>NC_142035.1:79077696-79393222 GCF_982192425.1 Myodes glareolus
TTTGGAACCTCTCCTGGAACTAGATCTTGTAGAACAGGCTGGCCTCAAGCTCACAGAGTTCTCTATGCTGTGTCTCCTGAATACTGGAATTAAAGGCATGTGCCACCATTGCCAATCTATAATTTGATTATTATAACATAGTTCCATAATTTGCTTTTGATTTGTAAATTATAGTCTCATTACAGACACCAAAGTTACAAAGCAAAATTTTGTATCACAAACATACTTAATATTTATACAATGAATTTTTAGGTGTTCTGCATTTCAGAACTCAATATGTTAAATGATCATTTTAATATTAGCCCTCTAATTTTAGGTTTCCAACAATCACCATTCACATTGGATGCTTCATAGACTATGAGTCCAGTAAAACTTTCCAATGTGACTATTCATTCTCTTTTGACTGTTAATATGACCTGAATATGATTTGTCAAGCTCCTGCCACCATGACTCTGGCATAAAGCCTAGAATAGCCATCTAAAACAAACCCTTTCTCCATTGTATGTCTTTTTGTCTGAATATTTTATCACAGTAAAAGAAGTGAACTAAAACACTGCCTTTAAGCATAATTTGAACTTTTAAAACAAAATTTCCATAGAAAATGTATCCTTAGTTTTTATTCTATAATTTGGAATATAAATATATTCAACAAGTGAAGGAAGAGACAGATGTAGCCTAAAGAGTGAGAGAAGGAAGAGATGTAAAGAGTAAGGGGTGGAGAAAAGGAAGGAGAGAAAATATAGATACCTGGATATAAACCCATCCCAGTAAGAAATCTCTCCATTTTGAAATATAACACCAGCACACATTGAATATAAATTTTCTATTGAAAGAGAGTTTTACTAGGCCTTGCGTTCGCAGTATGCAAATACATACCGGCACCCTGACAGAACAGAAGGTGGCTACTGAAGAGGAGAGACTAAGCTCCCTGAGTTTAGGTTGTGGGTTGTTGGTGGTTTGGGCTTGGTGGAGAATGACCAGATTCACTCACGTTTTCTAGCAAGCAGAATGTCCTTACCACGTAGAAAGTACTTACTGCTCATTATTCGAACAACGCATTTGTCAGTACAGCAGCATGATTCTCCCTAACTGAAAGTTAATTATTTGAAGTTTTTGAAATATTAAGCACAGAGAAGAAAACATGCTTTGGCTAATTGGTTAAAAATAATTCTGATTAATGAGTAAGGACTTTTCTTCTGAATCTAACACTTTGAGAGAGCAAAGCTATATTTGAAGTTGGCCTAATTACCTGCCGTATTCAAATTAGACTGCTATATTTCAAGGTCATCAGCATTTGGCAAACATAATGGTTATTGAAATAAGAAGAAAAGTGAGTTTAGCATTTCTATGGAGCTAGTAAAGCTTCTGAGTTTCTAATTTTCTGTGACAGGAATGAGGAACATTGGCACATTTTAAAAGCTTAGCTTTTGCCATTTCTTTTCTTTTGAACAAATCAACTAATATTTACCTACATTGTCTGGAATAACATGCCTATTATTATGAAATACAAAATAACTTCCCCACTGAATGTCAGTATAAAGGGGAAGAAAATGCATTATGAACTGAAGTGAATCTGGAAAATCTTCCTGATAACAGCTTTTATTCTGTATGGTACAGGAATCTTATACTCTATAGCAGGAGAAAGATTGTTAAACAAATGCAAAAATAAATTTCATATAAATACTAAAAAGGAGAGTCATGAAAGAACTAAAAATAAGTGCCTTGATGTATAAAATTGGTAACCTCTTCAAATACATGAGAAAATAATATTAAATATTCTTCAGCCTTCTTAATGGCCTTATATACACACATTCTCATGGAAATATAACAACTATAAAGTGAAACATAAAGCTTGTTCTAGCCATACAGACACAAGTTTAGAGTCAAACAGTTCATATGTTTGTGATGAGGAAGAAGTGTTAATTACAGTTGTCACACAGGGAAGCTATATAGATCACTCAATTAAAACTATTTTAGTAAAGAAAAATGAAAGAGAATTCAGCAGACTAAGAAATGCATGGACATCTGAATACAAAGCAAATGTTATAAAGCATAACCCATAGCCAGAAACTCTAGGGACAAGGAAGCCCCGTAAGCAGACTCAATGATATTTGTCGTGCTTGCATTAGTCTAATAAAATACACATGATTTTTATGAGGCAATTTTTTTCAAAAAAATTTATAAGAAATTGTACTTTTAAGCACTATTTCATTTTTGTTCATGATCAAATTGTAGTATATAAAAACTGATTAAAAATAGTTAATTTAGGGAGTGGGAGGGTATTGGGAGGAGGGGAGAAAGTAGAAATTTTTATAAATTAATAATAATAATAAAAGAAAATTAAAGATAAGTTCCCAATTAAAAAAATAATTAATTTAAAAATATATTGAACCTAAATATAAGACTGGAAAAAATTGAAGGACAACATTTTTTACTCTCAAAGGTAAAAAAAAAATCAGAAAATTTGATAAAGGAGTGTTACTATTTTAACTGAGTGGAGTTTCTAGTTAGTGTTCATAAGGTCCACATAATAATTCTTAAATAATGCAATTAGAAGACATTTCAGTTCTGTAAAAACTTAGGGAAAGGATGAGTTGACATAGAACTGTATATTACATAGTCTGTACATTTGAATGGGTTTGAAAATTTCACGTGATTTTGTTTTGCTTTGTTTTGTCTTTGGACAGGATCACATGTCACTTCTGCTGGTCATGAGCTCTTTATCCTTCTGCTGTGGCTTTCTAATATCTGGGATCACAGGAACCACCAAGCTCAGTATCTTAATTTCTTAATGTGCTTGTTCTTGTTTTTCTGAGTACAACACTCAAAGTTTCTCTAAATAAACCCAGGTGTTATGAGAAAGATATAGAGATGCACAAATGTAAATAGTAATAATAATAACTACGAAGAAGTTATAAATTTGGAAGGTTGGGATCACAGGAAAAGCTGTCAGGGGATAGAGTAGAGGAGTGCAAGTGATATAAACACAGTTTTTGTATATTCGATTCTCAGTAACAACAAAATGATGCATGGTGTAGAATTTATGAATTATTATTATATTAACAAAGGAGGCTGTAAGTTACTTTGGAGACTTCTTCTACTGAGAAAATCAGGATGAAATCAGGATGAAATTTTGGGAACAATGAAATGTTTATCTCTGGTTTTAGTGAAACCTCAAAAGAAAGATCAAATTAGAATTCAAAGTTAAGTTACAATTAGCGGAAGCATGAAGCCCTAGTGTACAGTTAGTTGTTCCGTGTGTGACTGCAGGTGACAATATGGTACCATATATTTTAAAAACCTAGACGGAAAAGGGTTGGGAAAGTATGCTTCATAAAGAAACATTAGGCATCTGAGGAAACAACTGTGTGTATAATCTGTTTATAATTAAATAATATATACATAAATTGAAAAATAACAGTTTTCCATGTATAAAATTATTACTTTTAAAGACACCAATTTTTAAAAGTTAAATAAAAATAACTGGAATTCATAATACAATTTACTTGCTGTAGATGACAGAAGTGAACATTATTAGAGCAGTGGAACATTAAAGACAAATTGAATTAAGAAAAAAACAGGAGCACCTGCATATAGACATCCTGACAGAAAACATTAGTGGAACTGTGGTTTCGTGCATAAATGTCCCCTGAGGGAGCAAACTGCCACAGGAATAAATAATTGTAGAGAAAGCACATTCCTATCCAGTAACGTTCCACGTGCCAATAAGACATGCTACCCACAGGCACAGCTGATTTATAGCTATGGTGAATAACTGCTATAGCTCATCCAAATCCAGGCATGCATATTCATAAGAATTACAGTGACAAACGCTATGCAACGGCTTTGACAAGACACAGTGTATTCTCATCTACATCTGACAACCATGATTTCAGTAACATCATACTTTTTCCAGATGTCTTGACTTGGAACCTAGCACATGTGGGCTCTAGAGTGACAAGGTATATATATATATACACACATTACCTGAGGTGGGAAAATTGGGTTAAATATTTCTGACATTTTGATACATGAAATTTTAATCAGTGGGGAGCTTGATGGTATAAAAGTTCATAATCATTACAGTGAAATGAGGAAATGAGACTCGGTTTCATTCATGGGAAAGTAAATACACTATAGATAACACCTGAATACAAAGTAGTGTGCTCTAGTTCAGCATCTTAGCAAAGGTCATCTAAATTATGCAGAATTTTAATTTTCAGATGCAAGTGCTTCATAAATCGACTCACAGAGCTATCCAGATTCTCTGAAATAATGCAGCAACTGGTAGTAATGGTACAACCAGAATAGTAGTGCAAAGAGTGTTTGATTTTCTAAATAAATTTCAAAGATAGCAGTGTGAGTGAAGTATTTACTTGAGGCATTATATCATAGGGTAAATTTCTTGAAGAAATCATGCAAATTCAGGAATGATTTTCCTAAGTGTTGTTCCTCTACTGACTACTCATGAGTGTTTGTAAGGGAATGCAACAGATAGATAAAAAGTGGATGATTTTTCTCAATCTGTACAGCCATAAAATTTCACCAGTGGGTAACTAATGGATCCTATTTAGATGTCCTTATTCTTTAATAAGAATAATCTACAGCAGAGTGCTCACAACTAGAAAACGTAATGCTGTTTGTTGTTATGTTTAGAGTAAAATAGCATGAATTTCATTGACAGGATGGTTCTGGCTTATCTTGAGTTGCCAATATAAAGAAGTTTTAAGTAAAAATAAAATGGGAGTATTTAAAATTTTCACATTGAGAGTGCTTTAATATCTGCAATCGTTCTGAGGATGGACCTTCCAACTGATCTATTGCCTAAACCATAATCAGAGATTTTAGTTCTTCCCATATAATATCAGAATTTTACTTTTATAAGTAAATTTTGGACCTTATAAATTGTATACATAGGAAAAGTAGACAGTTTTGTAAACTGTAAAGTCTACTCTTTTTAGTAATGAAATGATTTCCTTTAAAGACTCTACTCCTAAAATGTCTGGAATAGAAGAGAAAAATACCTTGGGTTATGTCTGTTATACTTGTAGCTTCTTTTATTCTTTTCTTTTCTTTTATACCAGATTTTATTATGTAGCTTTCTCAGCCCTTAGACTTTGTAGATCAGGCTGTGCTTGAACTCATAGAAACATGTCTTCCTCACTTTCCCATGAACTAGGATTAAAAATACATGCCACCAGTTCTGATCTTCCATTGTGTTTCTTATAGCATTTACAGAGATTCTAAAATTACCGGATATTGTAAAAATTAGTATTATATGTGCAACTCTCAATAGAGAAAGGTAAACAATAGCCACGGCTCAAAAACAGGTGTTTTAAGGAAAGATTGTCAAATAAATTCTGTGAAACATTAAAACTTAATAGTCATCAAAATTACTAAGCATGGTACCTTCCTTTTGCAGGGTGCCAGCTCCAGCAATTGACAGGTCCTGAGAGGATTATGGAGCATGTGAGGGAGGAATGAGGCAGGCACAACGGTCGGGAGAATCTTTTAGCTTGACTAGCAGTCAGACTGTTTCTTTACTTATGTAGAAGTCAGTAAGCAGAGAAAGATTCATGTTGTACCAAAATATAGATAACATTATATTATTTTTGATATTGAACATGTGTTTCATTTGCTCTTTCATATCTTTTAGTCATCCTTGATAAGCCATGACAGAACAAATTTATCTTTTGCTAATATTTTCCCTCAGGTTTAATCATCATTGTTAACATTATTCTTTATAACCAGTTTTACTCATTACCTCCATCACCCAATTTTTAAGAATCCAGAGGCATAGTACAAACTGTTCTCAGGTTTCAAGAATACTAGAGCAAAACAAAATCTCTAAGCCAGCCCAGGCAGATTGCCATGTCCCAAGCAGTGGATTGTTAACTCTTAATGATGAGAATGTCCAATAAAAATTCTCAGGCCAAAACTGCTGTATTTATTATTCAAATTCTGGTATAATACAAGGTTTGTATTATATATTCTATAGAATTTTTATTTATGTCTGGTTTTGAAATTCTTTTGTTCTTTGGACATATGACATTTTCTGCACAAAGTGGCTCTGCATGGGATAACTTTTCTGAGCAAAAGAGGTCCCGCTATCTCATTCATTTATCATCTTTCTGCAGCAATCTTTGCCCATCAATATAAGTGTCTGTGTAGGGCAAAGGTAACTTCAGCTAATCTAACTTTGTCGCTGTATATATCAGGTAATTTTCTGAGCATATAGTGGTAAAGGGTGAATAATCTGACCTGTGGTCAAGCATTGTAGCTCACTGAATATCACTGACCTTTTAATGTTTACTTTGTTTTGGTTATCTTGTTCCTAGGCAAGTGTAGAAACAGATGTTTCAAAAATATTTCATAGTCTTATAAAAAAAATTGCAACTACTTTATGTGTGTCACAAACAACAATGCATAAGTAGACCAGTAAGTAAAATAAAGTAATCTCCCTAAAGTGGGAAGGATAGTATGTTCAGGATTCTCCCGGGGAAGCTTAGAAGCAGTACTCGTTGGAGAAAGCATAAATGATTCATAAAAATTTTTCTATCAACCGAATATCACTAGATTGCACAAATATTAAAAGCCCCTCAAGTATGTAATAGGTGAAGATCAAAGTAAAAGTGACACAGTAGTTATCATGTGACTTAGTTTTGATGGATCTTTGTCAAGCAATGGTGCTGGCTTTATAACTTCTGCCGTTCTCATCAGATATAACTATACCATACTTTGGTAAAATGTTATTGATCCTGAATGAACATTATCACTTTGCTATACTCTGCATCTTCCATAGAATGATCAAGTGTCTTAGCTTTACAGAGATGTTAGCAGCATAAACATGTCTCTGCCAGTTGGTATTCTCCAAAGCTTGGGATATCCTAGTGAAACAAAGAGGTAGTTTTGGTAAAACAGGTTTCTTGGCAGGGATTCTGTAGAGAATAAGAGAATATGGACAGTGCTAAAGCCAAACCTGAGATCTTACAGAAGTCCTGCTCTAGAATAAAACATCAAAAAAAAATTTAAAAGGTCTTTTTCAGTACAATTTAGGATGGAGCTACATGGTGGCAAAGAGCTTATGAGTGATATTTATGCTACATTATTGTTGAGAGAAAAGTGATCAGGAAGTCAATGGACAGTTAGGAGATTTCAAGCAAATATTGAAGACCAGTCAATAGACCCACCATTTGTATGTGAAAACTTCACTAACTTCATTGTCAAAATATCATATTTTATATGAACATTTAGTGTTTTTAGATTGATATACAAATGGATGGATGCTTGGATACATAGATGAATGTATGGGTGACTTTATTAAAAATGGCAGGTGTGAAACTAGCATTTTATCAATTAGGTAGTGAGGGGTGTGATAAAAGAAGAGATGTGCAATATTAGGACGAGTTAGTGGTGATCTCTGAGGAGAAAAATATCAGGAAATGAAACCTAATGGAATGGAATGAAAAATGGAAGAAAAGAAATCGCTTCAGGTAAGAAATTATAGATAACTCCTCATAAGGGAAGGGAAGAAGAAAGGAAGATATTTGTGGAGATTTAAGAAGAATGCACTGGAGCTGAACTTCAATTTTAAGTGAATAATGAGAAAAACCCAAAAGACTGGCCAGAGCACTTCTAGCCTGAATGTCTAGGAAGAAAGTAATAGTGTATAACAAATGTAAAAATGGAAGAGAGTTGCTGAGAGAAACTAAGAAAGCATCAGCACTTATTTCTTTTAATCAATATAATAATCCTATAACTCTTTGTAGATGGGAAATCTAATGCCTTTGAAATCATTATCTAAATAATGACAGAAAAATAGTGTTTAGTTATTTTTTTTCTAAACCCAATCATTGGCCCTTCCTTAATATTTCCCATAATGTGTGTTGAGAACTTAGTGTTTTTTCTAATGTGTATAATGACTCCTCATTATAATATAGATTAAGGATGACTGCTTTCAACTTTAGGTTTATTTTAAACATACATCAAGTATCTAACTATGAATAAAAAAATCTATTTGTACTGCTTAAGGCATATTGAAAAATAAACAAAAAAGTAATGGTCTTTTATAAAAAACATGTTGTTAGTTTTATTTATTTTGTGTGTACTGGTAATCCTGAATATATGGATATGCACCACAAGTTTAAAAGTGCAGAACTCAGAAAATGGTATCTTATACCGTGGAACTGAAATCTTGGGAAGCTGAGTGCTTCCCAGTATGGGTACTGGAAACTGGTTAGTAAGAGAGGCATGTGCTTTTTACTGCTGTGTTCTCTTTCTAACCCTACAGTCTGGTTTGTTTGCTGCTGCTGTTTGTATTGATTTTGCTTTTTAAACAATAACGGCTCTGTCTTTTATATATTCTTTCTGTGACTTTCATAGTGTATTCCCCTTTCAAATGTAGTTAATGCTCTTCTCATTAATTAAAAATTACTAAAATTTTGTTATTCAGTGTTTTCTGATTTTTGGTTTTATACTTAATATATTATTCCACTTCTCTTATAAACACTATTGTACTTGTGGGTTAAACTATTTTAAACTATTGTCTGCTCTATGACAATCCATATCTGACTAGAGCCTACAGTCTATTTCTTATTTGCAATTGAGTTGCTGTATATAAGTTAAATGGCTAAAATCACTAAAACAAAATTCATGTTTCTTATGAAGGAAGAGGGTTAGCTTTCACTCTTCATTCTAGAGGTTCATCAAAATTCAACTTCATTGATGGAATTCTGGGGAAGGTGGCATGATCTATCAGGAACACAGGTAAAAAATAAGAGATCTTGAGACATGTCTGAAAAAATTAATGACTTTTTAGTGTGTGTTCTTCCTGATCAAGATCATGAATAGATGAAAAGTCCTGAAAGAGAAGCAGTCATGACAATTTGACTTTACTCATTCAATGACAAGCAGAAAAAACTACACATACTACTTCTAGAGGGAACCTCAGGAAACAGCACATGCATTTATTTGTTTGTCAAGATTAATACAATGTTTTCATTGACATAGTATGTCATAAAATTGTTTATAAAGAGAATCATGGCTTTCTGTCGACAGAATCTTCATTATTAAACAGGTGGTAATTGTTACCGTAGCAAAATGTATCTTGAATCAGGCCCATAAATTTCTGTACACTCATTATAACAATCGGTTTTATAGTCTTTATTTTTTTTAAAGAAAACTATCCTTTTTTTTTCATTTTACATACCAATCCCAGTTCCCATTCCTTCCACTCATCCCATTCCCTGCACCTTCCTACAATCCCACCCTCATACATACTTCAGAGAGGGTAAAGCACATATCTTTGGGGAAGTCCTAAGGCACTCCCTATTATATATTTAGGCTGTGCAAGATATCCATCCAAAGAGAATGGGTTCCCTAAAAGCCATTACTAGCAGTGGGGATAAATCCTGGTGCCACTGCCAATGGTCCCATAGTCTGCCTCATCCATACAAATCTTATCCACTTTCAGAGGTTCTAGTTTCGGCCTATGCTAGTTCCTTCCCTGTCTGGCTGGAGTTGGTGAGCTTCCATTAACTCAGGTAAATTGTTTCAGTGGGTGCCCCTATCATGGTCTTGACCTCTTTGCTCATATTCTCACTCCTCCCACTCTTCAACTGGCTTTGGGAGCTCAGCCCAGAGCTCCTCTGTGGGCCTCTTCCTCTGTTTCCATCACTTCCTGGATGAAGGTTCTATGGTGAGATTTAAGATAGTCATCAATCAGACTACAGGGCAAGGCCAGTTTGGGCACCCTCTTCACTATAGCTTAAGGTCTTAGCTGAGGTCATTCTTGTGGAATCCTGGGAATTTCTCTAGTGTCAGTTTTTTTTGCAAGCCCCATAATTGCTCTCTCAATTAAAATGTCTCTTTCCTGCTCTCATCTCTGTTCTTCTGCCATCTTGACAATTCCATCTTGACAAGTTATACACCCTGTCCCCTTCTTTCCTCCTCTTCCCCCTCAGTTCTTTCTTCTCCCTACACCCCCATATTCCCAATTTTCTCAGACTATTTTATATATTCCCCCTTCCCAGGTGGACCTTCATATGTTTTTTTTTTGGGGGGGGGTTCAACTTCTCACTTAGCTTCTCTAGGGCCATGGACTCTAGATCCATTGTCTTTTACTTTATAGCTAGTATCCACTTATGAGTGAGTATATATCTGTTGTGGGAGGCAGTTTGTTTGTTCCTGGCTACTCAGCCCAGAAATAACCACAGAGAAAATATATTATTTACAATATTGCTTGACTTACACATAGCTTAGGTCTTATATTTAGAATTAGCCCATTTCCATTATTTTACATTTTATCATGAGGATCGTGGTCTAGCGGCAAGATTCTGCCTAGAGGCTCATGTCTTAAAATATTTTAAATGCCATATTCCATGGCTTTTGAAAGGTTAGAAGATTATCTATGTAACTGTAATATATCTTTATATATTTAGAAAACCTAACTAACATGACTACAAGTTTACTATTGTAGATGATTATCAATTAACTTTTATTTCTGAATTATACATTATACCTTTAAATGAGCTATACAAACACAATGGCTTAACCAAGAGCAGAAGTACAAAAATAGCAAAATTGACCTTTAATTTATATCAATAAACCAAGACCCATAGCAATGCAAATCTCTATAGCATATCCTCCTTTAAATGTAAACAAACATTTATAAACAATCGTTTAGGGAATTTGGATATAGTTCTCTCCAAACAGCTTCCTGCAATTTGTTGAGTGAAGTATTGGGGGATTTTCATGGAGACCTTTTGCTTTTGTGTTGTCTTGGTCCATCAAATCACATTAATCTGAGAGAATTCCATAGGTTCTCATCCTCTGTGGAAACAAAAGAAGAACCTCTTGTCCAAAGCAACATATCCTTAGACATACCATTTTTATGTGGCCTGTTTTTCTTTATTCCATTTACTTTTTTGCAAGTTTACTCTGTCTCTTTAAAGACTTTGTTTTATTTTTTAAAAAATCATTTACTATTTTTTATTACTCTCTCTATTTTTTCCTCTCTTTCTTAAGACTACATACATTTTTCCAATACTGTGATTCATTTAAAACTCTTTTATGTCTGAGTCTGTCCTATGGTATATCTGTCAACCTTTTTTTTTGTCCTAGAGAGTTTTTAAATGGTAAGCAGCTTGGTCACAGCAGCCATGGTGAGGTTCTGCATCTTTACACCTTTCAAAATGGTGGACATACCATTACTGCCAGCTCTGGGACTGCCAGGTAGGAGCAGTGCTCACCACATTAACTCTGAGAAGAAGCATGCAGCACAGAAACCCTTTTTTATCTGAGTAATATCTAAATTTGCCAAGTAGTGCATTACTAGACTTGGAAATATCTCTGTGTATGGTAGCAAGAATCTGTCATGTTCACCTGCTTATGCATGCCTAGTAGACCTGATTCTGCTACCTGCCCAGGCAGAGAATACTGAGCCATGTACATGGTCTCAGCTACTTTCCTCCTGACCACGATTGGTCACACAAGCTTCCGGGCTCATGATTACCATTCAAGTCTTCATCCTCCTTAAAGAGTCAGAGCGATTTGTGCTGCAAGTTTTGAAACCAAACATTTTGTTTGTTTGTTTGTTTGTTTTGTTTTGTTTTTATCTCCTACCACTGAATCAGGAATACCTCTCTTAAAGGAGCTGCTGCACTCCACCAGCACCCAGCAAAATAGAGCTACAGTAATCAAAACAGCTTGGTATTGGTATTAAAACAAATAGTTTGACCAAAAGAATCAAATTGAAGACTGGAATATTAATGCACATACTTATGAACACCTGATTTTTGACAAAGAATATTTGCCCTAGTAGTAAAATGTCACCAATGTCAGTATCAACATAGCTCATTTTTTCTAGACACTGGTTTGAAAATTTTCATAACTAAAGTAATTTTCAAGCTAAAGAGTTAAAAGTTATATAATTTGTGAATTTAAAAATATCTGTTTATATCCTCCATCTGTTCCTGAATGTTGTCTACTATTTTCCTATAGCCCTAGTATGTGAATTATTGCTATTTGAAGTTCCCTGTCAGATAATTCTAATGGTTGCTTTATGTATAAGTTTGATTGTTGCATGAAGGGCCTACTTGTTTGGGGTTTCTATCCTGCCCAGTATCTCACAACTGGCAAGCCCCAAAGACAACCATCACACAGAGGTCTCCATAAGTTATAAGCTGATTAGTCCATTAGCTCAGACTTCTTATTAGCTCTTATGAATTATATTAACCCATTATTCTGATCTATTTTAGCCATATGGTTCGGTACCTTTTTCAGCTGGCAGGTCACATCCCACTTCCTCGGTGTTCTGTGCAGGACTGGGAGGAATCATCTTCCTCCTTCTCAGAATCCTCCTGTTCTCATTGCATCACCTTTACTTCCTGTCTGGTTTTCCTGCCTATACTTCCTACCTGGCCAATCAATGTTTATTTAAAACATAATTGGCAGAATACAGACAATTCTTCCACACCATTTGGTTCTATGTCTGGTTTTACTCTTTAGACAATTTGAGGTTTCCATTAATTTTTTTTTTTTTTGGAAACTGAGCACATTTTCTCAGTAACAGAAACTGAGACAAGTAGAACTTCATATTAATTTGAATCAACAGTCATCTAAGTTGGGTTTTATTCAAATGTTTCTTATTGCTCTGGAATCTAAAAAAAAATATAGTTTGTTTATCCTATTTTCTGCTTTAAAAAATTGGGATTTCCTATAAAAAGATTCCGTGTCTTAGAGTACTTTTAATGGCAATTTGCTCTTTTTATAAATCGATGTATTTTACATCTCAGTTTCATTTTCACCTCCTTTCTCTCCTCCCTTCCCTGCATTCAATCCATCCCTCTTCTGATTCTATTCAGAAATGGACAAACCTCCCACAAGTATCAATAGAGCATAGCATATCAAGTTGCTGTAAGACTAAGCATCTCCCTTTGTAATAAGGTTGACAAGGCAATCAGGTATGAAAAATAAAATCAATAAAACTATATAGTGTTATGTAAGGAAAAAATGTGTATAATTTTATGTAATCAGTTAACCTTACTTCTAGGTTTTGACTAGAAACATGTTTGCTCAAATGTATATCTCTCCTACTTTTGATTAACTTTTTTCACTTGGATAATTTTGTTTGAACATATCCTTGTGGATAAAGTTGCATATTTTTACACATGCACACTCAGTACAAGAATCAACTTCAGATATCTTCTTAGATCACTCCTCGTAGGTAGTATCTCTCACAAACACAGAGCTTACTAATTCAGTTAAACTGACCCATAAGCAAGGTTCAGGGACCCAACTGTCTCCATGATCACAGCACTGGTGTTACATGCCTATTTATGTTGGTAACGCAAAGCAATGCAGGATCTCTTGGTTAAATAAGTATATACTGACTGAACCATTTCCTTAACCCTCTCTTCTTTAAATGCACATTACAGTGGTGGGAGAGCGATATCGTTTCCCCACTTGAAATAAGGCTCTGGTAAAGTCTTTTACCCTGGAAAGAAACATTAGGAATGAAGGAAGATTTGGGCCTATATTGCTGGGTCCTAACATTTTCCTCAGGAAAGTGGGTAAAAATGTGCCAAGTCAACAAACACAGACAGTGGGAGTCAGGTAGAAGGCTAAGAGCAAACTTGTTTATTAATAGTGAGGAAAAACTTATATATCCTCCAAGCACCCAGGCTGGGTGACAGTTGACAGTTGACAGCTTATGCTCATCTTTTATTGGTTAAGCAGGATCATGACCTCTGACAATACCTGTTCCCAGGTAGTCAGGAAACACTGCTTGATAACTCCTTATTGGCTAGGCATAGACAGGTCTTTTGTCAGCTCCATGTTAAGACTCCAATTTGGCTCCTTTTGGCCTGGTAGGCCTTATCTTCCTATATATCCATATCCATGATCACTATTATTATTATTATTATTATTATTATTATTGTTATTATTAATTACATAGGGATCCAGCAGTAGCCAGAGTTCTTTGCTCAGGCCTTGTTGACCGCACCTCAGGAAGGCTCAGCAACTACAGTGTGTTTGTCTTACGTTGGTCTGTCAAACAAGCTTGAACCAAACTTTGACTACCATCCCTTGAAGAGCATTCATTCCTGGAGAGTTGCCAAGGAGGGGGAATAGGTAATAATTGCCTTTTATATTGCAAGTAACTATGAATAGTAATGCATAATCTCCTATGGTGGAAGAAGGCCCCCCAAGAGCCATTAACATCTGAATAGTAGCCTTAGTTGCTATCTGTGTTTGACCTCCTGAATAAGGCATTTGAGGAGATTAAGAGTTAACTAAAACCCCGTACCAATTAGTACCAATTCATGCATAGGTGAACATCCATTAGGGGTACAACAGCCTTTTTATATTATGCCAGACATTTTTGGAAAATATTGAACAGTCAAAGGCCATAACCAATGCCCCTAATAAATAAACCAAATTTGTTAGGGGGGGCAATGAGAGCAAGAAAGGGGAGTATCTTCATTACCCATTCTGGGTTATTCCCTGCTTGGTGGAAGCAGGCTGATTCATGTACATCTCTTACCGGAACCCATATTGGTGTTGTGGCAGTCTGAAGAGAAACACAAGTATACCTTCTCCTTTGGTTTAGCAGGGAGGCTGGTGTCTGCCATTGGAGAGGATAGGATCTCACTATATCACCAGAGGCAGGAATGCATTCCTTGGAAGGAATGCCTAGTGCTTGTAAGCTGGGTTGAGCCCCTTGTCATTAAAACTGAGGAAGTTCAAATGGAAAAGGACCTCTGTTAAGGCCAGATGATTATCTCTCCCAGCCTCTGGCAAGGTAGCCATGGCCAAGAGCTCATTAAGAGTTCTGTTGATCCTCTCCACAATGGCTTGTCCCTGTGGATTATAGAGTATGTCAATGGTATGAGAAATCTTCCAAAAGCTCAGAAGCCATTGAATTATGAGAGAAATAGGAAGGACCATACAATGCAGACACAGAGACATACATACACTTCCAAATAATTAAAAATAAGATAAATATGGTAACATGTAATATATTTTACTGAATATATATATATATATATAACATCTATTATCATTTATATTCTATCTATCTATCATCTATCTATCTATCTATCTATCTATCTATCTATCTATCTATCTTTCTATCCATCCAGCTATCCCCTATCATCTATGTATTTTGTTGGGCCCTGTCTTCCCTTACTCCCTGGGGTATGTCTCTGAGGACAGTTCTGGTCAGCCAGCTAAAGCTTCCTGCTAATTCTTGTGCTCACTCTACTAGCCTGGTGATTTAGCTGCAGAACACAGTCCACCTTTGGTATGGTAATTTCCCACCTGCCCTGGAAAATTACACAGTGCCAAGGTGTCTCTCACTGCTGCTGTCCCTGCTAAACCCCCTGCCTGGAAAGGAATTCCCTAAGGCACCAGGTCCCATACAGAGCCAGTTTCCCCTCTGGTTGGGAGGGAGTTCCTTTACTGGGGCCAAGGTATATTAGCCTTGCATTCAGCTAAATAAAGTGGCATTCAGTGATCTCTTGTCGAATGACTCAGGTCTCTTGTGTGTGTGTCTTTTGTTCAATCTCCAGGCCTTTGCCCAAACTCATGATAGGTATGGAGGCACGCAGACCGTACAGAGAGGGTGACGTAGAATCGGGTGGTACAGTATTAGTCTATTGATTTATTTTTCTATCATCTATCTATCTATCGATCGATTATTTATTTTGCCTATCAGTCTATCAATATTTACTTAAGTTGCTTAGCCAAAAAAAGGTACTAAAGAGTCAAAAATAATTAAGTGGAGAAATTGAATTTTGGGGAGATGATATAGTTTTGGCAACAACAGTCCTTAGATTTTTATTTTTCCTCTGTGCCACACTAAGTGGTCCTTCAGAATTTTTTTTCTAATATGCTTAGGAGTACAGGAGAGAGTTGCACTCCAACTCCAAAGCCAGCTTTGATTTTTAATTGAACTGGGACTACAACGTTTTTGAGAATTAAAAAGATATAGGTGTTTAGGTAGTAAGATCTAATATGTAATAGAAACCAGTGCTCAGTCCTCTGAATCATTATTGGAATCTGAACAGGCTAGTGTGAAGTGAAAGATGGGAGTAGAGGAAGGAACTGTATCTTTATTGGATATTTAGGGAGCCCTGTTAAGATCTTGTTTTGTTGGCAAATGATTGTCAATTAGTTTGATATTTTATCCAAAATGATAGTATTGAATGAACCATTCAGTCCTGGGATGTCTAGAAGATTCGTCAGTCTTGTCCAGTTAATCCCTAAAAGTGGTTTCCTAGGGAAGAAGATGGACAGCGCTCCAGCTAAAGACAGGTCACCAGTCAAGGGCTCCAGGGTCACACACATTGTCCCATGAATCTGAAAACCTTTTATACCAGTTCCACAAAAAAGCTGTTTGATCTCCAAATCAGTCTCACATTTTCCTGCAAAACTAATCTGAAGGTCCAGAATAAATTGTCTTATGTTTACATTTTCAGGATAAACCTTAACACCATTGACTCTAAGGAACTGCTGACCTATGTTCACTTTTGTAAAGCCTAAGCTTTCTGGGGTGGGCATATGCTCCCCACACAGCTAGTTCTAAAGAGTTCTCTATATATTGACAAATAAAGGGTCACATGTGCTCTGCCATCTTATTTAGCCATTCTGTTCTTTCAGTGCCTGGAAAACGAACCCAGGCAGGCAGATTGCAAGCATGCACTCTTACCTGCATAGCTTGGTCCTTGTCCTCCAACTGCAGGAGCACACAGCACAAGCTTTGAGGCCACAGCTCCTGTGGCACCAGGTGAGAAACCCAAGCACCAGCAGCACCCAAATGAACATCAGTGCCAGGTAGCCAAGGGCATACACTGACAGCTGCAGCATGAAGTTGTGGCCACTGCTGCTTCCACCCATCAGCTGCCAAGAGTCAAAGGGGATCAGTAGCTGTGAGGACACCTCGGAGCAGCTAGTAACACCCTCACTCTATAGGCCAAGCCACACTCCCACTGCTGGGACCAGCTACCGAAGTCCCAGTAGATTCTGCAGAAGTAACAGGCATCCTGGAAGGCTCTGGTGGCCTTGGACACCTGGGGTAGGCCAGGCCACGGGACCTGAGACCCCAGTTTTACCAGTGACACACTGCAGTTCGTGGACAGGCTGCCGAAGCTCAGGGCGGGCCCCAGGTCTCTCTCCATGCACTACTGTGAGGTCTGCGGTGTCAGCTGCACAAGGCCACAGACCTATTGGGACCGCCTAGAAAGACAGAAGCACCTGACGAAGCAGGCGGCTTAGATGACAGGTACACAATCCAGAGGTCCGAGAGGAACCCAGAGCCTTCACTACATCCTAGGTGCAACCAGGCTAAGGAAACCTATAGCCTCTTTGCCCACACCTCAGAATGTCACCTACATCCCAGACATGGACAGCACCTGAGACCTCAGTGGAGCAGGAAACTCACACCAGTCACAGTTGACACACCTCAGGCCTGGCCAGCACCAGCCTGCCGGTCATCTCCCTGCCTCCATGAGTTCACTTTTCTCTACTGAGGCGAAGGCAGCACTTCCACAGTTGACAGGTAACTCCACACCCTGCCTGTCAGCACCTCTCTGATGTAGACAGCAGGAGATCAGCTGTCATGCAGGGTGGGAAATTTTATCCAACCCTTGTCTAGTGATTAGCAGGGAACTTCTGTGGTTTTTTTAGGCCACAGCCTTATACTCACACTGTGTTTCCAGATGACGTCAGTGTTCAGAATTCAAGCCTTGGATCCACCTCCTTCTGTGTCAACCCTCGTATGGAGAAACTGGATGAATCAAAACAGAAAAAAAAAAGTGCCTTCCTAACCAAATGTATAGACAACCATGACAGACAACATGAAGAAAAGGATGGGGGTCCCAATCCTTACTTGCCAAAAGGAGCTTTCACTGAAAACATACTATTTGGGGGCACTGCACAGCACTACAAATGAGGAAAGGAAGATGACTAGAACCTGTGCCAGTCAAAAGACAACAAAAATTACAGTCACAACGAAAGAAAGGGGGGAGGCTCTGACCAGGCAAGCTGTCAGACATCCCTGTTCTGGGGGACAGATATTGCTGGGGAAGGGTGTGAAAAGGTACAAAGTCATCAAACACAAATGCCAGGAGTCAAGTAGAAGGCTTACAACAGACTGGCTTATTTACAGTGAGGAAAAACTTATATACCCTCCCAGCACCAAGACTGGGTGACAGTTGACAGCTTATGCTCATCCTTTTTTGGTTAAGCAGAATCATGACCTCTGACAGTGCCTGTTCCCAGGTAGTCAGGAAACACTGCTTGATAACTCCTTATTGGCTAGGGATAAACAGGACTTTTGTCAGTTCCAGGCAGACTCCAGGTTGGCTCCTTTTAATCTGGGAGGCCTTATCTTCCTACAGCACTATATAACTCAAGATTAACTTCTTCTGCCACCCAACACTATCCACTGTTCTCTGACCTCATGGAAAGTTTGATGATATTCTTTGACATAAAGTTCATGGAAATGTCGAACAATCATGCTATGGTTGTTCCTACACTTTCTAGCTCTCAGACTGTCCTGTTTTCAACCTCCAGAAATTTGATCAATTGCTATATGTTTTGTATCACTTTATGGTTGCCCTAACTTTAGCTATGGCTAGGCAGATCCTGTCTGTGTTTTTTAAGTTCCATATTTCATAGTGGCAGTCTTCTTGAAACCCTAGTTTGCTGTTTGCCCCAAATAAAGTCACTAATTGAAGGTTAAGCTCTGCTGCTGAAATAGGACAGAGGGGAGCCTGGGAACATAAAGAGAGCATCGGGAGTTATAAGCAGATAGTAAAAACATTTTACCAGCTCACTGTCTCCTAAGAAGGCAGTGGCGTGCATGTACCCAGACACATATTGACAGACGTGGGCCACACAAAGAGGGACAAAATGTCACATGCATGTGTCCTGAATGCTGTGTTTACATAGAATCATGCAAGAGTGGTGTCTTGTCACATAGCATACTATATTAATAACATTGGATAGCCAGGTGGTGAGTTCTACCCTGGGGAAGATGATTTCTGCCTTTATTAGCTTTCCTTAGTTGCCTGTAGTTCTTTGTGTAAGGTTGAGGATTTAATTAATGAATTCAAAGGCAAGGAACGTCAGTGTAAGCAAGAAGAGATATATGGGTAGGAGTAGTTTGATGGAAGGAAATAGAGAAGAAAAATATGTAATTATATCACAATATCAAAAACATAAAAATAATAAAAATATTAATAGCATGGAAATATTTAGAAGATTCTACAGGAAATTTGAGCACATCAACAAAAACATGATCTAAAGATGATATGCTGAAATAAGATATGAATTACAATTTGTAGCATCAATACTTAAGAAATTAGGCCTTTTTAATAACTCTACTCTAGGCATGTGGAGTATTTGATGTATTAATATCCAACATGCACATTGAAAAGCAAGTATAATTAAAATACCTGCTCTGAATAGTAAAGTGAAAGCTTATTAATTTATTAAGTATAATTTAAATTGACAACTTAAAATTTGAATGTAAGTTTAATATTTGCTCTTTCTTTGTGAAAGACACTTGTAGAATTATGTTGAACTTATAAAGATACATTCTTTACACACAAACAAAAACTAAAGCAAAAAAAAAAACCCTCCAATATGACACTATGCCAGGTATATTTGTTTGAACAGAGTGGGAAGAGTATGGAACCAACTCATAAAAGAGGATGAAACGATTTTGTAAATCACATATGAAACTGGCTGAAAAGACACTTCACAAATTTAACAAGGTTAACTCACTCAAAGATTGTGAAGAATTAGAAATCGTACAGATAAAGCCTTTAAAATATCATTTCAGTCAAAACCAGTTACAAGTAAATACATACAAGAAGGCATAAATGAAGCCAAACAATTTTCTCCAGAAGAAATAGCATTACACGAACACACAGCTATACATATGAGTGGAAACTGAACAAACATAAATGAATATCAAATACCCAAATCAGGGAGAAAACTACATTGTAAAGTCCTATTAGAGCCAGAGACAAGAAAATCAAATTGAAAGCAATAGATAGGAAATGAGTAACAAGACTAATCAAATTTAAGACAACAGGAAACAAGAAAAAATAATTACAATTGAACAGAAAATGACAAGAGATTGTTGCAAAATGGTTTGACTTGGTTTCAGAATTATGAAAATATAAACCTTAATGACAAAAACGAAGTGAAAGATAATATAAAATGATGGTGCATAGCTGTAAGTGGATCAAAATAACAAGCACTAATGGAGACTAGAAAACAATGTTGTTATAGCATGCTATGAAAATAATAAGAGAAATATTTCAATAAAAATAGAATACAATATTATTCATGACATAGGAAAAAACTCTCTCACATATATTTTAAAATGCAAAACATATTCAGGCAGAGATAAAAACCCTGCTTTATCTAAAATTTCTGCTGATGCACTTAAAACGCAAGTGTATTGAACAAATATGGGTCAATAGATAAGTATTCTTTCATAAAGAGTTGTGTAAAGAAAGAAAATTATGGTAAATCACAAAAGGTTATTTTTTTATACTCTCTAGAAGTATTTTGCAACAATTCATAAAATTTTACTGCCCTAATCAAAGAGGTACATGCATGTTTGTTTTTGGATCTGAATTTGTTCTAATTCAAAAAATTTACTTTTACCTTACTATTGTAAACCAAAAATATAGAAAAATCAAATGGATTGAAAATGAGGATAAATGAAGGAGGAAAATGAAGAAAAAACAAGAGATTCTCAACTTATTACTACTTATTTATTGTGGTTGTGGGGAGGTATTTAAATAAAAGGACAACTTTTGAGAGGCAATTCTCTACTACCCTCTTGTGGGAATCTGGAACTTGGTATTGGATTCAGGTCATCTGCCCTGTATGAGAACTACCTCTGTACACTGAGCATTCCTATTGGACTAGTATGGGTTTTTTTTTTAAGTAAAAATATATCTGAAGAATTTTGTGTGAATTTTTGGAGCTCTGTTACGTCCACCTCAACTTATTTCTAAGACAACTCCTTTTCTTCACTGTCTCACATCTGTCAGAATATGATGCTGTAGATTCTACTTCCACCCCACATTTGGTTCTCTTAGATTTTTTTTTTAAAATCAAGTTCTCTGTCCTTCATGGAGCCATCTCTATTTTACAAGTTATTTCTATGCTATAATGAATGTCTTGACATTTTGCTTAAACACATGAATTTATCTGTTTTGTACTTTGATGCCTTTTCAAAACTCAGAATACTGTCTCCTACCGTCATTTCCAGAACTTCCCATATTACAAATACTATTTAATACTTTTAATGCTTGCTTTCCCAAAGTCGTCTTCTTACTTTATGCACTTATGAGTTGATCATTTTTTAAATATGCATACTATGCCATAGAGGTTTATTTAGACCATTTAAAAATTGCCTTTAATCACAGTTACTTGCATTAGATATTTACTGGCTATTGATTACTTGTGCAGAATTGGAAGTTCTGTGCATATATGGCACTAAAGCACATTGTGGAGATTTTGTGGTAGAACCAGGACTGGGGACATAATAGGGAGAGAGAGAAATCATTAGACTTTGACAAACAGCAGATATATGACATGAATACATGAAGACATTATGGGGAAAACCATTTTTCATACTAAATGGACATCAAAACATTTTTTGTGCCACCAAAAAATAATCAACTGAAAACTGTCCTACCAAAAGCAATCTACACATTAAGTGTAGTCCCTCTCAAATTACAGAGCAATGTTCATAACTACATAAAAAGAAGCCTTAAAATGTATACGTAAATACCAAAGTCAACATTCTACTGCATTGATCTGTAGGACTATGCTTGTGCTGGTACCTTGCTGTTTTTATAACTATAGATTTGTAGTATAACTTGAAATCATGTACAGAAATACATCTCTCACTGTTGTTTTCTTCAATATCTTTTTGGCTCTCAAAATATTATTTTTGGGAGGAATACCATTTTCTCAATATTTACTTTAATGGCACAGGAACATGAGAAGATTTTCCATCTTTGACTGTTCTCCAAAGCTTACATACATAGTTTTATTGTAGAGGTTTTTAACTTTCTTGGTAAAGTGCATTCTTTTGTTACTGATCAATGATTTTTGGTTTTATGTTTGTGAATTTTTAGTGACAATATTGAATTGGTTTTTTTTTTATTTCTTTTCAAGTTTACATGACATTGGTTTTAGGAAGGTTACAGTTTTTGTCAATTTTGTAGCTTTCCACTTTGCTAAACTTCTTTGACAGCTCTGAGAGTTTTCAGTTTAAAGCTTCTGAAACATTATCATCTTATATGATATATAATTTAATCTGCATTTAAGAATTAGGGTGCATTGACAACTTTTCTGCTTGCATCTCTTTTATTTTTTTTCCTTTATCCCATTGCTCTAGCTAGTATTTCACTTCATTAAGTAGTATTGAAGAGAGTGAATATCCTTGTCTCATTACTGAGCCTGACAGTGAGAATGTTTTTTCTTCATTTACAATGATGTTTGTCATACCTGTGGTACTTTTTATGTTGAATAATGTCTCCTCCAAGCCTAGTCTCTCTATGATTTTTATCATGAAGAGATGATGCATTTCATCAAAGACTTTTTTCTTTGAGATGATAGTGTGATTTCTATCTTTAAGTCTATTAATGTGATTACTGAAATTTATTAATTTATATTTGTATATTTGTTTTCCCACTTTAAAAATCTATTTCTTGGTGTGTGTGTGTGTAGTTATGTGCAGTTGAAAGTAGGTATCCAGGAAGGACAGAGGTTCTGGATTTCCTGGGGCTGGTGTAGTGGAGATTGTGAATGGCCAGATAAGGGTGCAGTTTATCAAACTTCAGTCATCAAAAAGAATGTCAGTAGCTCATACCCTCTGAGTAGAGTCTCTAGCCCCTTGATTTATGTATATTGAATTTTGTCTGCATTCTGGGAAAGAAACTAACTTGGTCATAACAAATATGACTTATATGTGAACTGAAATTATGATTGCAAGTGTTTTATTCATCTGGCATTTTTAAAAGTTATTTTACAATCCTCTCCCCCTTGGTTATGGCTGTCTTTTGTACAACATTTAGAAGCTGTGGATGGTAAGCTTCTAGTTAGCATACAGCATTGCAATGGCAATGATTTGGAATTTCAAATTCAATGTAGTCATACAATGTTGTTGTTCAGCATTAATGTTAGCTGCTAATTTAATTCACTGTTAACTGAATATAAAATGCATGCAGGATATATATATATATATATATATATCAAAATCTAGGTGAAGTAAATATGTATCCAAAATTATATAAGCATTGTACTATTTTAAAGTTTATATAAGCTATTTTAAGTCATTAATGTCAAAGAAACATAAACTACATTGCTTTTCATGGACTAAGGAAGAACTTGCTGAGAGACTGACTTTTCCAATGTGTACTGATCTTCATTTTTTATGACAAAATATTTTAGAGAGTAGTTTTACAAGAAGATGTCTAAACCCTGTGTAAGTATCTTGCTTAATTGTACGCTAACACATGACTGACATGGTAATTTTTAAAATTTATTTTATATGTATGGTTTGCCTACATATATGTATGTCTATATGTATTACTATTACCTGGGAAGGTCAGATGTGAAGGTCAGAACCACTAGAACTGTATTCATGGATGGTGATGAGGTACTCTATTGTTGCTGATTATCAAATGTGCATCTCCTGTAAGATCAGAAAGAATTCTTAATAGCTGTCCCATTTCTACAAAACCTGCCTCCTCTATGTAAAAAATTATATCGTGTATATTTTACAAGTACTAGTAATTTTGAAAGGAAGTTTCAATATTACTTCAGCAAGGAATATGTTAGTGTGTTTCTATGTGCATATTTAAGAAGATCTTGAGAAGTCAGTCGGTGGTGGTGTATGCCTTTAATCCCAGTACTCCAGAGGAAGAGGCAGGCAGATCTCCGTGAGTTCCAGGTCAGTCTGTCTGCAAGAGCTAGTTCCAGGACAGGCTCCAAAACTCCAAAGCTACAGAGAAACCCTCTTTCAAGAAACCAACAAGAGAGAGAGAGAGAGAGAGAGAGAGAGAGAGAGAGAGAGAGAGAGAGAGAATATACTGACAAGTTCTGTAAGAGATTAGGATTTAATATGGACTAAGTTAAAATTTTCTATACAGACTTACAACATTACAATTGGAAGGAAACCAAGCTACTGGATCACTATACTGAAATATTCAGCAAAAATACAGTGATTTCGATAAAACTTTTAGACCATAAGCCTGACTGCAGAACGTATGTTTTTCTCCATACAAATAAATGTTGGCAGAGAACATATCCGTGCTTATATTTACAGACAGCTTTTATCAGCAAATGTAGAGAAGTGATTGTTATTCAGAATAGTAAAAATCCCGAAAGACAACATTTCTTTTTGTTCTTTATCTCAGTGAGTCTGTGAAGCTGTTTGCTTTGAATCATACTCTGTTCTTACTTTCCCCCATGATACAGCAAAGAATCCAGACAGTATTTCAGCAGCAGTACCGTGGAAAGAATGAGAAATGAAGTCTGATGAAGTTGTTGTCATGGATGTCTCTCTCCGCTCTCTATTGGAGTCATTCCACCTGCTGCTGACTCTGGTGAAAAGAAATCTTCAGTTTCAGGCTTTACTGATACACTCTTAATGAAATCGTGCTACAAGAAAAAAAATTGATCAAAGCAATGAGATTCACAAACACTGCGGTCACAACCTGGATTTACCACGTTGGGACAATCACCTGTGCCTATTGGCACAGAATTAAAGTGTAGGAACCACAAGTTACCATTAAACGACTTTAATATATTAAGTATTTCAGTTTGTTGAGATACCCCTCTTCTTAATTGGATCAACTTGCTTCTTTCTCCTTTTCCAGGGTATTAAATGAAACGTTAAATTAAATAAAAATGATAGCTGGGGAGCTCACTTTTCAGTGTGTCATTATCCTTGTTGCTTTGCTCAATTTCAAGTGAAATTTATCCAAGAACAAAATAATTTACCTTCAAATATGTTTACACAAAAAGTATATTGCCATGGTAGTCTTGGAAGTCCTATGGTAGTAAAAAAAATACTAATGTAAAATTTTTTATTGCTAAATATACATATAATTACAGAAACTGTCTGATATAAATCTCCAGGAGTTAATTGTCTCCTGGTGTTCACACTAATATGGGAGGATAAAAATTAATATTCAAAATCATTATTACTGTTACTACTTAAATCATCTGGAATATAATATATATGTTTCATGTAGATATTTGCCAATAAAATATATGATTTTAAAATTTGTAATTCATTACTTACAATGCAAGAATTTTCTCTTTATTTGTGTGTGCCTATAAATAAATACCTTAATTTTTACATGGGATGCCAATATAGCATTTTAAGGAATGTATTCGTGTTCTATGTGGTAACTGGTACCAACATACCACTTTTTTAAACACTCAGGGACAGCCTTCATTTGTCTAAGTAATCTTATGTTTTTGATAATGGAGTCACTGACTTGAAAACTGGAAGATTAATTTCTTTTGACTCATAAAATAATGCAACAGAAATGTGCAAGTGCCATTAAAGAACAGAAGTGCTGGAGTTTTGCTCTCAGTGTGTTTATGGAAGGGGTTTAGACTTAAATCTGTGATTTAAAAACAAGTGCCAACTTCTCCTGAAATTCTAAATATGATTTCTCACCACTGGGTAGGAAAAATCATCAGTCATGTGTCAGTATTCACGTTAGTAGCTGTTAGAAAATCAGGAATTCATATAAATGGTTTTAGACATGAAACTTGTTCCATCTGCTGGAGCGTCTAAGTTATTCCTCACTGTATCCATACTTTGGTACATTTTTTTGAAGTTTCTAAAAATTTAGAAGGAAATTATGCAGTCTTACTTGACTCTAAATATTCTAACATAACATTCATTAAAAGGGTCATCTTTTCTCACTCTGTTGTCACCATTTTGTCCTTTGTCTTAGAGAAAATTTCAGTTTCATTATTCCCATTTATTATTTGTCATTTTAAAAACTTCTTAGACCTGGTCCATATCTAATTTGAAATTATGGCTCCTTTATTATTGATTAATTCATGCATACTCAAATCGCAGGTTCTAAGATATAATATAGAGAATGAATTTAGTTTTCTTCAATGATTTCTCTTTTATCAATATAAATATGTCTATTCATATATGAATATTTCCATATCTATGAATTAATTACCAAATTATATTCTAAGTATATTTTGAGATAATTTCCAACTAATATTATTTTAATTTTTAAAATATTATTTTAATTTTGGGGTTGGATATTCATGTGTGTGCAAATGACAGTGTTCGTTAAAGATCAGATCACAGTTCCTGTCCATCTTGTTTTAACACAAAGTACTCAGTGATACAGCTGGTTGCCTGACCACAAGTTCAAGCCACCTACCTGCTTCTACCTCTTCAATGTCAGATTGCAAACGTACCTGCATAAACTTAGTATTAAATTTGGGAAAAATATAATAAAATAGCATAAATTTCCTTTTCCCTTTCTTCCCTCTAAGACTTTCCTGAACCTACCTTGCTCTCTTTCAAATTCTTTAATTGTTGTTGTCATGGTGTGTGTGTGTGTGTGTGTGTGTGTGTGTGTGTGTGTGTGCATAGATGTTTCTAAATAAACAGACACAACTTGCTGTGTTCATATGCTGTTATTTGTATGTATATGTATGCGTGGTAAGGGTTGACTATTTGATATTTGGTAACCAATTAATACAAATCTTCCCAGGAGAGGAATATTTCTCTACATCTGATGATTCCTTGGTTGCTTTAGTTTATTACCTGAGCTTAAAATGTTCCATTTCCTTCTTTCATTTCAGTATATCTAAAGGTGTAAATCAAAGGATAAGATCAAAAAATTAGCTTACTTAGTGAGTCCCATATTAGTGAAAGACCATATTTCAAAAATACAAATGACCTTTGCCTAGAAATCCCATGTAGATTGGATTCCTGCCTCTACACATTGTCACACACATATACACTTGTATGAACACACAGAACACACATACACACAAAATACATACATACCTAAACAACACATTCACCCTGTCCACCATGCATTCATGTACATACACAAATTTCTGATTTTACAATACTAACACAAGATAATTTGTGATACCCAGTAGTATCACCTGCTGAAATATATAAAGACTTCAGAATAATAAATATTAAATTTATAGTTTTTGGATAAACATAATAGAAAGAAAATTTTCAAGATGAATTTGGAACTGATGAGACTTTAAAATAATTATAAAATATAATATCTTAACTTAAAAATAAGACACAAAGGAATGTTGCAGGATTATGAAAAACAAAGAAATTTGATAAGTGATTATTTTGGTAGCCCTCAATAACTAGTTAAAATATTGTAGAATAGAAATGGTATGAAGCTTCTGTGACTTAATCAATGGCTCTGAATTTTCAAAAAAATAATTGAAAAGAGTTAAGAAATGATTGAAATAAAATGTTATTTGTCAGTGGAACAAAAGGAGGAAAGGGCAGCATATGACAGACTAAGAAGTCAGAATGTCATGTGTCATCCATGTTACATGACAAAATATCTTGGAGGATGAGAACAATGGTAGGAAAACAAAACTGAACAGGTGCTGATGATGATATGGTGAGCAAGTGGAGGAAATTATCTTTAACAATTTTATTTTTCACATAAACAAGTAGAGATACAAAAGGGCTGTATAATTAAATTCAAGTGACTTGGGTCTTATCTTCTAACTTCTACCTAGCACTCCCTTTCTAATGTTTTCCTATACCCTGAGAATTTAGAAGTGATATTGTCTTATATTGGAAGTAAAATTGTGTAAAGTTTCATGTATAAAATGTGCACCATCTTTGTAAAATACAAAGATCAGTCACTCACATATTATATTTCAATAGACTAAATTCAAGAGTAATTATAGTATATTTTCCTAACTCTGGATTCACTTGGACCTTGTTTTACATGATATTTAAGAACTGATATGAAGCAATGACTTGTGACATACTCTAAGCCCCTAAGCAATAGTGGAGAGAGTATCTGAATAGGCCTTCCCTTGTAATCAGATTGATGATAATCTTAATTGTCAATATAGAACATTCATCTAGCAACTGATGGAAGCAGATACAGAGATTCACAGTTAACACTGAACCAAGCTTCAAGAGTCCAGTTGAAGAGAGGGTGGACCAATTATATAAGTAAAAAGGTCAAGGCCATGATGGGGTTACCTACAGAAACACTTGACCTGAGATAATGGAAGCTCACTCACTCCAGACAGACAATAAGGGAAGATGCACAGGCCCAGACAAATTCCTCTAAATACGGATGACAGTTATGTGACTGGTGAAGTCTTCTGGGCCACTGACAGTGGGACCAGGATTTATCCCTACTGCTTGAACTGACTTTTAGGAGACTAGGACCCTTGGAGATATACCTTGTTCTGCCTAGATAAATGGGGGGAAGGCTTTGGATCCAAAGCTTTTGGATTCTGCGTCAAAGTGATGTGCCAGGCTCTGTTGACTCCTCATTGAAAGTCTTACCCTCACTGAGGAGTGGATGGGGGATGGGATGGGTGAAAGAGGAGGGGAGGGAGTGGGAACAGGGTTGAAAATGAGAAAAGATTTTTTAAAAAGTAATATTAATAAAATATGTATAATTCTCAAAGAAAAATGAAGAGTCTAAAGGACAGGAGGCTAGGTCAATACATCAAACATGTCCTACCTGCTTTGTAGGAAAAATTGAGGAAAGAAAGAGTGCAGTAGAAATGCAAAATTTATCATGGCAGAAATTTTGGTAAAGTCATCAAATTTTAGATATCATTAAGTAGATGTCCAAATGTTTCTAAAATTCTGTAGGATATAGGTAGAAATAAAGACAAAAGCATAAACTAATGCTAATAACCATAAAATCATAATGGGGCTGGTTCATATGTCTCAGATAAAGTCACAGGCCACCTAGCCTGATGACCTGAATTCTGTTCCCAAGATCCATGTGATGAAGGACAGCTCCCATCTAATCTGCATATGTTTCTTGAGACACTAGTAATGTATACTCACCAACACCTAGACCCACATACAGTAAATAAATTGATGTTCAATAATAAATGTTAATATTATTGAAAATTTTACGTATGCTGGGTAGTATTTTTGTTTCTTTGACATTTTTATTCTTTTTATTTTTTTATGCACTATTAAATGCAGTTTTTATATTATAGTTGAAGAAACTAATTTCCTAAATTGTAAGGAAGATTCCTGCTCCTAAATTACAAGGAAGATTCAGATTAAATTCATCTAACACTCTGTGTGTACTACTGTGTTGGTTTCCTTTTCCTAAAGACAAGTTAAACAAATGTGAGATTCTTATTCCTTCCTTTAAACTACGTGTTACAGTCATCATGATATAAGTGGACAAATGGAATGCTACCAATTTACAGCAGGTTGAATAAAAATTAAGACTCAACAGAAAACAGTTTATCTCTTTGTGTTATGAATTTTAAGATGCCAGGATTCACTGTACTTTGTCTTCATTCACAGAAGGGAACCATTTACATTATGACTTTGTGCAATGCAGTAGGCAAAAGGTATAATCATGAGTCTCAGAGAAGTCTCTGGAAAGATTTTAAGATGCCTTTACCTACTTACCTGTTGACAGTGCCTAGAGAAGCTGATCTCAGGAAAACAACTTGAAAGATTTTTTGAGTATGGAATACTAAAGCAGAGAGGACTGCCAGAATATTGACTGACAAGCAGTAGGTAACCTATTTTATCCATCCAGAAGCACGCACGCACACACACACACACACACACACAGACACACACACACAAACACACACACACCTGCTGAGTATACAAAAGCTTCAACGCTTTTAAGAGATATAGTCTCACATACTATATCCTTAAAAAACATCAAAATAGATGAAAAACAATTCAATGTTGTTTCTAGCTGTACTACATGCCTTGAACATCAATAAAGGGTTGGTGTGAGAGGTAATAGAAGAACTGTTTCAGAACTGATCATTGTTTCCCAGAGTCTGTGATATCAGTAGAGGTTTAACCAAATAAAACGGGGCATCTTTTCTAATTAATTTTCCTTAAAAAGATGCAGTTATGTAGCCAAAGCACAAGAGTCTATCTGAGCTTTTCTAATATATTTGGGATACAGTGTTAGAGATCCAAAAACTAAATATATTGATCTTTTTTGAGGAAGATAATATGACTTTGAAAATTTATACGTAAAGTCTTTTTTTTCAACACGCCTTCTCTATAGTACTGTAAACACTATCACTGCTTTCTTAGCACTTTTCCATTTCAGTTCCGAGAAAAGCATCCCTATCTTATTTCTTATATTCTACCATTGTAACAGTAAAGTGTTGAAAATTTTGTTATAGTAAAGTTAATGCCTGTCTTTTTAGTCACTTTCTGCTAATCTCATTTAAATTACTGGTAAATATTACTGAAGAAGAACTTAGAGTTGGAAGTCTTCCCTGTGATTTTTCTTAGAAACTACAAGAGAGTATAAAACACAAGGTTGGCACTTAAGAGACAAAGTGAATTCTGCAGAGAAAGCACTTCCACATTATGACAGTTATAGCCAGATTTGTCTATGTGAAAGTAAACTACACAGCTCACCACATCTGTTCCCTATTCATCTTCAAGTCACATCTGCTGTTTTTTCCTACAGAATGTGTTTCTGTGCTGATTTCTTGTGTTGGAATAGTGGAGTTGATACAGATGAGGCAAAGGCTAAAACTACCACTTTTATCAACCTTCCACATTCAGAGAAATGTTCTGGTGTGCAGCTCTTCCTAATGAGGTCCATGACGCCATAAATGGCGATATTGCATATAACTTTTAACTTTATGTTGCTTTGATGAATTATTATTTTTAGTAATGCTATACATTCTCACACATGCAAACTCATTAAGATATCTACATATATTTGCACATTTTATGTCTCAGTTAGCTTTTAATAAAAGTGAGTAAAATAATCAATATTAGCCCAAAATATCAGATAAAGTTGCACCCACACAGTTCTGTTAAATATAATATACAATTTAGTTTTATAGTGATGTGCATATAAAACCATAACTTAAAGACATTATTGTAGGAACTAATTTAGATAATTAATTTGATATTTTTAATCTTTATATCTACTTACTTTGTTACTTTGTATCTAATTTTTCTAAATAATAGCTGTTAAATATTAGTTAAATAAAGCTGGAAATTATGTTTTATAGATGCTCCTATTCTTAATAAGTTTGTTTAAATTTTTATTTAAATTATTGGCACATTAATAACATTTATTTTTATAGTACTTAATATGTAAATTTATATATTTACACACAATTTCAATTTAGTCTTTTCAAAGTCATATTGAAAAGACATTATAGTTTTTCTTGTTTGTTATGAAAAATAATACCAAGGTAAGAAAGTTGAGGAATAGATGTTGAAAACAATTTGTCTTGTTGAACATTTAACTCTTTATATTGTTGTAGTCACAATATTCGTTCCAGTTTAATTTTGTATATTTACTGTTTTTACAAAATGATGCAATGTATTATAAAAATCTATATTAATATGTCACAAAAAAACTAAAAATAAATCTACTATATTACGTAATTATAACACTCATTAGGGATGTTATGTTCATAATTAAGCTTCCTTCAATTGATGAATGGATAATGAAAATGTGATGTAATGAAATTATATCATAATAATTTAATACATAATGAAATATGTATTAATATAATTAATATATAATGAAATTCTATATGGTTGTAAAAAATGAAATTGCTAAATGTCAGGTAAATCTTTGAAACTGGAAAATATATTGAGTGGGGTAATACAGGCTCAGAAAATAAATGGTTAACATCTTCCTTTAATCAGACATATTAGTTTAAGATCTTTTGATTTGATGATATAATCAGAAGTAGTCCCAGTACCCAGGAATGTAACAGTGATGAGATAGGAGAAGCTCAAAAGAAGGATAATAGGGAAGAGGAGAAAGGACAAAAACAAGGAACAGAAAATTTTTCTGTATAGCAGAGAAGGAATATACTATAGAGAAAGGGACAGGGAGAGTGAAATAAATAACACTAATGATGTTTGAAAAGCCATGATAAAGAGAGTACTTTATATATGTGTGAACACACAGAATTTAAATTGATTTATGTGGCAGAGTTAATATTCCCCCACTAGAGTTATTGACTATCAAACAAAACCCCAGAAAAACTTCCCTTTAAATTTCTGTTCACCAAGATACAAGAAACTCTTCAAAGAATACAGGCTATTGTAATTTTTCTTGGTAGATTATGAAAACTTGAAGATAACTCTCTATTGGAAAAGAAATTGGATAAGTTTAGATAGAACTGACATAGAAGAAACCTATTTCTTATGAACTATATATTATAATATTTTATGATGCTGTACAACTTGCAGAGAAAAAATAAATTAATAGTACTATTCAGTAAAGCCTAAAAAAAACAAAACAATGACTAGTCAGAAAAATAACCAACATGGTGCAATGGTAACTGTCTTGTCAACAACAAAAAACCATCTATTTGGACTTAAGTTGTTCTCAATAGAAAGGACCATGCACACTCAGCCATAATTGACACATCTATAAAATAATCCCTACACCTAAGACCCAAAGTTCATCATAAATTAAAGGCAGAGTTATTATGAGAGAAAAAGGGCCAGGATTTTTGATACTTATTTTAAGACATCACAAGGCTGCTGGGCGCATGAAATCTCCACAAGATTTGTCCAAATATGACCTAAATAATGACCATACTGATAGAAAAGAAAAAGTGTATGATAGAAATGTGAAGCGTAGCCCCTAGTTGAAAAGCTAATGGTTTTCAATGATGATGAAAGAGGGAGAATCAGAATATTTCCAGGATAGATCCCTATGTTAGGTTGTCCAATCCCAATTAGTCAATACTAAATACACACACACACACACACATACGAGCACGCGCACAAACACACACACACAAAACAGTAATATTAAATTTATTCAGTAGTTTATATATGTGTGTGTGTGTGTATGTTTGTAACACTAATAACTATAGAAGAAGAGATCATTAACTTGAATACTTAGAGTAATAATACAATTTTTTATCAAAAGATGAACATTTTTGTGGATTAAAATATAAATCAATGAAAACACATATATTATTTTTACACATAACTACCAAATATATTTTGATTCATTGATAATTTTCTGAAAGAGTTCTATTCAGAAATTATCTTCCATATGATAAATATTTAAAATAAAGCAATAAATGTTGAGAAATGTCTCAGTTTGTAAAATTCTTGTCATGGAAGGCTTAAGATTTGAGATTTTGCAAACTTCATTCCCATCATAGCATGTCTCGGCTTTCTCAGTAAATATAAAGCAAGAAGTCAGGATATTAGTGACCCACTTGGGTTTGTTGATTTTGAAAAGATCACATTACCTTGATGATTTAAACATATCCTCTTAGGAAATATAAGCTATTTTAGGCAAAACTCACATGGCTTTATGGAAATGAGAGAAGGCTATTAATCTTAACATATGCTTCTCCAAAAGAGTCAATGATCTCTGAGTTCCAAAATTTTTACCACACATCACTTGTGATGAACTTTCTTTCTTAAAGCCAGCAAAAACAGAGCAAAAAGTAATGATTTCTTTGTATGTGAACTCAAGTACAACAGCTTTCTGGGGCAAAAAGAATCATAATAGCCAAGATGCGGTTTGAACATAAATATTTGTCCATAGATAAACAGATTATGAAAAAGTAAAGACACAAAATGATGAACGCTGCATGATCACTCTTCTAAGTGAATATAATGTGCAGTTATGTAAAGATGGGAAACAATGGGGTTTCCAGGTCTTGGATATAGGCATAGAAAAGTAAACAAGGTCTCAACTCTATAGAATGTGTAATTCCTTTCCATTTACTCAGTAAGTCAGCAAAACTGATTCAAGTCATAAAATTCTCTTTAAAAGATGGTAGATAAATCTTATGCTAACTAAAAAAACAACTGATACTACAATTTTTTTTGAATATTTGATTTTTTTAAAGACAAGTTCTTTTTGTCTGGCCATGGTATTGTGTGACAGTTTAGTCCAAGATTGAAACTTTTCTTTCCACAAAGTAGCTCCTTAGACAGGAAGGTAAACTCTTCTAAAGAGCTTCTGGAAGTCACTAAAACTGACCAGATCCACTAAGTTTCCCCCTTCCAAAGTAAACAATAACAATGAGAGTTTCTCTGACACTAGTGAAGCCAACTTGTCAAACCTTTTCTTAGATAAGGAGAGATTGAAAGGAAGCTCTTAAAACAAACCAGATTCCTGGAAGAAATAGAAACCATTGGCCCTGCTGGGAAGAGGGTTAGATCAGCTGAGGCACCTGGAAAGGAGATTCTATAACCTGCTGAGTGGCTGAATGAAGACTGTGCAGTATGATCCAGGTTCCCAGCTTTGTGAGCTATATCTCATAATTAGTTGGGCCTAAAATTGTAGATTTCTCAAGTACCAATCTTATCTTTCTATAAAGGCTTAAAAAGAGGAATAAAGAACATTCTACACTCTTAAACATTTTGGAATTGCCTCCTGAATCACAGACATTTTCTCAAGAGAACACATACTTCTTAATTCTCACTTATGCTGTTTTAATTTTCAGCAAATACTTACATTTAGAGTTCAATTTTAACAGTGTGACACTTCCAATTGCTTTATTTCTTTGCAGTAAAATATTTTGACTTGAAATATTTCCTTAACAGATCTCATAGTTACCCTTTAATCAGACTGTAAAAATATAATAATATGTGCTTAATATTCTGATTTATTTTAAATTTTGAATATGCATGTATATTATACATAAACATTGCCGGTTATAAAAATATAAAACCTTTCACTGGGTGTTGGTGGCACATGCCTTAATCCCACCACTCGGGAGGCAGAGTCACACAGATCTTTATGAGTTTAAGACCAGTTTGCTCTACAAAAGCTAATTCCAGATATGTTCCAAAAATACATAGAAAGCCTTTCTCAAAAAACCAAATATGTATGTATGTATGTATATACATATGTGTGTATGAATATGTGTATGTCTATATGTATATATATACATGCATATATCAAACTTTTCAATAACTGCTTATATTTGAATTCTAAAACATTATAACACCTAATAATAGGAGTGATTTCCTATTCTCTCTTCACTGTAATTTTTACTTTGTTTCTAGGTGTTTTGACAAGGAAATTGAAAGCAGATGGTAAGTATTGTAGAAAGCTGCTTGTTTGTTTCCCAACTGCCCAGACTCCAGCAAAGTTTCAACAAGTCTGTCTCTGGTGACAGCTCCATGACTTCTCCTTTACTTTGCCTTCTTCCTCCAAGAACTCAGATTAGTTTTCTCTGCCTAGCTACATTCGGCCCTACTATAGGTCCAAAGCAGTCCTTTATTAACCAATGGTATTCGCAACATATGGAGGGGGAATCCCACATCACCTCCCCTTTTCTGTTTAAATAAAAAGGAAGGGTTTAACTTTAACATAGTAAAGTTACTTATAATAAAACAGGTATCAAGTAAGAATTACAGTTACAATATTTGTATTTATTTTATCTTTCATGATAACTAAGGAAAACTATAATGATAATTATATATTCTTTAACTCCATCAAAGTCTCCAGAAGAATATGATATTACCTAAGTAAAAAGGAAGGGAAATGTAAGCAACTTCCAAAACTCTAGAACTGACAGACATCTCACTGTCTGGACAGTCATCCAAAGTTTTTCTGTACTATTGGTGCATCTGTCTTCAGCCTTCAGACCCATAGCATCTAGCAGACTTTTCCACAAAACAGGAAATTTCAAAGACAGTTCCGCCTATATTGGCAGTTTGTAAGTCACTTTTTCCCTGTGGGTCCCACATGTCCAGCACACACAGCATAACATCAAGCAGTTCAGGCAGGAGCAGTTTCTTGTCCAAATGGCTAGCAAACTCCATAAAGTGTCTCTTCAATGTCCAATTACCTCTTGAAGTAATTGGTGCTACCAGGAGCTGATGTGTCTCATTGTAATGAAAAGTTCTAAGTTTTTAAACTTAAGTTTTAAATGTCATATCCTGAAGTTCTCTGAAATATATATCTCTATATATCTCTATATACCTATCCAACTGAAATATATCTCAGTACATCTAAAAAACCTAACAAACATGACTATAAACTTGACTATTATAGATGACTCTCTATTAACCTATAATTCTTAATTATACATTACATTTTTAAATGACCTGCACAAACACAATACCTTAATCAAAAGCAGAAATACATATACACAGTATAAAAAATTGACTTTAAATTTGTATCAATAAACAAAGATCCATACCAATGCAAATATCTATAATATATCCCCCTTTAAATGGAAAGAAACATTTATAAACAATATTTGGAAATATAGGCATAGTTCTTCTCCAAACTACTTCCTGCTGTTTAATGAACAAAGTAATTTTTGTGGGGTGTTAAGGGGACCTTTCAGGGGGTCCTTGTCCATCAAACCAAATTAGTCTGGAAGGAATCCACAGGTTCTCATCCTCTGTGAAAACCAAAGAAGAACCTCTTTTCCAAAACAACATATCCTTAGACTCAAAATCTGAAGTCAAGATATATATGTTTAAAAAGTATATATGTTGGTTACTTAGCTTCTTCACAGCGCCTCCCAAAAGGAAAACACAATAATATACATAATACAGACTCTCTGTTTATATTTTATTTTTATGTAGCTTATTTGTTTTTTACTCAATTATGTTTTGATATTTATTTTATTGTCTATACTCCTTTAATCTATGACTTTCTGTACTCTGTCTCTTTAAAGACTGTTTTTGTCTAAACTATTTACTTTCTTTTATGACTCTCTATATTATTTATCTATCCTCTCTCTCTCTCTCTCTCTCTCTCTCTCTCTCTCTCTCTCTCTCTCTCTTACACACACCTATGTACATTTTTTAAACACACTCTGTCTCATTTAGAGGTCTTTTATGTCTGAATCTGTCCTTATCGCATATATATAATTCTTTCTTCTCCAGGAGCATTTCTAAAAATGCTAAGTGCTTCTAAGGCTGCTTTGCCTTTTGTTTCTGCCCAGTCCAACAGGGTAGGGTGGAGGTCTGTTTAATGCACGAGCCATGTTCACTGTCCTACTTTTAGGCACATGTCCAGTCTATGTTGTTTATTAAGCAAACTGTAGCACTCTGTTTACAATTGGACCTCCCAAAAGAACCAGAGCCATTAGTTCTGGCAAACCAGGAAGGTACCATTTTGAAAAGGCACTTTTTTGTTATTGTTGTTTGCTACTGCTGAATCAGGAAGACCTCTTTTAAGGGATCTTTGACAAGCTACCAGCTGAATAAAAATAATGGCTAAACTTTTTGTGTGTGTCTGAAGTTCCCTTCCAAACATTCTCAGGTTTAATGTGGATATAGTCAACAATGTTGGAGCACCAATTTGTTGTAGGAAGCTTTTTGTTTGCTTTCCTGTCACCCTCCACTTATTTGTTTCCAGGCCGCCTAGAATCCATCAAAGTTTCAGTGTGTTTGTCTCCAGCGATGGTTCCATGGCTTCTCCTTCACGTGAGTATATATTTGTGTGTGTGAGTACATGAGTGGAAGTGGAATTTTTACATGTGAATGTGTGTGTCTATGTATGTGCTCCTTTCGATCAAGACTTCATGAAAGTGAAGAGTACATAATTGCAATTACTAATCTTTCTTCATATTATTTTCTGAAATAGTGATTAATACCCATGATATTACTTCTAGAGTAGTATTTCATGGACTTTAAAGATATGAATAATCTATGGTACACATTTTGAGCTCTAGGAAATCTGTTGGAAGAAGATGTAGAAACATTAAATAATGAAAGATAAGAACAAGTTCTGTGATATTATGTCTTTTGACTATGACATGACCAGTGACCACTTAAAAATAATCTACATGGATAAATACACACAAATATATTTGAAATGAAGGTAGGAGGAGGCCAATGGGAAAAATGCAGAGTCAGCCAGAGAGGGATAAGAGATGGTATTGGGATCAACATCACTATATGTTGTGCCAAAATACAAAATGGTGGGATAATAATCTCATTAGAAAAATAGTACCATCCTCACAGTCAAATCACATTTCAAAGGTTCTATCATATGAGAGGCAATCCAATCCTGGAATACATGGACCTTTAGAGATATATGATATTTGTTTAAACTAGTTTTAGTCAACTTGAGACAAGTTAATGTCATGTGAGAGGAGGAAATCTCAATTTAACTCAGTGTCTCTAGACAATCAGGTTGTAGGCAAGCATGAAAGGCATTTTTTAAAATTAGTGATAGATGGGAGTGGGGCCATCTAATTGTATGTGGTGCTATCCCTTTTCTGATGACCCAAGGTGGTATCAGAAATCAGGTACAACAAGACCTGGGGACCAAGCTAGTAAGAAGCATCCCTCCATGGCCACTATATCAGTTCCTGCCTCCAGGTACCTGTTTGAATTACCTTACTGACTTCCTTTAAAGATAAAAAGTGATACAGGAGTATATGACAAATGAAACCTTTCCTTCCTAACATGGTTTTTTAGCATGATGTTTCGTATTAGTGAGTGTCAATAGGTAAATAAATTTATTCTACTATTTGCATTACAAAAATAAAAATTGAAAAAAATGAAACTTTATTTCTTGTCTATAGGTAATAGACAGTTAAGTACTCGCATAAAAGCACAACAGATTAAATGAGTTCTGGCTTTGCCCCAGACTCTGAAAGTAGGAACTACATGTGTGATCCATCATACACAGCTGTCAATGTTGGTCTTACATTAAGTTTCATATATAAATAAATTATAAATTATATCAAATACCTAATTGATGTTAGTAGACTAAAGATTTCTGATTAGAGCTACATCAAATGACAATCATAGCCTGCATCCAAACCCTTTTTACTAGACGAATCCAGGCAACTTGAAAATCAATGACTTTTCTTGTACTCTCATATATACTTAAAATTCTGGAAATGCAAGAAAATCAATAGAAACACATAAGACAACTCTTTACCTAAATTCTTGGAAACATTCTGAGTAACTGGTGGTGCATTGTACGTTAGTGCCAAAGAGAAAAAAAAAACTGAGTGAACTCTTGTTGGCTACTTCATAGAATTCCTGTTGTCCACCACTCAGTTCTCAGTACAAAAGTCAGGAAAAGCCTCAGTGGTTGTCCATTCAGAATGTAGGTGAATACTCTGGCAGAGATTTCATGAGAAATTGGGAACACCATTCATGAAAAACACTTCACCAAATGATTTCCCAAGACTTGGCAGAACTCTGGTTTCTCTTATTATCACTCTCGAATATTCCTGGCTCACATTGGAGTTGGTTAAGGAGATAAACTTATGAATGCCCCAAACCGGTTATATTTCTATTAAAATAATGCATTAATCTGGACAAAGCATAAGCCGATTCACCCAGTTTACATTTTAACAGCACACAGAACTCTGACATAGTAGTAGCAGTAAACACGTACAGAAGCTTGAAGTATGGAAGACATTTGATAAGTGATAGACCCTGAGGAGATCTCATTTTGGGAAAAGATCTGTGTGAGGGTGTGTGTGTATGTGTGTGTGTGTGTGTGTGTGTGTATGTGTGTGTGTTATCATGCATATATTTGAAGACAGGAGGTTCAAGTTTCATGTCTTTCTCCTTAATTTGGAGACAAAAGTATCTCAGTAATCCCTTTGGCTGGGTTGCCTAGCCAGTGAATCCTAGGATCTCTGCCTACCCAGAGCTGTGATTCTTTTGTGTGAAGCTGCTGTACTCTGATTTTATATGGGTGCCTGGAGACCAAATTCAGATACTCATGATTTTGTAGCAAGCATTTTATTGATGAAGTCATTTCCTCAATGCCATTTGGAGAATTAGCAATAGTCTTTTAACTACCTGAAAATAATGAAAGAGATCTTAACTTACCTCATTATTAACATATAATCTTGCCTTAAATAAACTCAAATTTGAAACTATATGATACGTCAAATTGTTAAGTAATAAATAAAAGGAGTCTCAAAATGTTGAAAAAAAGTAGTCCTATACAACACATTTTGCGTCTATAGACTGGTGTCATTGAGCAAAGCTGTTCTTTTGGGCCGCAGTATCCCAATGTTTCTTGTATTGTCTTTTATAAGTCACCATTTTTTTTTGCCGTTTCAAAATCTTGAAGTGTCATTCAAAAACATGGAGAGAAAATTCAAATTGGTGGTAATGAATATATTTAGGATTTATAAAAAGACAATAGACAAACACATAAATTATGTCTCAGGAGAATAAATTGGAAAACATATGGAATAATCAAAAGGAAATACGAGAAATCACAAAAACTATCCAATATAATAAAGCCCTCTAATACACTAAACTTCAGTCCAGTAAATGAAAGATACTATGAGCAAAAATAATGAAAACTGTCTAAACCAAAATGTCAAACAGACAAATAGAACAAGGAATAATGACCACCAAATTTCCAAACCTAAATTAGGATCATATGATATGCTTAAGTGTAACACTGAAGGCAGTAAAAGAACTTTGATAATAGTCTAAACACTATTGAATTCAACAATAATTTATCACTCATTATTTCATGTATTTACATAAACACACAATATAAATGATTCAACAATTAACTTCAAAGACATAGTCAAAATGCCCTGGATATATTAATATGAAGAAACTATCATTAGCTATGAAAAATCCAGATAAAGTATAGTTCAGAAAGTAGAGTGTAAGAGATAAAGAGAGATTTTATATAGAAATAAAGTGGACAATTCTCCAAGATATGAGGTTGCATATCATATGTAAAAAGTGAAGAAGAGACTATATGAATAATACTAGGCAGAAATTGTGGAACAAAGGAACAGATAATATTATTATTACCTTATAAAAGTTTACTGTGAGTAAATAGAATACAATTTGAATGGATTTCCCCACAACTGTGGACTAACTCTGTTCTACAAGTTTGTTACCCCCCAAACATTTTTTCCTTTATTATTAGATACTCCCTAGTTATGACAACAGAAACCTGGTGACATATGTCTATGTCAATATATATGGATGTATAAATATATATGGACATATTTTTGCATGTACATATGTCTCTCCTTGCTCTAGAACAAGAATGCTTCTGGAATTAATGCAAACTTTTCAATGTTAGCACTGCTGACATCAAGAGCATGGAATCTTTTATCAATCACCAATAAAAGAAGCAATATTTTTTTAAAAAGAAATACTTACATTTTACATATTAGACATCATATACCTAGTAGACAAGAGAAGGATGTAGTTTGTTTGTTGTTTAATTTTTTATAAGAGTTCTCAATATGTACTCATTGCTTGCCTTTGTATAACTATTTAGGCTAGGCTAACCTCAGACTCAGATTTCTGCCTTACACATATATGCCCAAGCACATGAGTCTGCAAATAGATACAGATACACATACAAAAAATAAGAAGATATATAAATGGGAGATAGGTTAATGGCTGAAATTTTCCATGACAAATACTTTCCCACTATTAATGCTCTAATATTCATTTGAACACTGAGCACAACATTCAGTCATATTAGAGTATCAGTGGCACAAAGTACCTTCCTTCAATGTATATGGAATAATAGCAAGGGCAAAATTTATCATTTAGAGTGCAGAAAGCTCATACATAATGCTTCTCAAGTAATCAATTTTAACATCATCGCTTATAAGCCAATTAATGAAGAAATTCATAATCAATTTATTTTCATCTTTCTGTCATGTGTTAAGAATGGTGCTTGAATGTCATGGTCATTTGCCTATAACCACATGACCATGACATAAGTCTAATTAGCTGAAATGCATCTGTCACTTCCGATTTGATAGGCATTGTACAGAGTAGTTATCTAAGATTCTTTTATATTTATCAAAGGAAGTCTGGGAAATTGTCATAGTCAAAGGTCATGTAAGGAAATGCAATGGCTTATAACTTATATGGTGTCCAGAAATAAAATCAATATTAAAGAAAATCAGTACTGAAGTCCAAACAACATATCAGGTTGAATGAAACATTATCAAGATTGTTTCTGTAATTGGGACTGATTTGTTGTAAGGATTTAAGATACTAACAGATTCCACAGATGCCATGTATGTGAAACACCTCAGAATTATCCCTGCTAGAGTTCTAGAATGAAATTTATCACAAAATATTCAGCAGTATTGTATGGGAACCTGAGAGTTGATTTAGGAGAATCATTGCATAAATTAAAATGCTAGTAGCCCATATGGAAACATTTAATTTTTGTAGTGTGTAATATTTTAACATACATGAAGACAGTATTAAAGCCTCAGGATTTGTTAGCCCTGATTCTTGCCTGTCAAATAATTTGTTTTATATGGTAAAAGGATGACAAGAAGAAATGAATTTGTGAGAGAAACTCTGAGTATAGACTGCAACTACACAAAGTAGACCAAGAGGTCAAAAATCTCCCATCCAGCTGGTCACCCCACTCTCTAGGATCTCAGTATCTGGGCAAAACCCAGGCTACTCTCCATCTGTATCAGTTTCTCTAGTCAACCAGCAGGGAAGCTTCCTGTAGGTAGGGTTCTCCAGCAGCCTCACCCAATCAATCAGACCTTGTAAGCTACAAGTTTCACTCTGTCCACAAAACTACCTATCCCCTGTGGCATAAGAGGAACTATGAAGAAAAAGCTGTGACTGCAAAGAACAGACCAACAAAGCAGATCAAGAGAGTGGACCAAAAGAACAGGCCAAGAGAGGCCTTAGTGGTTGCTCCCAGAGACACAGACAGTGACAGTACACAGCAGACCAAGAACATCTTCCTAAGACAGAGACAGCAATTGTAAGAATTGAACTAAGAGGAAAAGACACAGCTGACACCAATTGAGGAAGAGATGGGAAAGCTCCAGAGCAAGAATTCATTCAACAACCTAACAAGCAATTTGATAACACCAGAAACTAGTGGTCATACAACAAGACTGATCAGCCTAACCCAGAAGAAGCAGATAAATAAATGATTATAAATGTAAATTTATGAGGATGGTGGAGAACATTAGAGAGAAGATGAAAAATTCCCTTAAAGAAATGGAAGAAAAGACAAACAAAAATTCAAAAAAAATCTTTAAATCTTTTAAAGAAACCCAATACAATTAAGAAAAAAGAACAATCAAACAAGTGATGCAAACAGTTCAAACAACTCAAGACATAAAAATTGAAATAGAGGCAATAAAAAAAAACACAAACTGAGGGAATTCTGGAAATGGAAAATCTGGGTAAATGAACAGCAACTCCAGATGCAAGAATAGCATATAATAATATAATAATCCACACACAATTATACCAAATAAAGAATGAATATTAAGAGTTGCAAAGGAAAGGGAACAAGTAACATTTAAGACAGACCTATCAGAATTATACCTATCAAGAATTCTCATGGAAACCATGAAAACCAGAAGTTCCTGGACAGATGTGCGGCAGACACTAAGAGACCATGGATATTAGTGCAGACTAGTATACCCAGTAAAGCTTTCAATCACCATCAATGGAGCAAACAATAAATTCCATGATGAAATCCGATTTAAACATTACCATTCCACAAATCCAGCCCTATGGTAAGTACTAGAAGGAAAACTCCAAGCCAAGGAAGCTAAATACACTCACAAAAATGCAGGTAACAGATTGTCAATAACCAGCAAACCCCAAAGAAGGGAAACACACAAACATTACCATTGAAAACTGAGAGTGAATAGCAATCACTGCTCATTAATATCTCTTTTTTATTTGTTAGATTTTTTTTAAAAAAATAGCAATCCAAGTTCCCACTCCCTCCCCCATTCAATTCCCTCCACACACCCTCCAACCCCACTCCCATCTAATCCTCAAAGAGTGTAAGGTACATTTCCTTGTGGAAGGTCCAAGGCCCTCATTACTATATCTAGGCTGAATGAGGAAAACATCCAAAGAGAACAGAATCACAAAAAGCCAGTACATACAGTAGGGATAAATCATGGTGCCACTGCCAATGGCCTTTCAGTCAGTCCCAGTCATGCAACTGTCAACCACATTCAGAGGAACTAGTTTGGTCCTATGCTTTTTCCTTTCTAGTCCGGCTGGAGTTGGTGAGCTTCCATTAGCTCAGGCATACTGTTTCAGTAGGTAAACCCATCATGGTCTTGACCTCCTTGATCATATTCTCATTCCTTCTACTCTTCAATGGAACTTTGGAAGCTTAGTCCAAAGCTCCAATTTGGGTCTCTGCCTCTGTCTCCATGAGTTACTAGATGAAAGCTCTAAAGTGATATTTAAAATAATCCTCAGTCTGACTACAGGGCAAGTCAAGATGGGGCTCCTTCTCCGCTATAGCTCAAGGTCCTAGGTGGGGTTATCCTTTTGGTTTCCTGATAATTTCTCTAGAACTAGGTTGCTACTACACATATAATGGCTCCCTCAGTCAAGATATCTTTCTCCTTATTCTCATCTTTGTCCTTCCTACGTCTCGACCATTCCATTTCCTCAAGTTCTCCTTTACCCTCTCACTCTCCCCTTCTTTTCTCCTTCTAACTCACCTCTTCCCCCACCTCCATGATTGTCAGGGTATAATGTCCCAACATAAACTACTTTTCCCTCTCTGGAATAGAGCAGATGTATGGAAAAAAATTGAGAAACAGTTCACACAGTAATATCAGAAGGGAGTCTCAGGCTTCATACATTCCTGAGGATCACCCATGTTTATTATTCAAACACCTTTTATTCCCCCAGGTAAGCCAAGTGGAAGCTCATTAATATTCTCTTTCCAGGGAAGCAGGACTGTAATCATATCTGTAACTAGGTCACTAGCTTGGAATTCACACCTCTTCCCAGGTGATCTATGTAATAACAAAAGAGAAAGAGCCTTTTGTTAGGTAACAACAGCCAGTCTAGAGGGATTGCTTTGGATACCAAAGATGGCCCTAGAACTTGGCTGTCACACCATGCAGAAACATGGGCCTACACATGCTCCCAACCCTGTCTGTCAATCCTGTCTGTTTCCAATTTCCAGGCAGGTCTATATATATTTTTACTTGGGTTCACCTTATTATTTAGAGTCTCTAGGATCATGAAGTATAGGCTCAATGGCCTTTGTTTATAGCTAGTATTCACTTAGGAGCAACGAAATGCCATATTAATTTTTTGGGGTCTGGGTCACCTCACTCAGGATAGTGTTTTCTAATTCCATCCATTTGCATGCAAAATTCAAGGTGTCCTTGTTTTTTACCGATGAGTAGTATTCTAATGTATAAATGTGCCACACTTTCTTTATCCATTCTTCAGTTGAGGGGCATCTAGGTTCTTTCCACGTTCTGGTTATTACAAATAATGCTATTATAAACATAGCTGAACAAAGGATTTTGTAGTATGATTGATTATCTTTTGGATATATGCTTAAGAGTAGTATTGCCAGATCCTAAGGTAAGTTGATTTCCAAAGTAGTTATACAAGTTTGCATTCCCACAAGCAATGGATGAGGGTTCACCTCACTCCACATCCTGTCTAGCATAAGCTATCATTAGTGTTTTTAATCTTAGCCATTCTAACATGTTTAAGATGGTATCTCAGAGGTGTTTAGATTTACATTTCCCTGATAGCTAAGGATGTTATAAACATTTCCGTAAGTATCTTTTAGCCATTTGAGATTCTTCTTTTGAGAAGTCTCTGTTAAGTCCAATACCCCATTTTTAATGGTGCTATTTCGAATTTTAATGTCTAATTTCTTGAGTTCTTTATATATTTTGGATATCAGTCCCTTGTCTGATGTGAGTGTTGGTGAAGAACTTTTTTCATTCAGTAGGCTACCTTTTTGTCTTATTGACAGTGTCCTTTCTTTTACAGAAGCTTCTCAGTTTCAGGAGGTCCCATTTATTTATTGGTGCTCTTAGTGTGTGTGCTACTGGGGTTATATTTAGAAAGGGGTCTCCTGTGCCCACGCATTGAAGACTACTTCCCACTTTCACTTCTATAAGTTTTAGTGTGGTCAGGTTTATATTGAGGTCTTTAATCCATTTGGGCTTGAGTTTTGTGTATGGTGATAGATATGGATCTATTTTCATTCTTCTACCTGTTGACATCCAGTTATGCCAGCACCATTTGCTGAAGATACTTTCTTTTTTCCATTGTATAATTTTAGCTTCTTTGTCAAATTTAGGTGTTCATAGGTATTTGAATTAATATTCGGGTATTTGATTTGATTCCATTGATTCCATAAAAACCTCTCTATTTTTATGCCAATACTAAGCTGTTAGTTAGTGTTACCCCAAGATATTTTATGTTATTTGTGGATATTTTGAAAGGTGATATTTCTCTGATTTCCCTCTCAGCTTCTTTATCATTTATATAGGAGGGCTACTGAATATTTTTGAGTTGATCTGGTATCCTGCCACATCACTGAATGTATTTACCAGCTGTAGGAGTTCTCTGGTAAAGTTTTTGAGGTCACTTATATACGAAGTCATATCATCAGCAAATAACGAAACTTTGACTTCTTTCTTTCCAATTTGAATGCCCTTGATCTAATCTGTTGTCTTATTGCTATTCCTAAAACTTCAAGAACTATATTGAAGAGATATAGAGATATTGAACAACCTTGTCTTGTTCCTGATTTTAGTGGAATCACATTGAGCTTCTCTCCATTTAATTTGATGTTGGCTGTTGGCTTGCAGTTAACTGCTTTTATTATGTTTAGATATGTTCCTTGTATCCCTGATCTCTCCAAGACCTTTATCATGAAGAGGTGTTGAATTTTGTCAAATGCTTTTTTAGCATCTAACAAAATGATCATATGGGTTTTTTCTTTCACTTTATTTATATGACAGATTACATTGATACATTTTCTTATGTTGAATCAGCCCTGGAATGAAGCTGACTTGATCATGGTGGATGATTTTTTGATGGGTTCTTGGATTTGGTTTGCCAGTATTTTTTTGAATATTTTTGCAGCCATGTTCATGAATATGATTGCTTTGTATTTGTCTTTCTTGGTAGAGTCTTTGTATGGTTTTGGTATCAGTGTAACTGTAGCCTCATAAAAAGGGTTTGGCAATATTCCTTCTGTTTCTATTATGTGGAACACTTTAAGGAGTATAATTATTTACTTTTTTGAAATTTCTGTTAGAATTCTGTACTAAAATCATTTTCCCTTGCATTTTTTTTGGGGGGGTTGGAAGGTTTTTGATGACAGTTTCTATTTTCTTGCAGTTTTATTTCAATTGTTCACCTGATCTTGATTTAATTTTAGTATCTGGTTGCAATCTAAAAAATTGTTCATTTCTTTTACATTTTTTAATTTTGTGGAAAATGGTATTTGACCTAATGATTCTCTAAATTTCCTCAGTGTCTGTTGTTATGCCCCCCTTTTCATTTTTGATTTTGTTAATTTGGACGTTTTTTCTCTGCCTTTAAATTAGTTTGGATAAGGGTCTTCTATCTTCCATTTTCTGTGACTTTGAGTTGGAGTTCTTCTCCCTGTTCTATGCCTATTATTCTTAGGTTTGGTATTTTCATAATGTCCCAGATATCTTAGGTGTTTTTTATTAAGAATTTGTTGAACTTAATATTTTCTTTGATCAATGAGACTATTTCATCTATAGTATCTTCAGTGCCTGAGATTCTTTCTTCTATCTCTTGCATTTTGTTGGTTATACTTGTCTCTGTAGTGCCTGTTATTGACCCAGATTTTTCATATCCAGAATTCCCTCCGTTTGTCTTTTCTTTGTTACCTCTATTTCTAAGTCGTGAACTGTTTCTTTCACCTGTTTGATTGTCCTTTCTGGGTTTTCTTGAGTAATTTATTTTGAGGCATTTATTAATTAATTTCAATTTTTGTTTTTCTTCTCCATTTCTTTTAAGGAAGTTTTTCATTTCCTCTCTAAAGGTCTCTGTCATTTTCATAAAATTATATTCAAATCTGTTTTCTTCTACTTCTTCTGGGTTAGGAAGATTAAGTGTTCCTGTTGTGTGGCTGCTGGTGTTACAATGATGTTTTTTAGGTTGTTGGAAGAATTCTTACATTGGTACCTACCCATCTCTTCCTTTAAATGAGTCTGATAGTGTCTTTGTGTCTTGGTCCAATCCTTGCTGTGGCAATCTGAGTGTTTGGGAGTTTTTCTTGGCCTGTTCTGTACTGTTAATATTTGTTTCAGCAAGCCTCTGAGGTCTCTATATGCCTGCTATCTTGGTCTTCTCTCCTTGTCTGCTCTCTTGATGCTCTCTCTTAATCCCCTCAGTGTTGTAGTAAGCTCTTGGTCCCTCATAAATCCCCTCTGTTTTGGAGCAAGCTGTGTTTCAGAGTTCCACCAAGGTTGCACTAGGATAGGCATGGCTCGTAGTTTGGATGGGTGCTGGATGGGTTTGGGTTTGGGGGCATCCTAGCAGCAGGAAACTCCCTGCTGGCTGGCTAGAAAAGCCAAAGGAGTTGAGAAGGGGCCCTGGGGTTTTGTTCCACTAGGGAGGTCCTAGAGAGTGGGGTGCCATGCTATGTGGCTGTTTCCTCACTCACCTCTTAAGTCCCCTCTGCATTGGAGAAAGCTGTGTTTTGGAGTTCCACTGAGGTTTCAGGATAGTCACTAATATCTCTTAATATCAATGAACATAATTCACCTATAAAAATATATAGGCTAAGAGAATTACTATAAAAGTAGGATCCATAGTGCTGTATACAAGAAACCCACCTCAACCTCAAAAACAGACATTACCTCAACATAAAGGCTTGGGAAAACTTTTCCAATCAAATGGATCTAAGAAAGAAGCTGAGATAACTATTCAAATATCTAACAAAATAGATCTTTGACCCATATGGACTTGAGTTTTGTGCAGGGTGATAGATAGGGATCATTTTCACTCTTCTACATATTGACATCCAGTTATGTCAGCACCATTTGTTGAATATGCTTTCTTTTTATTCCATTTGATACTTTTTACTTCTTTGTCAAAAATCAGGTGTTCAAAGGTGTGTGAATTAATATACCAATCTTTCATTTGGTTACATTGGTCCTTCTGTCTGTTTTTATGCCAATACCAGGATGTTTTCCATACTGTAGCTCTGTAATAGAGTTTGAAAAAAGGGACTGTGATGCCTCCAGAAGTTCTTTATTGTAAAGAATTGCTTTGGCTTTCCAGAGTTTTTTGATTTTCTTTATGAAGTTGAGTGCCATTCTTTCAAAGTCTGTGAAGAATTTTGCTAGGATTTGGATGGGCATTGCGTTTAATCTGTAGATTGCTTTTGGTAAGATTGCCAATTTTGCTTTGTTAATTCTACCTATGCAAGAAAATGAGAGATCTTTCCACTTTCTGGTGTCTTCTTCAAATACTTAAAATTCTTGTCATACAATCTTCCACTTGTTTGGTTAGAGTTACTCCGAGATATTTTATGCTATTTGTGGTTATTGTGAAGGGTGATGTACCTCTGATTTCTTACTCAGCACTTTTATCTTCTGTGTAAAGGAGGGCTTTTGATTTTTTTGAGTTAATCTTTTATCCTGCTATATTACTGAAAGTGTTTACGAGTTATAGAAGCTCCTTGGTAGAATTTTTGGGTTCACTTATGTAAGATATCCTATCATCAACAAATAGTGAGAGTTTGACTTCTTTTTCGATTTGTATTCCTTGATCTCTTTTTATTGTCTTATTGCTCAGTTAGGACCTTGAGAACTATATTGAATAGATATAGAGAGAGTGAACAACATTGCCTTGTTCCTGATTTTAGTGGGATTGCTGTGAGTTTGTCTCTATTTAGTTTGATGTTGGCTGTTGATCTGTTATATTTAGTTTGATGTTGGTTATTGACTTGTTATATATTGTTGGCTGTTGACTTGTTATATATTGCCTTTATTATATTTAGGAATGTTCCTTGTATTCTTGTTCTTTCCAAGACCTTTATCATGAAGGGATGTTGTATTTTCTCAAAAACTTCATCAGCATCTAATGAGATGGTCAGGTGGTTTATATTTTTCTGTTAGTTTATATGGTGGATAATATTGACAGATTTTCATATGCCTTTATCTTTAATGATGCCAATGTTGATGGGGAGAAGGAAGCATGAACTGATTTGAGAATTTGAGAATAGAAGAATGCTGGACCAATACACAAGCCTGTGTGAGGATCTAGAATAGTCATATACTATCATAGTAGGAAAAGGTGCCTGGTGATACTGATGAAGTCTTTAGAGTGTTGAGGTATTACACCACAATTATCAACAAGAAACCAAGATTTGTTACAATCATCAGTGTAATGTATGTGATCCTTGTATAACTGGTACAGGATGAAGATGAGAATTCCGAAGTAGGCAAGGAATTTTTCAAAGCAGAAAGATCTTTGTTGTTGGAGTTATCTCCTTATTTCAACATGCCACACATTCACTATCAAAATTTGTCCCTGAACCACTCATTGTTAGTGGATTTCATTTATTTCATTCATTTTATTCATAAACTCCTTCAAAGTGGGCTTAATTTGTGGAATGATCAGGTTTATTCAGTAAGTCTAGGCTAGGATTTTAGCTAGGATTCAGAAGGGAAATTGTAAAAAAAAGTTTCTACACCTGGGCATTAGTAGCCCACACCTTTTATCCCAGCATTTGGGAGACAGAGAAAGGTGAATCTCCTTGAGTTCAAGACCAGTCTGGTCTTTAGAACTAGTTCCAGGGCAGACTGTGTTACACAAAGAAACCCTGTCTGGAACGGGATATAGATAAATAGATGATTGATAGATAGAGATGAATAGATGAATCAATAGATGAATGGATGGATTGGGTAGATAGATAGATAGATAGATAGATAGATAGATAGATAGATAGATATTAAAAACAAAAAGCTTACAATCAATTATAGAAATAGAAAATGACTTCTTTAAACACTGAATTCATGTAGTATGTCTGATCTTATCCAAAGTTGTTTCAGTATCTGTCACTTTTAAAATCCTATGGCAATATGTGAGGTAGAAATGATGTTTTTTTGTCATTTTTCGGCATGTAGTCATTCTTAATCTCAAAGTTACAATGTCAAAGAGGCAGTACCTCAAACTCTGGAGGGAATTTCAACTAGTTCAGGAGAAGAAAGTGAAAATGCCTTTGGATCTGCCCTTTTTCACAGAATTGATCTCATATTCTTAAACTCTGAAGAGACCTCCTGTAGACTTGAAGACATATTTTTGCTTTACAGTCAGGTTTATAACTCCAATTAAAAAATATCTTGCCAGAAGTTGAATGTTCTCAGTAGGGTCTCACTGATGCAATGGCATGTCTGTCAGTTGCATATGCATGCTGGGTCAAACAAGGTTGAATAAGTGTAGTGGCCCAAACCAGAAAGCTTGAGTTCAAGTTCCACATCTGCCACTAATTAGCTGAGTGACCTTGAGAAATTGACTCACCCATTGTGAACTTCAATTTCTTTTTCTGCAATACTGAGAGGAGAAAGGCCATAAAATTCTTTTTATCTCTAAAAACACACAGATGATATTTTTTTTCTCAAAACACAACTACATATTCAGTCCAAATCTGTTGTAACGCATTGATCTCCTAATAAGGCCAGCTCATGCTACTTATCTTGCTGGAACATCCTTACCTCAAGCCCCAGCAATATAAAGGGATTTATACACAGCATTATTCCTGAGAAGTGTGCCGTTGGCAGAGGCAAATAGAAATTGCAAAAGCAAAATTAGATTTGTGCATATTTTGTTGGAAAAAATAATACCTTTCCTCTTCTGTGTCCTAGCTTTTAAAATCTGTATTTGTTTTGGCCTCCACTACCCAAAGAAAACTAAATGTTGTACAAATATTCAGTAAAAATGCAAATGTCAAATAGAAAAATCTGGACATCTTCAAGATTTTATAAAAACAGATATGATTTTTGTTCTTAAAGAAATGCTAGTTGAAGTTTAGTTCAATGTCTGTAGCATTCCAACAGCCATAGAAAATAAAATTAAACTAGAGGCTACTGAACAAACATATAGACTGAAAAAGACTTATATGCACCTGAATACATGCCATAATATTTAAAGTGTTTTTCTCATTTATGCGTGAAGTCCATCAATAAACCATGATGATCCAATTTCCAATGTGGTGTTAGAAAGAGTTCTGTTTTCTTAACTCTACTAAAATATAAAGCACCAAATTTTATTGTTGAATATTTCTTAGAAAGAAAGAACTTTCCAGTTCACTTACAACTTTCTAGTAGTAATTTATTTATCTAAAATGTAAAGTCATGTTAAATGCTTTCTACTAATGACAGTAGTGATTACCTTGTGCATCAAAGTAAGAATGAATTTTTATTCCTACTGTTCATGTGTGGGCAGTGAGGGGCTCTTGTGTCCTCACCACTCTTGTGTCAACCTCCTTTGTCATTCTTTGCACTTTCACTCATGTACTACCAACTGATCAATTTTGTTTTTCTTTCACTTTCCGAAGCATACTGAGTGGTTTCATAGCTCATTACTTTTTATTTTTATTCCAATTATCCATTAAGGGTACTTAAACTGGAATTGTTTTTGTATATAAATTTTACATTTTCTACATGCGTTACTATGCTACCTGTAAGCAAAGTAGGTCCATTTCCTCCTTCTTAATCAATCTACTTTCTAATTTTCATGTATTACTTATTTAGCTATGCTTTCAAGTAGAAATGTTGAATAAGTATATGGAAAAATACCAGTTCCCAACATGCACTGTCAGGGACCTCTGAGCACCAACCACAGTGTCCCCTCAGAGTTCAGATGGATGGCTCATAGCAATTGTGGGACTTAGAAGGACCAGAGGGTGAAATGAACTCTCCACTGTGTACTTTTATGCGTCAGTTTCTTTATTCTTCTCCTGTCGTTTTCTTCTACTGTTCTGTAAAGTGTTCTGTTTATATACACATGCAAAACAAAGGCAGTTCTCTAAGTTTGGATGCCTCTTTATCTTTGAAGGTCCCAAATGTGATTTACATGAATGGTTCCTTTCCTGACTGCACATCCTGTTGAATGAAGGATAATTTCAAGGAGTGATTTCTAATATACCTTGGGGAACAGAATGTAGATATGGCTATGGGAACCAAGGATTCTGGCTATGTGACTAAATTCTTTCATTGGAGATCTCACGGGGTGGGGGAGGTCATATATTAAGGAAAAGAGGGCAGACTTTTAAATATCCACAGTCCTTGTGTGACAAATAGATCCAGTTATGAAGCATGTTCCAGTATATATTTTATAAATCAGAATTATGTAGTTAAATGAAAATTCATCTACTTGATCACATAAAGATATATGTGCCCATAAGTGTGAGATAAAATCTCGAGACTACATATACAAAGTACATGAGATTATACACTACAATGCAAGTATTGGGGAGACACCAAGTTGCTTCAGCAAATGTGCGCAAGAACTTTCAGAGTTGATGATCCTGTGATCCTTGTCTGGACAGGATGACTCCTCTATCAGATAACACATGCTTCTGATGGATCGACATCTGAACACTGGTTGCCACCTGATTCTCATGGCCCATGACAATTCGCCTCTTCAAATGACATCTTCTCAGTTTTCTTTCCAGTCAGGAAAGTATCATGCTTTTCTGATTTATTTTGAAATGAATATTATCTATCAAGTTGAAGACATAATCTATTGGGTTTTGTTACTGTTGTTACTGTTGAGATATTTTGTCATAAACATGTGCTACATTTGTCAAACAGTTTTGTTCTACATTTTAACCATGGCTATATAACTTCTTAAATTGCTGATACTGAGGTCTATCTTATTTCTTAAGTGTTCATTGGACATGCACATCTCTAATAAAACCACATTAGTCATATATTAGAATTAATTTTGCACATCATCTTGCTAAACTTACCAGTGTTGTCAAATTTATCTCTGTGATATATATGGACTGTGGAATTTCTTATTTTAATCTTTTAAATTTGTCTTAATATTAAGGAAGCTTTAGATTTATGGGTACCCTAAAATGTTTCTTCAATCTTCTGAAAAATAGTCTATATTTGCTCCATGTATCTTAAAGTATTTGGAAAAACTTATTTATGAATTTATCTATATCCAGGTGTTTCTGTACTTGAAAGTTATTATAGAAGCTTTCATAATTTAAGATTCTTTTATTTTTATTTATGTGTGTGTGTGTGTGTCTTAGTGAGTGCACACACATTGGTGTACTTATACCTACAGAGGCCATGTGAGGGTTTCAAATTCACTGAAGGTGGAGTTGTAAATGGCTTTAAGATCAAGATGTAGGTGTTGGGAGCCCAACTACAGTCCTTTATAGAAACAATAAGCATTCTTAAACCATAGGCCACTTCTCTAACCCCTAATTCTTACTTTCATATTTCATATTTCTGAAATATAGTGAAATAACTCAGTGACAAAATTGCACTAATGAATAATTGTTTACCATTTATATTTCTACATATTTGTGATTATGAAATTAATATTTGTGTGACTTATGAAAGAGTAAGACAAAAGAAAAGCCAAATGAGAATTTATTCTATTGATTGTTAACTATATCTCAGGTATTACATGCTCCTTAGCTTATAGTAGGCAGTTAAGCATTTGAAAAGTGATAAACTGTTTGGAAACTGACACATTTTTGGTATATACTATTTGTGATGGCTATTCTTGGTTGTCAACCTTACTATATGTGCAGTGAACTATAAACCAGAAATGGAGGGCAAACCTGTGATTCAGATTTTGAGGCAGGAAGACAATGTACCTTGGATCATGACCTTGAGGCTGCATGACACAGGCCTTTAATCCAGATTTGGGATTAATCCATATCTGGATCACAGATTCTAGTGGGAAGTCTATACAAGGATTATGGAAGAAGGAAGGGATTTTTGTCTGTTTCCTTCTTGCTTTTACTTTGTCAACCTATCCATCCCTTCACAATTATTGGTGCATACTTCTTTTGTCTTCTGGCTTTATACAGAAGATCAGCTGAGACACCCAGCCCCCTGGGACTAAGCAACTAGATTATTGGTCTTTTTTGTTCAGAACAAGCCATTGTTGGACTGCAGTCTGAAAATCCTTCCAATAAGTTCCTCTGTGTGTGTCTATCTGATACACACATACATACACACACACACACACACAGATAGATAGATGATAGATAGATAGATAAACAGAGATAGAAATTCTTTTGTAAACTCTATGAGTATAAGTATAGAGAATCCTGATTTACATACTATTCCATGATTATTCTATGATGTGTTCAGAGCAGCTTTCATGTTTCACCATAATAATGCTTTCCAAATACTACAGTTTGCATAAAAAGTTGTAATTGAATTCCATTGTTAAATCTGCATGAAACTTGGTGTGTCTATAGGTAGGCCCATTGTTTTAGTTCTTAGAAGGTACATCAACTCAGTTATTACTCTATTCTTGAATTACCCCTTTTTTATTCTGAACCTTTCAGTGCTATTAAGTAAATATTTTTCATTCCTTGTTAGAGAAGAGGAGATAAACACATAAGTACCCATGAAGGCTTGGTAATTAAAAATACTTTTAAAATTACCATAAAAAGCAAATGAATGTGATTAAAATAAACTAGGCTCAACAAAAGAATGTTTCAAACAGACACAGTAAATTCAATGTGCTTTCTCAGTATTAAGGTAAACAGATCTTCCAATTTTTCTTGGTTTAAGATTATACCATAATTTATTAAATCAGTCCCCTACATATTCTTGGCAGAGGCTGATATGAAACAGATAGTACAGAATATTTGTAATTCCTTTGATGTTTATTCAGTACTGTTAGGCCATCATAATTTTCTTCTTCACTTTTTAATCATATAGTGTTATTGCTGATTCAGAAAATTTAAAAAGAGAATGAAGTTTATAGTGACTTGCCATAGCTGTTCTTATCAAACAGTTGCATTCACTGTGGGCAGAGTGTGTACAGGTTAGATCAATGACTAACAATAGTATTGTTAATTCCTTTATAAATATAGAAAGGATAGGCAACATAAAATAAAACTCACCAGAATACTAGGCTGGCTTTTTGTTAGTATGGCATATGATATATAAAGACTAATTTATTCATTACTCATGCCTTTCTCATGCTAGTTACTTCAGCAACTAATATCTCTGTCATTTCTTTATAAAGGCTTTAAGAGTTTTCAGACACTAGAGCAACAACTGGGAAACTTTCATGGGACTTAACTAGGATTTCTCAACGTGGTCTTGGTCTTGCCTAAGCTTAATGAGCTAGGCTTTATTAACTCCCCATGGGAAGTCTTACCCTTTTCTGAGAAGTGGATGGGGAGTGGGAGAACAGGAGGTAGAGGAAACTATACTTGGTATGTAAAATGAATAAAAAAATAAAATCTGTAAGATTTTAAAGTCTAATTGAAATAATTTGAGATTGCCAACAGCATGGGGAGACAAGGGATAGAAATTTCTTAGTTCAGGCAAATCCTAAGAGAAACATATATAGACACTTCTGGAAAGGGGAAACAGACAAGATCTCCTGAGAAAATTGAAAGCATGGGGGTGGGAGGAGAAGGGAGAGCACAAGGGTACATGGAAGAGAACTTGGTGGAATGGGATAGATGAGATAGAGGAAGAACAGAGATGGAGAGCAAGGAAAGAGATATCTTGGTGAAGACGCCATCATGGGGCTAACAAGAAACCTGGCACTAGGAAATTCACAAGAATTCACAAGGATGAACCCAGATAAGAACCCTTAACAATAATGTATAATATGCCCTAACTGGTCTTGCTCTGTAGTCAGATTGATAAATGACCAGATTGATGATTTTCTTAGAAGTGCGATAGAACCTTATCCATCAACTGATGAAGACAAGGGCAGAGACCAGCGGTGGAACACTGGACTGAGCTCCTAAAGTCCAGTTGAAGAGTGGAAGACATGGGAATATGAGCAAAGAGGTCAAGACTGTGTAGGGACACCCACTAAAACAGTTTACCTGAGCTAATGGGATAATTGTAATATTTCAATAATTTTCTGAAACAACTATCAATTTGCTCCATATTTTCCTAATGGAATTCTTCATTTCTTTTTTTTTTTGATTCTGTTGAGACACTGGAAAAAGAAAATTAAGTAGGATAGAGAGGGAAGTGGGGAGGATCAGGAAGGAGTTGAAGAAGAGGTGAAAATGTGGTCAAAATATTTAAAAACCAATTAAAAATTAAAAAACAGGACTATTCTACAAATATACTGGTTTTCCTCTTAATAAGCAGCAAAATTTTATGATATAAAATAAATTTAGGATTTGTTATCTGTAAATATTTTATTTGCATATATAATTATGCACCTTTGCACTCACTTTACCTACATAATATCTGGGGCAAACGGAGGCATGAATAGGAGAAATTTAAGAAATCTTTTCTATCTGCAGTTATGTAGCACTGTATAATTTTCTCTTGAACCACTCTCATTCAAAGAGAAAAATGCATGGGTCACCATCAAAACATAGAAAAATAAAAAATAAGACAGAATAAAAGAAAGAGAGGAAGAAAGCAAGGAATGGAGGGACAGAGGGAGGTAGGGAGTAACTTCATTAATGAACAATATTTAAAAGATAAATGGCCAATAAAACAGCAAAGCTTTACATGCAACATGATCTTTAAAAGCTTTAAAAGGTATTTAATACAATAGCTATGGTACTTTGCATTTCTTTTTTAAAGGGCCTTTTTGAACACAGTCTATGATGGTTGAAGCACAAAAGTGATTCTTGCTAAATTTTATGCTATAGTGCCTTGTACTTAAAATTATGTTTCAATCTACGCCTATGACCTTCCTTTCCAGTCTTCATTCCAAACCCTCAAATCCCTTACCCTGACTTCTCTTCAGCACCAGTCCACAATCAAAAGCTAAAATCAATATTTCAAATCACCAAGGACTGTCCTCAATTTTCATTTTTCATACCCATGAATATATTGTGTTTTATTGCTGACATAACTTTATAATTTTTCTGGTTATTTTAGTCTGATTTTCCCCAAGATTGAGTTCTCATGCTCTGTCCATTACAGAATATCCCTTCCTGGTTCTACCCTTATGAACTTAATACCTCCAAGTTTTCTTTAATTTGTTCATGATACTAATATCATCTTGTTTACATTTTCCTTAAAAGTTTGAAATATTCATTACTAATCTCTCATAGCATCTATTCTAATTCAAATTTTTTATGTATATTCTCTTTTCTTGTAGGTTGTACTTCAGCATCTAGGAAATAAATTTTTAAGTATTAAAGGACAGTCTTTGGTAGATATCGATAATGATCCAGGTTGGTATTAACATAAGCCATCATAAAAGATCTTTATTCAAGAAGACAAATCTAGATTTATTAGAAAGTTTCATAATGTCTAGCTGGCACTATACATACATTGTTGCATCCCAATCATACAGCTTGTTAAGTACGAGTCCATGCTGGTGTTGGTGTTACAAAAATCATTTTACTTGTCTTAACATTGTAAGAAATAAAGAAGCTTCTGTAAAAAATATCATAGAGGGTAATAAAAATGTGGACAATGTATCCAGATTCAGCTGCAAGCCTGAATATTAGAGAAAATGGTTGGCATTTACTGCACAAGGTAATATGTATTCGACCAACCTCTGAGCCAAATTGCCTCTGTCCTTAGGAATAAGAAGGTTACAGCAAATGGAAACTACTTTTACCAGATTGAAATAATGTTATGTCATCTGAGTCCAAGCACATTTATGGACCAAAGTTATTCTGAGACATTTATAGCACCCCTGAAAATGCAGAAAATATTGTTACTTGTGATGAACTCCATCCCTTTTTGATTGCTGGCTCAACAAAAGTGTAAATCTTTCTTCTCGGCCATCTTTACCCACATGCTGTCACCGAGTCACAAGGCCTTCAGACCTGACAGCTAAACAGCAAGGGACATAGAATAAAATTCAAAGAGAAGGAAAAAAAGGACAATCTTCTGGATCACTGATGTTTTATGCCACCCTGCTCTGAGGACTTCTTATCATGAAGATAGACAGGCCCTAGGGATGTCTTCCAAGGGTTCATTTATGCTAGAACTAGCAATGTTTTATTAATTACTACTTTTGGATTAAAATTTTGAAAATCGCCATATTTGCCCAGGATTATGTGAAGCACTGCTTTGACCTAATCCCATTGCAACTTGCACCTTTGAAGTGTTGCCTCTCCTTGGTGGGTAGAGAATGCAGTTCTGCACATAAAGAAAAAGGTGGGTCATATGGCTGCCTTTCGTGAAGCACAAGCACCTCCACAGCTTCCAAATGTTTGCTTTATAAACGACCATCAGCCTGTCACTTACAATTTCCGTTTTCATTACAAATCAGCAGCAGAATGTGCCAACTGTCTGTGCTGCAGTAAAACACAGCTGTTTCCATTTGCTATCCTATCAGTTCCATTCTCACTTCATTCTGCATCGGAATTGAATAGAATCATTTCATCTCCTGTACAGGGTATTCTTCCATTTAGGACCAGGCAAGCCTTCATCATTTATTCTACTTCTTTTTGTGTTTCCTAACAGCTTAAAATTGGGAATTCAATTTCTAACTGGCACTTTTGTAACCATGACTATGTGGTCTTGAGTACAGACAAAACAAACATCCAAACCTATTTCACCTCATGCAAAATAAAAGATCAATTTCAAAGGATTAAAAGTTGCATTTCAAGTAAGTCAATTCTTATTAAATATTCCTTATAGAAGTAAGATTTATTTAGATTGTTAATATTATCTCAAGTAGCACAATGCTATCTATATTATTAAATACAATTTTGAATATTTAAAGAAAGACACCCTGTAGTGGAATTTTGTTTATGTTTTAACAAATAGTGCTTGTCTAAAGATCAGAGTGCCGAGTTAAGCCACTAGTGGCCAGGGAGTGGTAGCACAGACCTTTAATCCTAGAGTTTGGGAGATGAGACAGAGGCAGAGGGACTTCTGACAGTTCAAGGCCACCCTGGACTACACAAGATCGAATTTGTCTTAAAGAGAAAGAGAGCTCATACAAAAGTGATCCCAGTGCTGGGGATCACAAGCCTTTAATCTGAGTATTAGGGAGGTGGAGAAGGCTGTGATATGATTGGGCAGAGAGAGGAATATAAGACGGAAGGAGACAGTTCAAGGAAATAAGAGGTTTGGTGGAGAGAGTTGCACTCTGAGGTTTGTTGGAAACAGATGAAATCTGGAGATGCAGTTTGAGGACAGGATTTCCCCTTCATTCTGAGCCTTAGTAGAAGTAAAGAACTCACTCGTCTCTCTAGTGTGTGGCCTTTCTGCTGCTCTTCTCTTCAATTTTAACCACTATATGGGTTTTTATTAAGACAAAATAGAATTCACGATACAAAACCCATTAGTATATTTAAACTAGAATTCCACCACACATATTGCTCCCTAAAGAAAGAGCATACTTTCTTTCTTGCCTGTGCATGGTTTTATGAATTTTAGGAATTAGGCTATGATCCCTAAAAGTGCATGATATTAGGCAAAGAGTTACCGATGCTGCTATTTATTTCACAAGCTGAAATCTGTTCTCTTACCAACTGCATGAAGTGTCATCAAGTCAGTCACTTTCCACTGCAACTGTCTTTGTCACTCTTTGAATCATAGCTCTCACCTCAACAGGGCTAGAAGATGTATTAGCATAAATGTATGGCCTTGTCCTGTGAACATGGATTTCAGTTATCAGCAACTTCATGTTTCAGAGCTGTAGTAGCTTTCATAGAAAGTTTGCTGGAAGAGAATTAAGGTACTCATAAATGAATGAACTTTTCAAATTCTTCATTGAACTCAGGAGTTAGGTGGGGCACAGAACCCTGAATACTCTTAGCTCAGTTGTTGATGAAATCACATGTTCTGCTTAATTAATACTTCATTAGACAGTCACAAGACTGTTATGCCTGATGTAAATTTAGGCAAGGGAGGTTTTTAGGAGTTGTAAGACAGTCTAAGGTAAATTGTAATTAGATTCTGTACCTGGAACATCCCAACCACTCATTGTCCCTGATGTTTTAATCAGTTAAACAGCACTATAGAAATTTCCAAGTAAGGTGTAGCTTCTTTCCAGAAACTCTCATTCACAGATTGAAAACCACCAGTTATCATTCATGGATAACCTTATTAAGAGATGAGACTTCAATAATTAATCTTTCAAAGATCAGTGGGCACTTTTCAAGAAAGGGTATCATAGCCAGACTATGAAATACATTTCAGCTACATGTACTGAACACTTGGCCCCATTTGATCCTTTTTGAGAGTTCTAATAACTTTAAGAAGGAACACCTAGACAGAAATGTGTGTACTTGGAGCTACTACCCTCAACATACACATCTCCGATGAATGGTTCTCTTTACTACAGGCTCCCATCACTATGACAAAGTCCATAGTGTCCAACCTCAATAAATTTTGCTTAAGCATGAGCCTAAATATGTCTTTCTTCCTGTAAGCATAATCTTTCAGGAATTCGTGCATAACAACAGAAAATCCACCAATGCATATTTTTAGCTTAAAGTATCCATAACACCCAATCCTCATAACCTGAAATTATCAACTTCCCTTAGCTTCTATTCAGCATAAATGACCTGTGAGGATATCTTAGACTGGTTAAGGTCAAAAACTCAGTGTCCTGCAACCTGGAGAACTAGAGAGAAGCTAGACCCCTTTAAATAGGAAACACCAATAATGAAGTAAAAGAGAGAGAGTGAAGGCTTTGAAGCCACGTGGAGACTCCTTGGCATGATATTATTCATGATCAAGTGGAAAAATGCAACAGGGTATGAAATAAGAACATATTAATGTTTTCAGAAAATGTCAAAAGATTAATTCTTTACTTTTATAAAGTTCCTTATAAGCTATAGTATCAAAGGGAAATAGGAGAGTCAGTAAGTGGAATCCAGTCTGCAAAGAAGACATTACATGTTCTTTTACTTTTGATCAATTTTGAAGGTTTTATATATATGTATATATATAGATATATATATAGTCACTGGGGATTCAGCTTGACAGATGAATTTGTCACTAAAAGAACAAGATAATAGTTTTTCTAAAAGCTATCCTAACAGAAATCAGAAAATGCCTCACAGGCATTAGGGATTTATCTGAAATAAGATCTAGTAGAAGCCCATTAATATTTTTTAAGATAACATTCTTTACTCCCTTATCCAAAGGTGCACAGCAATAGACGTCTAGAGGACATGTTATTTATTTGCAAATAACATTTTCCTCGATGATATAGGGTATTCTGAATGGGATCAGATGATGTCAATGGTTTAGAGAGAATGGTTAAGTGGGAACCTAGTTTCATTATTCATGCTTTTTTATGATTTTATGTGATTTGGTAAGTATAATGACTTAAGAAAAGACATTAAAATTCTTAATAATCATCATGTAATTGATCATTTTTATTCCATCTTCCATCAGATGCTGAGATTAGCTTTTCACTTTAATATTATTTGAAGGCCTATTTTAACATATTCAGAAACACTAAATGTTAACTAATGCCTAAATACAAAGTGATTGTTGACTACTGAATTCAGATAGAATATTAATAAGCCTTAATTGAAACACTTTGATTTTTTTCAAATTTTATTCTTAAGTGTAATTATCGTCTGAGCAGCTATTGTGAAATGACCTACTAGAATTTTGAAATGATTTTGTAAGTGTGTTCCACATTTTACATTCTCCTTTCTGGTTCTGCCTTATGGACACACTTAAAGTTCTAGCTGAAGTTGGAGAAAAATTGAAGATTTTGAAATTAGAAGCAGTCATTCATTTATAAAAAGTGGTGTTTTGTTTTTGTTTGTTTGTTTAATTTTCAGCTTGTTGCTTCTAGAGGGAATTCCTTTGTGGACATTACTCCCAGTAATTGCATCAGTGTTTTTACTCATTAGCAATTTTTAGTAATCTTTACTGGATAATTCATTTCTTTTTCACATTTCACCAATCAATTCTAAATAGACATTTTCATGATTCCTCAAGTCTTCCTACTAAGAATATTATTTTGAAGTGGCTAGATATGGAAGTAATGATAGCATAATTTTTAATCACAATTGCATAAAAAGAAACGTTTAATCCATTTTTAATCATATATTTAAAACAAATAAATAAATCTAAAACTTCAAGAAGTATGTTAAAAATAAAGCAATATTGATGGGTAACCATATTTGTTTAAATTATCAGAAAACAAAATTTAAAAAAGTTACCTAGAGAGTAAAACATTACCAAAATTCACTATAAGAGTATGAAACAGTACTTTAATCATAAAACAAAACAGAAACAAAATTGCAATTTTTTTCATTGCCTATTTTAAGAGAGCTCTACTGGTCAGACAGGCACTTTGAGAGGAGCAGACGGCTAGGCTTATGTAAAGATTTAGAGATGTAATTCTGAGGTTGGCAGATTTCCTTTGGAGGGATAAGTAGGTTGACACTGCATATAGAAGCAACAGACTGGAATAGTTCTATCTGTATTAAAGAGTATGTTTCTTGAAGCTACCAAATTGATAGCTTAAATAAGAAAGGGAGTAATACTAGTCACTTAGAATAATATTTTTACTTGTTGTACTAGACTGTATTGACACATGGAACATATTGCATTTGTCATTGTTCAAATGGAGAAATTTCTCTCCACTCCCTCCCCCATCTGTGTGTGTGTGTGTGTGTGTGTGTGTGTGTGTGGTGTGTATGTAAACTACTATAGAGTAGATGGTCAGGGATGTAAGATCATTAGCCACCTAGAGACTTCTCTTCCCTGGAGGAGGCCTAAATCTTGTTTTAGCACACTGAAACTAAATCAATGTTAAATGAGTATAAACCCTAACTTAATGCCATTCAATTTTATATTCCTGTTAAATCTTAATGTCTCTCCAGCAGTACATCAATTAGAGAGTTTTCTAGAATAAAAGTGAATTATGATTGCTGAAAATACACACATGAGGAGTCAAAAAACAACAGAGATAAATCCTGGTCTCACTGCCAGTAACCACAGTTTGCCCCAGCCATACAACTATCACCCACATTCAGAGGGCCTAGTTTGGTACTATGCTGGCTCCCTCATTGTCAGGCAGGAGTTGGTAGGCTTCCATTAGCTCAGGTAAGCTCTTTCAGTGGATATCCCCATTATGGTCTTGACCTCTCTGCTAGTATTCTCACTCCTCCCTCTCTTCAACTGGACTTTGGAAGCTTGATCCCATGCTGTGCTATGGTTTCTGCATCTGTTTCCATCAGTTGCTAGATGAAGGTTATATGATGATATCAGACAGAGGACTGATCTTCAAAATTTATGAAGAACTCAAGAACTTAGGTACCAAAATATCAAACAATTCAATTAAAAAATGGGGTACAGACCTAAACAGAGAATTATCAAAGGAAGAATTTCATATGTCTGAAAGACACTTAAGGAAATGTTCAACATTTTTAGCCATCGGGGACATGAAAATCAAAGTGACTCTGAGATACCATCTTACACCTGTCAGAATGGCTAAGTTCAAAATATCAATAATTGTTTATGCTGGAGAGAATGTAGAGTAGGAGGAGTACTCATCCATTGCTGGTGGAATGCAGACTTCACAACCACTATAGAAATCAGTATGGTGATTTCTGAGAAAATTGAAAATCAATCTACTTCAAGACCCAAAAATTCCACTCTTGGGCATATACCCAAAGAATACTCAACGATATTGCAAGGACATGTGTTGAACTACATTCACAGCAGCATGAGTTTCAATATCCAGAACCTGGAAGCATTCTAATGACCTTAGAGTGAAGAATGGAAAAGAAAATGTGGTACGTTTACACAATGGAGTACTACTCAGTGGTTTTAACAATGACACTTTTAAATTTCCATGCAAATGAATAGAACTAGAAAAATCTATCCTAAATGAGATAACCCAGAACCAGAAAGATGAACATGGTATGAACCCACTTAGGTGAATGCTAGCTGTAAAGCAAATGATAGGGAGTCTAAAGTTCATGACTCTAGAGAAGCTACGTAACAAGGAGAACCCCAAGAGAAACATATAGATTCCCCAGGGAAAGAAAAATAGAGAAGAACTCCTGAGAGAATTGAGAGAGAAGGGAAGATGGAAGGGGGAGAGTAGGAGACAGGAGAGGGGGAGAAGAACCCCCATAACCTCAATATGAATGACAGCACAGTGAAAACAAGCTCATTATTGATTTGACATTATTATGAAATGATTTAGACCTCACACACACTCCACAAGTATTTTGAAGGTATCTAAAGCTTCATGGATGGATCAAAGTTCTTCAAGCACTATACTGCAGTGTACTCCATTCATAATTTGCAATCATGGTCCTATATACTATGAACATTGGTGATTTCTGTTCATAAAAGAGCTCTTAATTTCAAAATTATTGGATTATTGTCATTTGGTTACAAAGCACTCAGTCCTTTCAAAGAGCAACATAAAAACAACATTGTTCTCATCTGTGGTGATTTCTAAATTATTTATTTCTTCTATAATTTGAATAGCATTTTAAAGAATATTATTCATCCAATATTATTACTTTATAATTGAATTGTCTATTTGGTAAATTTAATAAAACTCTTTTATCCTGGTGACAAGAATTTTAACATAAAAGTATTTTTGTATTAAGTGTGGATTGTTGATTTGAGAGCATAGCTTTGGTGACCTTTACAATTACAAGCATACTAGCAGTTTTTAAAGCTCATTTTCACCCACTGATCAAAATCAATGACAGTAAAATCTACCAGTTATCACTTCAATCAAGTGAGTCACTGTACTTACCTGAAATAGGCTCTTCCAAAGCCCACTCAGTAAAGTGGCTAATAGACTAATGCTTTCGAAAAGGAACTAGCTGGAGCTCACCTTCAAAGATGGTGTTAGGATACACTAAACACCAAAGAAGATATTGTCTATAAACATTTTCGATGTTTTTAAAGTAACTAATTTTTCTATTTTATTATTCCTTGTCATGTTCTATAATATCTAATATTTTTATTAATCTCAGTGTTTAATATTATAAATTCATGTTACATTATTAGGTTTGTTTGTTATGGTACCTGAACTAGATAGAAAATTAGTTTTTGTACAAATGCAATATATCTGAAAATAATAAATGTCCCCAATAACCATTGTGTTATTCTTGAAGAATTTTAATTTTCTTGGAAAAACTTTTTCACTGTGTTTTATTTATACTTTGAAAATATTTTGCATTGTTCAGTGCATTTTGATTTTATCTTCATCACTATTTGCCTCCAGCTCCACATAGTGACTCAAATATAATCCCCTTCTGAACTTTATTCCCCAATTTGTTATTATTGTGACCTCTGAGAATTTTTAAATTATTCTAAATTTTAAACTTCAGAGGTGTATCAGAGTAACTTATTTTGTAAAGTGATAATTTATAGATATAGAAGACCTCTAGTTTTAACTTGCCTTTTCTGTCTTGTCACATATTATAGACTAAAGAGTCAAAAATTTGTTTATTAAAAAGAAGAAACTTCAGTGTTCTCCAGATGTTTAAGGTATCACCTTATGGCTGGAGTGATCACTCAGTGGCACTGAACAATTTTGATTTTGCAATGGATCATTATTCAGTACCCAGTACTCATATGATGGTTAAAAATCATCTGTAATTCCACTGGAAAATATTCAGACATGAAGAAAAGTAGAATTTTCAGATAAATGAATGAAAATAGTAAGTAGTTTATTGAACAGGTGACCAAGACCCAGAAAAACAAGTTATGTATAGATGGCCTCTCTCATTTATGGTTTCTAGCTCCAAATATTCTTATATTAATATATAATCTGGACTCACCAAAAAAATCATGGAATTTGAAAAGAATAATAGGGGCAGGCAAGGAGATCTTAAGAAGGAAATATGGTACAAACCATATGAAAGGGAGACTGGGGGGGATGTTATAAGGAGAACATGAAAGAAGGATTAATAATGCCAAGGATATTGAAATAACCACAGCAATAACATTATTTTATGTTTACCTTAAACACAATGTAAAATGCGCTTGTGCACGTGTGCGCACGCGCACACACACACACACACACACACACATATTTAAAACATATAGACTGAGTAGATTTTATTTGTGAAAGTATGTGTACATTCAATGTTTATATATAAGGACAATTAATAAAAACATACCATAAATTTGAAAATTTGAAAGGCAGCAAGTACTAACAGTAAATGGGAAAGTTTAGTGATAAGAAATGGAAAATGATTCAATTTTCTTATTTTCTCAAAATATAAATGAAATATATATATATATATATATATATAGTTGTTGAGATGAGACAAGATAAATTTTCAAGATTTATATAGCCCATTTCTATTTCTCTTGTTGACCTTCTAGTAGGTGAAGGTGAATCTCCATTGCTGAAGAGAGGATTACTTCAAATACAAGACTAGGCCCCTTCCATGAATATTAGAATTAACAGTACAAAAAGGTGAAACACTAACTGCCAAAATAGAAAACTATTCAATAATCCTATGTATTAGTGATGCCTACGAACCACTACAATGATCACAATGGTGAAATATTATGAAAGGTGTAGTAGTGGCAAATAACAGACGCCTAATTACACATAAAACCCTACTCAATGTGGAAGAATCATATAGAGTTCCACAAGCCCAACAAATGACTTGTGGCTCTTGGGGTTGTGAATCTGAGAGGACAGCATATTATTGACAATTTCCTAAACTATTATAATTTCTAACTGCTTCCTAAATGCTTATCCTTATTATTAGTTCTAAGCCCTCAAAGAGTTTATTTTGAAGCTTATAAAGACTGCTACAGAAAGTCATAATTGGTCAAAATACAAAGAACATATGACTCTGAGATGCCCAGCTGCAATGATCAATTGATGACAGAAATCCAACACCCAAATCTCATAGCATCTCAGAAGAGTGTGAAGAAAACCTGTAAGACCACTAAAACTGGGAAGTCTGTTGCAAGACTTTCTCTAAATATGATAGAAAAGCTACAACCATGATCGGTCAATAAAAAAGCTGCCTAAACAGGTCTAAGCAATGATGCCACTAGTTGACATGCTAGTATGGATGGGAAAAATCTGCAGGTTCCCTCTTCCACACAAAGAGCAACAGAAATTAATGAGTGATGGGAGAGGGAAATTAACCTTTACCATGGAATTGAGAAAGATCAAGAAGAGGTACATAGGAAGGGGTTGAACGGAAAAGAGGTAGGGGCAAATGTTTCAACTGTATTTCAATATATTTAAATAAATTATATTTTAGATACCAAAGTCAATGATTGCATGTACTAATAAAATGAGGCATCTGTCCTTGATGAGGTTTAGATTAAATAACTAATCAGTAAAAAGAACATCTCTCTGGTTATTTCTGCCAGATATGGCCTGTAATGATTCGTTTCTTCAAACTTACCAAAAAAGGTTGTATGGAATAGAGAAAGGAAATAACTTTTCTGAAGCAATGTTAATATATTCAGAACTAGGGACTTATCTCCCTGAATTCACTCTCAAGTTATCAAAGTTCACTTAAAATAGTATTTCTTGAATGATACTCTAGACTTCCTTAGTCCCACCACCTAGAAAAACAGTAAGAAACACATTATGAACAATGTCCTTGGTAATTACAAACATTTCTGATGAGTAGACAATGCCTTTTCCCAATTGTTTGTCACTTCTACCGACAGAAGTCTGTTAATGATGGCTAATTAGATTTGTGTAGTCATGTCATTTGGTTGGAGGTGACATTTTATCAGCATTTCTCATTTTTTTATGTATTTATTTTTTTTTTGGTGGTTCATTATTACAAGGAATATTTTCTCTCGACCAACTTGACTTTTATCATTTTCCTGAGTGACAGTTCCTGCTGTTGGTATAAAAAATATCATATCCTGCCCTTAACTCTAACACTCAGCATTTAAACAAGGATATAAAAATGATGGTCTGATTAGTCAAATAGGCTTGTGTTCAATTCCAAAATCAAATAATAGAATTAGGTTATATTCAGGGTGGACAAGTAACTTAAGTATTACCACATGCTGTTGTAACTATTCTTTAACCAGAAGAGACAAATTTTAAAGTCTTACATTGATATTCAGTATAAGAGAATTTATATGAATATGCATATTAATAACATTCTTTGAAATTAATACAGATATATTTCTTAGAAATAAAAAAGGTACTATCTGTGCAGCATTAGTCAGTTAAACATCAGTACAGAACATAATTCATATGTAAATAGATTTTATATGTTGCAAAATTCATTTTTAAAAGTATTTTAAAATTAGTATCTATCACCCGGCATGGTGGAATACATTGTAGACAGAGTGAGGAGGAAATCTGTAGTCTATGTAGTTATTACCCTTCCCACATATAACTAACTTTTTGTTAAACATACAAAGAGAACATAAACATAATCACAGAAACTTTAAGGATGAATGACCTTAATTTTCATCACATCGATGAGAAACTTTCTGTTTTCTATAGGTATTTTCATTAATTTTGTCTAATACTTAATGTTTTGCACAGGTAATTATTTTAAAATATACTTGTGGAAAATCTTATATCACTAATAAAATTATTCATGATATAAGTAGTTTACCCTGATTACTTGCTAAGTCATATTCCATTCTTACACTTTGTCATGATTGTTTTACCCAATCAGTTGTTTTTAATGGTCTGTTTCTACTTTGAGTTTATACAGAATCATTTTTCTAGAAACATTTCTGAAAAATACCTTTGTTCATATTTATGCTCTTATCTCTAAGATCAATACAGAAGCAAACATTTTATATATTTCATAAGTATGCATTTATTTTAAGAAACTTATCACATTTGAACAAAAACTGCTATGACATTGTATATCCCTTTCAGTCATAAATGAAAATATTAACATTTAATGAACAAAGACTTGTCCACTATTCTTGTCTAAATTTAGTCCTGGCCTTGTTTTATCTATCATTTTAGGCTGTTAATTTACAATGAGGATTTAAATCATCATATCCTGAAAACAGATAACTTGAAGCAACTGTTAAACCTTATTAAAAATCATATACTTTCAAATCCTGTGAACTTTTCATTTTTTTCTTACTGTATGTTTTAAGTATATGACTGTTATGAATCTGTCATAAATCTGGCTATGTACTTTTGTGATTGGTTTACTGTTTTTGTTGCATGTTGTTTGTGACATTTTAGTAGTGATATTTATTCATCAGATAATGATTAGACTTTCACTTTGATACATTCAAAATAACTATTTAGATTATATTCATATTATTATATTTTGCTCCACAAGTCATCTATTCTATATAAACATTACTAAATTCTCTTATCATTTTTAATTGACATAGTTCTATTTCTGTTTTGATCCATGATGATTTTTAAGTTAGTGTTATATAACAGCAAAATTTGTTTGATTTATTAGTTTGGGTGGTGGTTTAGGTGTAACTTGGAAATTTCCTTTTTAGTTTTGTTTATTTAGCTCTACTGTGCACTGTAATATACTTTAAGAAGAGTATCACCACTGAAGCTTCATAGTAAACCTTGAAATTTAAGTATTATTTATGTTTGATCTTTTGGGCAAATATTTGGCCATTAATGACTTTTACCCACATTTAGAAATCAAATTTCACATTTGTATAAATAAGTATGCAGCAATATTTGTATGATTTGTCTATTGCTCAATCTAGAAAGAAGAGATATTTGTTATTTAATCAATGGTTTTGGAGGAAAACAATTTTCACATCATCTGGAAACAATATGTATTTTTATTATTGTTTTTAGTGTTGGAAAGAATATTGCACTTTGGGTTACTCTTACTAATTCTTTTTTGATTGTCCTATACAGTACTATGTGTATGCCATGCTTCTAATTATTCACAATCTTTCTTTTTATTCATTTCAGTACCTAAATTACTGTGTTTAAATAACCAGATGTGGTTTTGGCTACTTCTTTAGCTACCTTTGTTAGTTTTGGCTGCATGCTTTTTAAAGCTGTGTTATTAGTTGTCTCCACACTCAAAATACATAAGCCTTCTTTATAAACTGTTTTCCTAACTTTAAAATCATTCCCCTCTTGTCATTATTACTTTTACCATTTGTAACCATAACTATTAACAATGCATTCTACGGTAAAAGAAAGCAAAGAGTTCTTAATTAAAAAGGGTTTTTATCAATGCCTTCCAATGCCTTTTTGGTCATCTGATGACCAGAACATGTACTTCAGTGATTGGTAGCATAACATGAAAGATTCCCCTGTTCTCTTGTGTTTAAATCCTTTGCTAAAAGATTGTAGGAACCTGGGCACTCTTTTTTAATGTACTGATCTATTATTAACTTCATCGAAAAACTAACTGGTTCTTCTTTTTCAATTACTGTTAAATATTTCATTCAGCATTGTTGCAAAATAATTAGTGTGTCCAAAGTTGTTTCCCTTTAGCAGTGTTAACTACTGTGTCCTTATTCTGGCATTCTAGATGTGTTTTGGTATCTAATTTACTCTGAAAAACTCTTTCTTAATTCTTACTACTTAAGCCTTATTTTGTGTGAAGACTTGTGCTAGGCTTCCTTTGGAAATGATTTTATGCAATATTATATTAGTGATAGAAATCTAGTATCAGTATTACGACCAGGAAAAATGTGATATGACTAATCAATAATATGTGGTGACTCTTATTTCACATTTTTTGAGGACCAATATGCCTTCTGTAGTTGAGATTAAGAAACTGAGGAATTGATAACAGTAGGAGACTAAAATAGATATATATATGACTAAATGAAAGCACACTAAGTGCTGAGGGACAATGGTCTGTACCCTGCCAATTGTATTTTTAAAAAAAATGCTGATTGGCCAGTAGCCAGGGAGGAAGTATAGGTGGTGAAGAGAATAGGAGAATGCTGGGAAGAATAAGAATCAGTCTGAAGACATCACCCAGATACAGAGGACACAAGGTGTGACTGCCTTGCCGAAAAGGTATCAAGCCATGTGGCTAATACAGACAATAATTATGGGCTAATATAAGTTTTAAGGATTAATAAGAAGCCTGAACAAATAGGCTAATCTGTTATTAATTAATGTAGATCTCTGTTTATTTCTTTGGGACTTAACAATGGTGGGATCTGGTGGGACAGAAAACCTCAGTCAACACCTATGGGTTACCATTGGTTTCGCTGAAGATATTAAATATGGGAAATATATCTTTCATATTTAAAGTTCTTCATTTAGAGTCCATAAAAAGCAAACTTACAGCTGTGTATTTAATTTTTTGCATATTATGAAGCATGCTGTAAAGAAGCAGGATATCTTTGAACAAGAAGTAAAGATTTCTTACAGGAAAAATTAAAATGCATCTTGATACTGTAATTTTCATAAGATTATCATGGGAGTTGAGAATCTAGAACACCTTTCTGAAGACCTGGGAAGAGGTGTGAATTCCAAGCTAGTGACAAAATTGGATGTGACTACAGTCCCACTATTCCTCCCTCTCCCTCCCCCTCCCTGGAGAAAGAATATTAATGAGCTTCCCCCTTGGTTTACCTGGGGGAATAAAAGGTGTTTGAATAATAAACGTGGGTGATCCTCAGGAATGAATGAATCCTGAGATTCCCTTCCATTATTGCTGTGTGAACTGTTTCTCAATTTTTCCCGCACCTCCGCACTGGTCTAGTGAGAGAAAAGTAACTTATGTTGGGACATTGGACACCAAAAACTAAGTAACTAGGAGAACTGTAAAAGAAACATACATAGATCCCACTGGGGAGAGGAAATAGACAATATCTCTTGAGAAAATTGGGAGCATAAGAGTGGGTGGAGGAGGGAGGATAGATGGGGAGGAGGAGAGGAAAAGGGGAGGGTTAAGAGAACTTGAGGGAGTGGGATAGTCAAAATGGGGGATGGACAGAGAACAAGGAAAGAGCTATGCTGACTTAGGGAGTCATTTTGGGGCTAGCAAGAAAGCTGGCAGTAGAGATTCCCCAGGAATACACAAGTATGACCCAGCTAAAACCCTAAGCAGTTGTGGAGAGGGTGGCTAAACAAACCTTGCCCTGTAGTCAGATTTATGACTATCTTAAATGTTACCATAGAACCTTCATCCAGCAACTGATGGAAGCTGATGCAGAGAACCACAGCAGAGCATTGGGCTGAGCTCTCAAAGTCCAGTCCACGAATGGAAAGTGTGAAAATAGGAGCAAAGAGGACAAGAACATGATGAGGATACTCACTGAATCGCTTACCGGAGCCAATGGAGCTCACCACTGCAGCCTGATAGAGGAGAAATCAGCATAGGACCAAACTAGGCTCACTGAATGTTGGTGATAGTTATATGGTTGGGGTAGACTGTGTGACCACTGGCAGTGAGACCAGGATTTATCCCTACTGCTTGTATTGGTTATTTGGAACCCATTATCTTTGGAGGAATATGTTACTCAGCCTAGATATAGTCGAGACGGCCTTTATCATGCCTCACAGTAATGTGCTAGACTTTTTGACTCCCATGGAAATGGTTACCCTTTCTGGTGAAAGAATAGGTGGTGAGGGTGGGAAGATAGAGGGAATGGGAGGAGAGAAGGGAGTGAGAACTCGGATGGGTTTGTAGAATGAGAAAAGATAGTTTTTTTAAAAAAATATAAATAGATAAATATAAAAAATAAAATTTAAAAAACAAAAAAGACATGAGGCACCACGGCCCAGCTCTATTCTGAACATTTTAATATTCTTCTTTATATATATGATTCTCTTTCTTTCTTTGTTCTCTCAATGAAACATTATATAAACCTGAAAATAGAGTTTGACACAGTGATTGCTGAACACCAAAGTATGTGAATATTAAAATAAAACAATTTTATGTGTAAAAAATATATCTATAGGGATAATCCAGAGAACTTCAAAAGTATGTATAAAAGCAGCATAGGAATTAACTTCTAAGATAGGTCATTAATATGCCTGGAAATGCTCGAGTCTAGGTCTAACATTAAAGCCTAGACTGGCTTCAAACTTGTTGACCTCTTATATCAATCTCCAAATATCAAGATTACGGGGGATATCCCTTGAATAGTTAGAATACAGGCACAATTGCCTTATTTGATAAAAAATCTATTCACACAAGAAGATAAGTTCTAGAATGGGGCTAAGGCAGAGGAATGCATAAAGCAGATTACTTTTAAGCGTAACCTAAAGTTTGTTCACATTTTCTAATTGATGAAGCTTTCATGATATATTGAATATTTGTAATGAGTTTTATTCTCTTATGGTAAGAGCATTTATTTTAAAGTGTATAAAAACCTATTTAATGTCCAAAATGATTTTCGAATGAATTGTTGATATGTTGGTTAATTTTTTTTCTAATTTGTCTCAGTCAATGGATACCCTGATATGAGGTCAAGCACTGTTTTGAATATATCTCAGAATTTCTAAAGAAGATTGATATGAGAATTAAGAGTATACAAAAGAGATATTCCTGGCCAGCAAGAGAGAGTGAACTTCTAGCAGACATCCATTGGAGGAGGGGTGAGTTTGCTACTGGCCCAAGGGCTTCGGCTAGGAGGAATTCAGACTTTCCTTGCCCCCCTCGACTTTATGGTCACCCTGCAGTGGTGGCTCCACCCTGCGGAGCTCTCCTGAATCGCATCCCAGCCTTCATCCAGACACACCTTCCTCTCTCCCCCCTTCCCCCTGGGGTCACAAGATCTCCCCAGAGCAGCTCCCTTGCGTGCTGGGTCTGGGCTGTGAGTGCAACCCGGCAGGAGGGAGTGCCTGTGTTTCAATAGACTGCTTGAGGAAAGGTAGACCTTCTGTCAGTGAGGTCCCTGCCCAACAAGGGAACCTGACCTGGTACCAGAAGATCCAATATAGAGCATTTGACGGAAGAGATGGGCAGACGCCAAGGCAAGAACTCCTCCAACAATCTAAAATGCAACATGAAATCACCAGATCCCAAAAACCCTACAATAGAAGGACCTGAACCTCTTAATTCAGAAGAAGTGGAAAAAAGTGCCATTATGAAAGCAATAGAGTTCCTTAAACAGGATATGAATAACTCCCTTAAAGAACTGGATGAGAAATACAACAAAAAGATTGAAGAAATGAGTAAAGAAATGGATGAGAAGTATAACAAAAAGTTTGAAGAAATGAGTAAATCTGTGAATGATACACTGGGAAACCAAGAAAAATCAATCAAACAGATAATGGAAACAGTTCAAGAATTGAAAACTGAAACGGAGGCAATGAAGTAAACACAAAACGAGGGCCGGCTGGATATGGAAAATCTAGGTAAACGAACAGAGACTGCAGAATCAAGCATAACCAATAGGATACAAGAGATGGAAGAACGAATCTCAGAGTCTGAAGATACCATAGAGAAAATAAATGTTCTGATCAAAGAAAACAGGAAATCCAACAAATTCTCATCACAAAACATTCAAGAAATCTGGGACACAATAAAAAAAAAATCTAAGAATAATAGGGATTGAAGAAGGAGAAAAACTGCAGATCAAAGGCCAAGAAAATATATTCAACAAAATTATAGAAGAAAACTTTCCCAACCTAAAAAATGATATTCCTATGAAGGTTCAAGAAGCATACAAAACACCGAATAGACTTGATCAAAAAAAAAAAAAAAACATCCCCTCGCCATATAACAATCAAAACACAAAACATAAAGATTAAAGAAAGAATATTAAGAGCTGCAAAGGAAAAAGGTCAAGTAACTTATTAAGGTAAACCTATCAGACTTACACTGGACTTCTCTATGGAAACCATGAAAGCCAAAAGGTCCTGGATAGAGGTACTGCAAAAACTAAGAGAGCATGGATGCAAACCCAGACTACTATACCCAGCCAAGCTATCATTCACTATCAATGGAGAAAACAAAATATTCCAGGATAAAAACAAATTTAAACAATTCGTAGCCACAAACCCAGCCTTACAGAAAGTAATAGAAGGAAAATCGCAACCCAAGGAATCCAACATTGCCAACACTGCCTACAATAACTCAGACATCTAGCGACCCTTCACGAGCTTAACTCAAAGAAGGGACACATACAAACTCTATTAAACAAACAAACAAAAAATAATAATAACCGGAGTCAACAACCACTGCTCATTAATATCACTTAATATTAATGGACTCAATTCACCTATAAAAAGGCACAGACTAAGAGATTGGATACGAAAACAGGATCCAACATTCTGCTGTTTACAAGAAACACACCTCAACCACAAAGACAGACATCTACTCAGAGTAAAGGGTTGGGAAAAAGTTTTTCAAGCAAACGGACCTAAGAAACAAGCAGGTGTGGCCATTCTAATTTCCAACAAAATTGACTTCAAACTAAAATCAATCAGAAGAGATGGAGACGGACATTTTATACTCATAACAGGAACAATTCATCAGGAGGAAGTCTCAATCCTGAATATCTATGCCCCTAATATAAAGCCTCCTACTTATGTAAAAGAAACACTTCTAGAACTCAAGGCAGTCGTCAAACCACAGAGACTAATAGTAGGAGACTTCAACACTCCTCTCTCACCAATGGACAGGTCAATCAGACAGAAACCTAACAGAGATATAAGAGAATTATTGGAGGTATTGAATCAAATGGACTTAACAGACATCTATAGAACAATCCACCCAAATAGGAAAGAATATACCTTCTTCTCTGCAGCTCATGGAACCTTCTTGAAAATTGACCACATACTGGGTAAAAAAACAAACTTCCACAGATACAAAACAATATTAGTAACCACCTGTGTCTTGTCAGACCACCATGGATTAAAGTTAGAATTCAACAACAGTGCTACCCCCAGGAAACCAACAAACTCATGGAAGTTGAACAGTCAACTATTGAATCACTCCTGGGTCAAGGAAGAAATAAAGAAAGAAATTAAAGTCTTCCTTGAATTTAATGAAAATAAAGACACAACATACTCAAACCTATGGGACACTATGAAAGCAGTGCTAAGAGGAAAGTTCATAGCACTAAGTGCCCTATTAAAGAAAATGGAGAAAGCACACATTGGAGACTTAACAGCATACTTGAAAACTCTAGAAAAAAAAAGAAGCTGATTCACCCAGGAGGTCTAGAAGACTGGAAATAATCAAACTGAGGGCTGAAATCAACAAAATAGAAACACAGAAAACAATCCAAAGAATCAATGAATCAAAATGCTGGTTCTTGGAAAAAATCAACAAGATTGACAAACCCCTATCCAAATTAATCAAAAGGCAGAGAGAGAACATGCAAATTAAAATGATCAGAAATGAAAAGGGGGACATAACCACAGACACAGAGGAAATTCAGAGAATCATTAGATCTTACTACGAAAGGTTATATGCTACAAAGTTGGAAAATGTTAAAGAAATGGACATTTTTTTATATAAGTACTATATACCAAAGTTGAACCAACACCAGGTGAACAATCTAAATAGACCTGTCAGTCGTGAAGAATTAGAAGCTGTTATCAAAAATCTCCCTACCAAAAAAAGCCCAGGACCAGATGGTTTCAATGCAGAATTCTACCAGAACTTCCAGGAAGAGCTAATACCTATACTCCTTAATGTATTTCACAATAGAAACAGAAGAATCATTGCCAAACTCTTTTTATGAAGCTACAGTTACTCTGATACCAAAACCACACAAAGACACAACCAAGAAAGAGAATTACAGTCCAGTCTCACTCATGAACATTGACGCAAAAATACTCAATAACATACTGGCAAACCGAATCCAAGAATACATTAGAAAAATTATCCATTATGATCAAGTGGGCTTCGTCCCAGAGATGCAGGGCTGGTTCAACACATGCAAATCTATCAATGTAATCCATCATATAAATAAACTGAAAGAAAAAAAATATGATCATTTCATAGGATGCTGAAAAAGCATTTGACAAAATTCAACACCCCATTATGATAAAGGTGTTGGAGAGATTGGGTATACAAGGATCATACCTAAATATAATAAAAGCAATATATAGCAAGCCGACAGCTAACATCAAATTGAATGGAGAGAAACTCAAAGCCATTCCACTAAAATCAGGAACACAACAAGGCTGTCTACTCTCTCCATACCTCTTCAATATAGTGCTTGAAGTTCTAGCAATAGCAATAAGACAACATAAGGGGATCAAGGGGATTTGAATTGGAAAGGATGAAGTTAAACTTTTGTTATTTGCAGACTATATGATAGTGTACATAAGCGACCCCAAAAACTCTACCAAAGAACTCCTACCATTGATAAACACCTTTAGTAATGTGGCAGGATGCAAGATCAACTCCAAAAAATCAGTTGCCCTCCTATACACAAAGAATAAAGAAGCAGAGAGGGAAATCAGAGAAACATCACCTTTCATGATAGCCACAAATACCATAAAATATCTCGGGGTGACTCTAACCAAGGAAGTGAAAGACCTATTTGACAAGAACTTTAAGTCATTGAAGAAAGAAATTCATGAAATAGCAGAAAATGGAAAGATCTCCCTTGCTCTCGAATTGGGAGAATCAACATAGTAAAAATGGCAATTCTACCAAAAGCAATCTATAGATTCAATGCAATCCCCATCAAATTCTCATCAAAATACTTCACAGACCTTGAGAGAACAATAATCAAGTTTATATGGCAAAAAAAAACAGGATAGCCAAAACAATCTTATACAATAAAGGAACTTCTGGAAACATCACCATCCCTGACTTCAAACACTATTACAGAGCCACAGTATTGAAAACAGCTTGGTATTGGCATAAGAACAGAGAAGTCGACCTATGGAATCTAATAGAAGACCCGGATATTAACCCACAAACTTATGAACACCTGATTTTCGACAAGGGATCTAAAGATATACACTGGAAGAAGGATAGCATCTTTAACAAATGGTGCTGGCATACCTGGATGTCAACCTGTAGAAGAAGGAAAGTAAATCCATATATATCACCATGCACAAAACTCAAGTCAAATGGATTAAAGACCTCAACATTAATCTGACCACTTTGAACCTGATAGAAGAGAAAGTGGGAAGTAGTCTACAAGACATAGGCACAGGAGACCACTTCCTAGGTAGAACCCCAGTAGCACAGACAATAAGAGAATCAATGAATAAATGGGACCTCCTGAAACTGAGAAGCTTCTGTAAAGCAAAGGACACTGTCAGTAAGACAAAAAGGCTACCTTCTGACTGGGAGAAGATCTTCACCAACCCCTCATCAGATAAAGGTCTGATCTCCAAAATATACAAAGAACTCATGAAACTAGATACTGAAACTCTAATTAACCCAATTAAAAAATGGGGGTACTGAACTGAACATATCCTTATTTCTAAACAATGTTGTGTCTTTCTACATATTCTTGAAACCAGTTGAAATTGCTTACAAAATGAGACATTCTTTTTTTCTTTCTAATTTCCACTCTCCGTCTCTTCCTTCTTGCCTCCCTTCCTTTCTTGCTTCTTTCCTTTCCTCTTTTATTCCTTCCATTTCCCTTCCCTCTTCTTTTGCAAGCTTTTATTTCCGCTTTCAATAAAACATATATAAATCAGATAGAAAGCTAAAGCTATGATTTCTGTAGAACACATATCCATAGATAAATATAAAGGAAGTTATAACACATAAATAGAAAATTGAAACTTTATATTGCTATTTTAATTATTAGGAGGATTTATATGAGGAATTATGATATTTGTGTATGTGCATGTCTATGTACAAGCAGATTTTAATTTATTTGGATTTGTTTTACATAATTATTGAAGACTGAAATTTCTAAACTTTTGTACTTGATTAGGCAATTGTCCATCTAGTCATTACAATACGATTCTAAGAACCTGAGACCAAAAAACCATATTGCCTGTTCACTCTGAAAACTAGCAGGCTTAGGACGACAAGAGTTTGTCTTTCCATTTATGGACAAAAAAAAATGTTCTGTGTGATTATATTAAGGAAGAAATTATTCCCTAAGAGAAAATTTTGGATCCTATTTTTACGTTAACTGAGCACAGGTATCCACCAATGTTAGGGGGATGAAATCTCTTTTGTATACTCTTTTTTTTTAGAAAGTAATTTTATTAAATTATAAAAGTTTCCATTTCTCCTCCCACCACCCTCCCACTAACCCCACTCCCTTTCCTCCTCCCTGTCCATCCCTAAGAGCAGTCAGGGTTTCCTGCCCTGTGGGAAGTTGAAGTTCCTCCCCCCTCCCTCCAGGTCCAGGAAGGTGAGTGTCCAGACAGACTGGATCAGCAAAATCCAGTATATGCAGAGGAAACAAGTCCCGGTGTCGTTGTCAATGGCTTTTCAGAAAGACTCCGGGCCAGCCACATTCAGAGAACCCGGCCACATTCAGAGAATCTGGTTGGATCGTGTCCTCGTTCAGTCCCAGTCCAACTGGCCTTGGTAAACTCTCATTAGATCCGTCCCCTTGTATCAGTGGGTGATCGCATCCCTCGCAGTTCTTATTTCCTTTTTCATTTTCTTCATCCTTCTGCTCCTCATTTGAACCTTGGGGGGGCTCAGTCCGGTGCTCCAATGTGGGTCTCCTTCTGTATCGCCATCCATCGTCGGATGAAGGTTCCCTCTGGTCTTGCCTTCTTTGCTAACGTTCTCTTTCCTTCTGCTTCTCGTTTGGACCTAGGGAGTTAAGTCCGGGCTTCCGATTTGGGTCTCTGTCTCTATCTCCATTCATCGCCAGATGAAGGTTCTATGGTGATAAGCAAAATATTCATCAGTATGGTTATGGGCCAAGGCCGTTTCAGGCACCCTCTCTTCTGTCCAGAGAACAATCTGGGGATCTCTCCTTGGACCTGGGATCCCATTTATAATCAAGTCTCCTGTAAACCCTAAAATGACTCCCTTAGTTGAAATATATTCTTCCCTGATCTCATATCCATCCTTCCTCCCTCCCCCCGATCCCAGTCCACCGAGCTTTCCCCATTCCTCCCCTACTCCCTTCTCTCTAACCCTCTCCCCTTCCAACAACCCTCCCACACCCCATGCACCCGAGGTTACCTGGCACACTTGTCTATTTCCAATCTCCAGGCAGATAGCTACATGATTTTCATCAGGTTCACCTTCTTATTTAGCTTCTCTAGGATCATGAATAATAGGCTCAAAGACCTTTAATTATGGTTAGAATCCACATATGAATGAATACATACCATATTCCTCTTTTTGGGTCTGGGTTACCTCACTCAGTAAAGCATTTTCTATTTCCATCCATTTGCATGCAAAATTCAAGAAGTCTTTGTTTTTTACCGCTGAGTAAAACCCTAATGTGTATATGTTCCACACCTTTTTTAACCATTCTTCTATTGAGGAGCACCTAGGTTGTTTCCAGGTTCTGGCTATTACAAATAGTGCAGCTATGAACATAGTTGAACAAATGCTTTTGTAGTATGTTAGGGCATCTCTTGGGTATATTCCCAAGAGTGGAATTGCTGGGTCCTGAGGGAGGTTGACTTCCAGTTTCCTAAAAAACCGCCACACTGATTTCCACAGTGGCTGCACAAGTTTGCATTCCCACCTACAATGGATGAGTGTTCCCCTCATTACACATCCTCTCCAGCATAGGCTATCATTGGTGTTTTTGAGTTTTGCTGTTCTGACAGGTATAAGATCATATCTCAAAGTTGTTTTGATTTGCATTTCCCTGATCGCTAAGGAGGTTGAGCATGTCCTTAAGTGTCTTCTGGCCATTTGAAGTTCATCTGTTGTGATTTCTCTGTTCAGTTCAGTACCCCATATTTTAATTGGGTTAATTAGAGTTTTAGTGTCTAGTTTCTTGAGTTCTTTGTATATTTTGGAGATCAGACCTTTGTCTGATGAGGGGTTTGTGAAGATCTTCTCCCAGTCGGAAGGTAGCCTTTTTGTCTTACTGACAGTGTCCTTTGCTTTACAGAAGCTTCTCAGTTTCAGTAGGTCCCATTTATTTACGCTTTCCTGAGTGAGGTAACCCAGACCCAAAAAGAGGAAAATGGTATGTACTCACTCATAACTGAATTCTCGTCATAATTAAAGTTCTTTGAGCCTATAATTCGTGATCCTAGAGAGGCTAAATAAGAAGGTGAACCTGAAGAAAATCATATAGTTATCCTCCTGGATACTGGAAGTAGACAAGATTGCCAGGCAAACTTGGGTGCACGGGGGATGGGGTGTGGAAGTAAGGGGAGATGGTTAGAGAAAAGGAGAAGGGGTGGATGGGGGATAGCTTGGGGGAAAGTGATGGGGGAGAGGGAGGAAGGATGGATATGGGAGCAAGGAAGTATATATCTCAACTAAGGGAGCCATTTTAGGGTTTGCAAGAGACTTGATTCTAGAGGGGTTCCCAGGTCCAAGAACGGGTCCCCAGATTGTTCCCTGGGCAGCAGAGGGGAGGGTGCTTGAACTGGCCTCATCCCATAACCATACTGATGAATATTTTGCATATCACCTTAGAACCTTCATCTGGCGATGGATGGAGATAGAGACAGAGACCCACATTGCAACACAGGACTTAACTCACTAGGTCCAAATGAGAAGCAGAAGGAAAGAGAACCTGAGCAAGGAAGTCAGGATCAGGGGGAACCTTCAGTCGACAATGGATGGAGATTGATACAGAGACCCACATTGGAGCACTGGACTGAGCCCCCAAAGTCCAAATGAGGAGCAGAAGGAGGGAGAACATGAACATGGAAGTCAGGACCGCAAGGGGTGCGTTCATCCACTGATACAAGGGGTCTGATCTAATGAGAGTTCACCAAGGCTATCTGTACTGGGACTGAACGAGCATGTGATCAAACCGGATTCTCTGTCTGAGAAGCCATTGATCAAGCACTGGGACTTGTTTCGTCTGCATGTACTGGCTTTTGGGGATCCTAGTCTGTTTGGATGATCACCTTTCTAGACCTGAAGGGGGGGGGACTTAAACTTCCCCCAGGGCACGAAACCCTGACTGCTCTTTGGACTGGAGGAGGAGAGGGAGTGGGGGGAGTGGGAGGGTATTGGTAGGAGGGGAGGAAGTGGAAATTTTTATAAATTAATAAAAAATTATGAAATACTAACGTATTTTTTAAATTAAAAAAAAGAAATAAGGACATGGTGGTCTTGATGGAACTTGCCTAGTTTAACAAAGCTTTTGTAGGATAGAGTTGTTTGTGCTGACAGCCCAGACAAGCTGAGGGAGCACTGCAGTGTTTGATTACACCAACCTAAATCCCAAATTTATGAATTCAATATCTCTGAGGGGTTCCTTTTTCTGATTTGTTTTGTTTCTTTTTCAGGCTCTTTTGTAGGATTTGGGGCCATGGTAACAGCTGCTGCAGATATGCTCTTTGCTTGCCAGTTATCTGGGATTACTGGCCATGTAAATGATGGTTGATTATCCTGTTGGCACGATTTTATGCTTCTAACATCTCTGCCATATGGTCATGTTTTCCCATTGGAAAATTGCACGAGTTTGTAAACTTTTTTTCTTCAAGAGCAGATACCATGGCTTCTGATTCTTTGAGAACACACTTGGGGTTAAGGTTAGTGTTTTCGAGAGCAAAAATTTGCTAAACATAATAGGCTTTCCTTGTTGTGCACTGTCTAGATAGTACATAGGTCTCTGTTTATCTCTCTGTTCTGTTAATAACACAAACAACTTAAAATGATGAAAATAACACTTTATGGTTTTGGAGAGCAGACATTTGGATTAGCTGTAACTGACCTAAAGTTAAACATTTTATCTTCATTCTTCTGTTCCCCCCTCTAAGATTGTAATGCAATTATAAAATTTCTCTATTATATTTCTTTCTTCAAAATTCTTCTATGTCCTCTTACCAACCCTCATTCAGGTTCTTTTGCTCTTATTCTCATATTGTATTAATAAGTTTATGTATATAATATATATACATAACTTGTTCACTTATTAAGGATATTTGTCATATCTTGTCAGAATTGTAAGGCACTATACAATTAAGTGGTGTGCTCATCCCTGAGAAAAATTACCATGCTATTTACCAACTTCCCACATTTACACATATATATGGTTTTGTTTTTCGCTTTGTCAAGAGAATGAAGGCTTCCAGCCAAGGAATTTGAAGATCACTGAACAAATCAGACATCTGAAGAAAAAGTGCAAATTATACAAAAAATAATGTACCATGAAAAAGAGTAAATTGGCCTATCAGTATATCACATCTTCAATAGGATGGAATTTCATAAATCTTCCAAACATTTATTTCTTATGTTCTCTTCAGACACATAATAAAAATGACCTTTGTAGTCCCTGTCCAATTAAAAATTAAAGCTGGCTTTGGAGTTGGAGTATGTCTCTCTCCTCCTCTAAATCCAAGAGTGTTTGTTAAACTAAAATCCAAAATCTTTGTCTTCTATCAAAAGAGTCACCTGTTACGGGACAGAAGAAAGAGCAAAATTAGGGACTATTATATTGCCACTAATCCCATAATCTTTGTTTTTATTTTGACTCAAAATCTTTTCTTAAATATGAATATGAATTTTCTTAAATTCATTAGATATATATTAAACTTAATATATAAACATATACATTAGTCTTAATATATTATATATATATACATAAACTTTTGTTATGATATTAATGGTCATATAGAATACTAAGTAATTCTAGAAAAAGGATTCATCTAATGTCCTATACATAATTTAAGGTTTGTGTCTCTACCAGGTAACTAGTAATTAAGTTTTTGTACTCTGGGTGTATTTAACAAATTATGGTCTTTAAACTCTTCCAGATCTGCTGCATATAACATTCAAAATTTTTAACTACTCTACAGTGAACCAAGACCATGCCTAACAGCTAGCTTTGAGGGCTCCAACAGAATTATGGGGCACCACAATAACGATTTCACCAGGAGTTTGATGATACCATTAAGCTGAAAAATACCACCCAAAGATTGGCTTTGGACTACAAACTGCTCAGAATAATTTCAACATGATTCTCTGAGATGGTCCAGTCTCATAGAATACTAAAACCAGGACTTGAGATGAGTCAAGTGTTTTCATATTGTAGGAGGAGGCCACTTGTTTCATTCCTGGCTGCTCAATCCAGAAATAACCACAAAGAACCTATATTTATTAAAACACTGCTTGACCCATTAGTTCTAACTTCTTATTGGCTCTTACATCTTAATTTAACATATTTATCTATTTCTAGTAATCTGTGCATTTCTATGACGTCATAGCCTACTAGCAAATTTTATGCACGTCTGTCTCTGTTGGCTCCATAGTTTCTCTCTGTGCCCTTCTTCCTCCCAATATTCAGCTTGGTTTTCCCTGCCTACCTAACTTCTGCCTTGCTATAGGTCCAAATCAGTTTCTTTATTCAATAATGGTAATCACCAGCTCCCACATCACCTCCCCTTCTCTGTTTAAACAAAAAAGTAGGCTTTAACACAGTAAAATTACATACAATAATACAGTTATCAGGTAAGAATTACAGTTAAAATATTTATATCTACTTTATCTTTGATCATAACTAAGGGAAACTATAAGTATAAATTCTTCAACTCCATCAAAGATTTTAGAAGGATATAATATTACCTAAGTAAACAGGAAGTACATTGTAAGCAACTTCCACAACTCTAGAATTGACAGATATTTTACTGCCTGGACAGTCACTCAAAGTTTTTTTTTTTTTTTTGTACCGTTGGGGCATCCATCTTCAGTCTTCAGGCCCATAGTATACATCAGACTCTTTCATGAAGAAAGAAATCTTAAAGACAGTTGTACCTGTATTGGCAGTTTGTCAGTCATTTTTTTCTGTGTCCTGCACAATGTCTGACAGACCCATTCATGAAGCAGGAACCCCTGAAGGATTATCTCTCCTTTAGACAAGGTCAACAGTCATTTTTCTGTGGGTCCTGCATGTCCACTTCAGCAGTCCAGGCAGGAGCAGTTTCTTGCCCAAATGGCTAACAAACTCCATAAGGAGCCGCTTTGATACCCATCTTCTTCTCAAAGAAATTGGTGCTGCCAGGAGCAGAAGTGTCTCATTGTCCTGAAAAATCCTCAGTTATTAAAACATTTTAAATGTCATATTCTGTAGTCTTTAAAATGTTTGAAGAATACCTGCCTATGTGAAATACACCTCTGTACATCTAGAAAATCTAGCTAACATGACTACAAGTGTGACTATTATAGATGACTCTCTACTTACATATATTTCTTAATTATACATTACATTTTTAAATGAGCTGCACAACACAATGCCTTAATCAATAACAGAACTATACATATAACAAAATTGACCTAAAACTTGTATAAATAAATCAAGTTCCATATCAATGCAAATTATCCATCTCTATAGCATAACCCCTTTAAATTTAAAAAAAAACATTTATAAACAATATTTGGGAACATGGGTGCAGTTCTGTCCAAACTTTTTTGTTACACTATATATACGTTACAGAAATGTTAGTATAAAATGGTAGATAATTTAATCACTTTTCAGTCAAAAAAGAAACTAATCATTTAAATATTTTATATTTATATGGATTTTTATATGTTGATACAAATTTAACGTTATATTTGTTAGAACATACTGTAATTTTACAATATTAATTCTATTCAATGTATGTACATATACAGTTAATTTAACAATGTAATGCAAATTTCTAGTCCTTCTATGCCATAATTGCAAACTCTTTAGGATAATAAAATACACAGGTAAATAGTCACCTTTTACAATCAAACTTGTAATCATGATAAATCTGTTTTCAAGGTCAAATAGAAATATATTTTAGATAGTCGTCTTCAAACACTGCAGAGATCAACAGAACACATCATTTAAGATGTATTAATAAAATAGGATCTTTCTTTTTTATTGATTTTTATTGAGCTCTACATTTTTCTCTGCTCCCCTCCCTGCTTCTCCCTTTCCCTTCAGCCCTCTTCCAAGGTACCCATGCTCCCAATTTACTCAGGAGATCTTTGCTTTTTCACTTCTCATGTAGAGTAGATACATGTATGTCTCTCTTTGAGTTCTCATTGTTGTCTGGGTTCTCTGGGATTGTGTTTTGTAGGCAAATTTTCTTTGCTTTATGTTTAAAAATCACTATGAGTGAATACATATGATAATTGTCTTTCTGGGTCTGTGTTACCTCACTTAAAATGATCTTTTCTAGCTCCATTCATTTGTCCACAAATTTCAAGATGTCATTATTTTTTCTTGCTGTGTAGTACTTTATTGTATATATGTACCACATTTTCCTTATCCATTCTTTGTTAAAAAGAAATTTGTTTCCAGATTCTGGCTATGACTGTGAACATATGCTGCTGTGAACATATGCTGCTGTGAACATAGTTGAGCACACGTCCTTGTGGTATGATTGAGCATCCTTTGTGTATATACCCAAAAGAGTTAATTCTGGGTCTTGAGGAAAGTTGTTTCTCAATTTTTTGAGAAATTCCCTTACAGATATCCAATTGGGTTGTACCAGTTTACACTCCCACCATCAATTCAGGAGTGTTTCTTTTACCCCCACTACCTCTCAAGCATAAGTTTTCTTCAGTGTTTTTGATCTTGGCTGTTCTTACAGGTATAAGATGGAATCTCAGGGTTGTTTTACCAATAAACAACTTTGTGACATTTTTGCTCTCTGTGGAGGCTAATCTCAACTACCTTTTGTTATAATGACAGACCTCAGTCAAATGGCTGAGAATGGCTATCACAGTCTCTTTACTTGCTAGAGTGTAATCATCCTTGGGAGAGATGCTTATATGCTTTATTGTGTGCAGACCTCTATGCTATAGGTGAGAGACCCCACTAGATTCTAGGGCTTTTAACTATAAGAACTGTCTATATGGCCTCATGGACTTTATCAAAGGGTTTCTATGTAGACACAATTTATGCTTTATTTTGTACCTGGAAATGAATTGTTGCCTGGAAATCTTTCCCTGAATTTTACTGTGCTTTAATTTGCTGAAGTCTAATCCAGGTTAACAAAGTCAATCTGCACGGCGTTTTTATACTTATGTTTTTGTGTGGTACAATTTCCTGCCTGGATACCTGCAGGGGCAGACTCAAGTATGGAAAATAAAAGAAAAATAAGGAAAGTGGTTTTATCACCAATAAATACTAGATACTATAGGATGCGGAGGTCATTGTGATTGTGGTGCAAATGCCCATAAAAATATCTAGTGCAGGAAAAGTACATAATGAGTTGAACAAACAGAAAGTCTTCACATCTTAAAAAAGCAGAATGATTTGTATATGAAGACAAGGGGTAGATGGAGAGAAACTAGGCAGAACTAGGGAGTCCTTAGTGTTCTTTAGAAATTTGACATTAATTCAATTGTAATAAGCAAAAATATTCATTTATAGCTCATGAGTGACCTGAACTATTTTTCCTACTTTTTTTCCATTTTAAAGAATTAATTATTTCCTAATACAATATAATCTGCTTACAGTTTCCCTTCCTGATAGCACTCTAGGCTTTTCCCAACCTTCTATCTCATCTTAATCCACTGTTTCTGTTTCCTAGTTGAAAATAATAGGCTTCTAAATGATAAAAATATTATATAACAAAACAGAATCTAATAAAATAAAAAGAAAAATATCACACTAAAGTTGAACAAGATAGAGCACCAGAAGGAAAAGAACTCCAAAGGAAGGCACAGGTATCGGAGACACATTCATTTACACACTCAGGAATCCCATTAAAAATGTTAAAATGAAAGGCATAATATAAACACAGAGAGCCTGGAGTAGACAGCATAGACTTTGTCCTTCCTGTTTCTGTCTCTGTTACTTTTTATGAACTTTGCACAGTTGATTTAGAATGCTTTGCTTTCCTCATGTTCTCCATACCATGAGACCATTACACCCTTTCCCTCTCCTTTTCTGCTGGATTTATTGAGCTCTGATTGGATGAAGACATCACATTTAGAGCTGTGCATTTCAAGGTGTCTCTCTCTGCATACTGTCTGGCTGGTCTCTCTGTATTTTTACCCATGATTTATTCCATTATTTACTGGAAGGAGGCAGCTCATTTGAGCTAATAATTAGAATAGACTAATTGTAATGGTCTGGTCTGTCTTGTCCCTTTAAGAGACAAGCCCCTCCCACCACCCCTCCTGCGCGCTCTCTCTCTCTCTCTCTCTCTCTCTCTCTCTCTCTCTCTCCTCTCTTCTCTCTCTCTTTCAGAGGCAACTTCTGCCTCGCTCCCTTCTCCCCACTTCTCCCCTTCCTCTGTCTCTCTGCTCTTCTCCCCTTCCCTCTTTGATGATATCTGAAGAAGGCACTAATCTATAAGTATAGACAAATATCATTAGGGATTATTTTATTTTTCTTTACGTCAATAGAATTTGGTTTTATCTGTAGAAAGAAGTTCTTTCCTGTCTGGTATCACAGTCTTTCAGTTCCAAAGAAACACAGAGACTTATATTAATTATAAACGGTTAGGCCTCTTAGCTCAGGCTTATTATCAGCTAGCTCTTACTACTTAAATTGACCCATAATTCTTATCTATATTTAAACATTTGGCTTTATACTTTTGCTCAGTAAGGCAGTCTCATCTTGCTTCATCTGTATCTGAATGGTGACTAATTATCTACCTTTTCTTCTTTTAGGATTCTCTTAATCTGGTCACCTGGCCTATAATTCCTGCCTGACTACTGGCCAATCAGCATTTTATTAAACTAAAACAAGTGAAATTCTTTAGATCATATAAGACATTATCTCACTGCATCTACCATAGGCCTGAGTTATCTAGTCTCCAGTTCTTGGTAACCCAAGCAGCATCCAGCATGGGTTCTATCTCACAGAATAGGCCTTAAGTTAATATCAACATAAATTGTTTACTTTGAAGATTTGTGTCACCATTCTCCTGGCATATTTTCAGGCAGGACAAATTGTAGATCAAAGAATTTGTGATTTGATTGGGGTTTACATTTCTCTTTTGGTTGCCTGCAGCGTACTTTCTGATACTGCAGATAATAGGACTTAGAGTTGAAGGTTCTATATAGGCACTATCTTGACTTCTCTATGTTCAAAGAGTTGAGTCAGTGTTGTCTTCAGCAGTGGAGTTATACAGTCTTGGTAACAGATTGTGTTGTTTTGAATTTTAATGGGACCCTTTGAGCAATGATTTAGTTGGATATAACCCAGTACTGGAGTTTTCTTTTAGTGACAAGAGGTGGCTAGTTATCTGAGTTATTATTAATTTAAAGACTTATTTTTATTTATGTTCATATGCATGACTAACTTTCAGCATTTGTATTAGAGAAGAAAATTGCTATTTTGCAATATCTTTCAAGGCTAGAAACGAAATGTTTTCATTTTATTTTAAATTCAAGCAATTTGTAGAAGATACTGAACTCCATAACAACAAGCAATCAGTACTGAAGATATAAAAACAAGTCTACTAAAATGAAATAACAAACAACATACTAAAATATTAATGTAAGTTAGGAGCTATGAACAAATTTGCATTTATATCCCAATTACACATCTCAGCTTAGAAGCTGACACAGGGGGATTCTGAGTTTGAGGCCAATGTGAGTAACATAAAGGCAGCCTACAGAAATCAAAACACTTTTGACACAGACATACAATGAATAAAATTATTTTGAATTAGCTGCCAACTTTCCTGTTATTTAACCTTGTTTTGTCTACTGATTATTGACTAGACTTTATTCCCATACAACAAAGATTTCCTCTGTACAATCTTAAATCTTAATCTTTCTGACATCATACACAGATTATTTTGATCTGACCTGTGGGATAAAGACAAGGATGTCATGTACTACTCTTATTTGGGAGTTTGTAAATGTTTTTTATATCTCTCTTTTTCACCATTACCAATTCATTATCTTACACTCAATCCCCTGAGCAAGTTCCTAGAGCAGAGTACCAGATGCCACTAAAGTGGTCTATGTGACGCAAAAACAAATAGACTTCATTTTAAGTCGATCAAAATGCATGATTGTTAGTACAACATAATCTCCCAATCCTAACTGATACCACCTTTAAAGTAATCACTTCAATATATTATTCAGTTTCAGATTCACCAAATATAAAATTTAAGTGCTTCCTACATACATGATCACAAAGGAAAATATTTGGTAATCTTGTTCAGGTACAAATTCAAGAACAATTATGAATTAAATATGAAGAAGTCATTCTAACATGTATTTGGTGTCAATTTGAGATTTAATTGTATATGTTTCACCATATGGAGAACTTGCAAATTAATAGGATCAGAAATGAAAAGGGGGACATAACCACAGACACAGAGGAAATTCAGAGAATCATTAGATCTTACTATGAAAGTTTATATGCCACAAAGTTGGAAAATGTAAAAGAAATGGACATTTTTTTAGATAAGTACCATATACCAAAGTTGAACCAAGACCAGGTGAACAATCTAAATAGACCTGTTAGTCGTGAAGAACTAGAAGCTGTTATCAAAAATCTCCCTACCAAAAAAAGCCCAGGACCAGATGGTTTCAATGCAGAATTCTACCAGAACTTCCAGGAAGAGCTAATACTTGTACTCCTTAATGTATTCCACAATATAGAAAAAGAAAAGTCACTGCCAAACTCCTTTTATGAAGCTACAGTCACCCTAATACCAAAACCACACAAAGACACAACCAAGAAAGAGAATTACAGGCCAATCTCACTCATGAACATCGATGCGAAAATTCTCAATAAAATACTGGCAAACCGAATCCAAGAACACATTAGAAAAATCATTCATTATGATCAAGTAGGCTTCATCCCAGAGATGCAGGGATGGTTCAACATACGCAAATCTATCAATGTAATCCATCATATAAATAAACTGAAAGAAAAAATCATATGATCATTTCATAGGATGCTGAAAAAGCGTTTGACAAAATTCAACACCCATTTATGATAAAGGTGTTGAAGAGACTGGGGATACAAGGATCATACCTAAATATAATAAAAGCAATTTACAGCAAGCCGACAGCTAACATCAAACTGAATGGAGAGAAACTCAAAGCCTTTCCACTAAAATCAGGAACACGACAAGGCTGTCCACTCTCTCCATACCTCTTCAATATAGTGCTTGAAGTTCTAGCAATAGCAATAAGACAACATAAGGGGATCAAGGGGATTCGAATTGGAAAGGATGAAGTTAAACTTTCGTTATTTGCTGACGATATGATAGTGTACATAAGCGACCCCAAAAACTCTACCAAAGAACTCCTACAGCTGATAAACACCTTTAGTAACGTGGCAGGATACAAGATCAACTCCAAAAAATCAGTGGCACTCCTATATACAAAGGATAAAGAAACGGAGAGGGAAATCAGAGAAACATCACCTTTCACGATAGCCACAAACACCATAAAATATCTTGGGGTTACTCTAACCAAGGATGTGAAAGACCTATTTGACAAGAACTTTAAGCCTTTGAAAAGAGAAATTGAGGAGGATACCAGAAAATGGAAAGACCTCCCCTGCTCTTGGATTGGGAGAATCAACATAGTAAAAATGGCAATTCTACCAAAAGCAATCTACAGATTCAATGCAATCCCCATCAAAATCCCATCAAACTTCTTCACAGAACTTGAGAGAACAATAGTCAAGTTTATATGGAAAAACAAAAAACCCAGGATAGCCAAAACAATCTTATACAATAAAGGAACTTCTGGAGGCATTACTATCCCTGACTTCAAACTCTATTACAGAGCTACAGTATTGAAAACAGCTTGGTATTGTCATAAGAACAGAGAAGTCGACCTATGGAATCGAATAGAAGACCCAGATACTAACCCTCAAACCTACGAACACCTAATTTTTGACAAGGGAGCTAAAGGTATACAATGGAAGAAGGAAAGCATCTTTAACAAATGGTGCTGGCATAACTGGATGTCAACCTGTAGAAGAATGAAAATAGATCCATATCTATCACCATGCACAAAACTCAAGTCCAAATGGATTAAAGACATCAACATCAATCTGTCCACTTTGAACCTGACAGAAGAGAAAGTGGGAAGTAGTCTACAAGATATAGGCACAGGAGGCCACTTCCTAAGTAGGACCCCAGTAGCACAGCCAATAAGAGAAACAATGAATAAATGGGACCTGCTGAAACTGAGAAGCTTCTGTAAAGCAAAGGACACTGTCAGTAGGACAAAAAGGCTGCCTTCTGACTGGGAGAAGATCTTCACCAACCCCTCATCAGACAAAGGTTTGATCTCCAGAATATACAAAGAACTCAAGAAACTAGACACTAAAACTCTAATTAACCCAATTAAAAAATGGGGTACTGATCTGAACAGAGAATTCACAAGAGATGAACTTCGAATGGCCAGAAGACACTTAAGGTCATGCTCAACCTCCTTAGCGATCAGGGAAATGCAAATCAAAACCACTTTGAGATACCATCTTACACCTGTCAGAATAGCTAAAGTTAAAAACACCAATGATAACCTATGCTGGAGAGGATGTGGAATGAGGGGAACACTCATCCATTGTTGGTGGGAATGCAAACTTGTGCAGCCACTTTGGAAATCAGTGTGGCGGTTTCTCAGGAAACTGGGAGTCAACCTCCCTCAGGACCCAGCAATTCCTCTCTTGGGAATATACCCTAGAGATGCCCAAACATACTACAAAAGCGTTTGTTCAACTATGTTCATAGCAGCACTATTTGTAATAGCCAGAACCTGGAAACAGCCTAGGTGCCCCTCAATAGAAGAATGGTTAAAAAAGGTGTGGAACATATACACATTAGAGTTTTACTCAGCGGTAAAAAATAATGACATCTTGAATTTTGCATGCAAATGGATGGACATAGAAAACGCTTTACTGAGTGAGGTAAGCCAGACCCAAAAAGAGGAACACGGTATGTATTCACTCATAAGTGGTTTCTAACCATAATTAAAGGTCTTTGAGCCTATTATTCGGGATCCTAGAGAAGCTAAATAAGAAGACGAACCTGATGAAGATTATTTAGCTATCTGCCAGGAGGTAGGAAATAGTCAAGAGTCCCAGGTAACCTTGGGTGCATGGGGGGGGGTGGGAGGGTTGTTGGAAGGGGAAAGGGTTAGAGAGAATGGAGTAGGGGAGGAATGGAGAAAGCTCGGTTGACCGGGATGGGGGGGAAGGGAGGAAGGATGAATGTGGGAGCAGGGAAGAATATATTTCAACTAAGGGAGTCATATTAGAGTTTACAGGAAACTTGATTATATATGGGATCCCTGGTCCAAGGAGAGATCCCCAGATTGTTCTCTGGACAGAGGAGGGGGTGCCTGAATCGGCCTTGGCCCGTGACCATACTGATGAATATTTTGCTTATCACCATAGATCCTTCATCTGGCGTTGGATGACGATACAGATGGAGGCCCGCGTTGGAGCACCGAACTGAGCCCCCCAAGATCCAAATGAGGAGCAGAAGGAGGAGGAAAATGACGAAGGACTGCGAGGGATACTATCACCCACTGATACAAGGGGTCGGATCTAATGAGAGTTTACCAAGACCAGATGGACCGTGACTGAACGAGCATGTGATCCAACCAGATTCTCTGAATGTGGCCGGATTTTCTGAATGTGGCTGGCCTGCAGTCTTTATGAGAAGCCGTTGACAATGACACTGGGACTGGTTTCCTCTGCATATACTGGATTTTTGGGATCCAGTCTGTTTGGATGCTCATCTTCCTGGACCTGGAGTGAGGGGGGAGGAACTTGGACTTCCCACAGGGCAGGAGACCCTGACTGCCCTTGGGGACAAAGAGGGAGGAGGAGAGGGAGAGGGGGAGTGGGAGGGCATTGGGAGGAGGGGCGTAAATGAAAACTTTTTATAATTTAATAAAATTACTTTAAAAAAAATGCATGATTGTTAGTACAACATAATCTCCCAATCCTAACTGATACCACCTTTAAACTAATCACTTCAATATATTACTCAGTTTCAGATTCACCAAATATAAAATTTAAGTGCTTCCTACATACATGATCACAAAGGAAAATATTTGGTAATCTTGTTCAGGTACAAATTCAAGAACAATTATGAATTAAATATGAAGAAGTCATTCTAACATGTATTTGGTGTCAATTTGAGATTTAATTGTATATGTTTCACCATATGGAGATAGAACTTAGATTAAAAATATCCTTGGTAATTAATAAACTGCATTTTTCCAAAGTCAGTGCCTTCCCTATAATTAAAATCACCAATTTTCTTTATAAATACTTTCTCCAGACACCTATTATTATATAACTAAGAGAATCACAGAAAAATCACATGATTCAATAGGCAAATTTTGTTTATCTAACATATTTTTGGACGTTATATTTTTTTGATTTTCTGTGAAATCTGTAAATTTCATTTTCAAAAAAAGATCATTCAGAGAGGGCCTTCTGTGGGGTGAGCTGGCTTCGGGCCATGGCAGGGTCCCGGCGAGGAGGAGCTTGGGCATTCCCCGACCCCATAGACGCCCAGGTCGCCCTGCAGTGCTGGCTACCCCTCCCGCCTGCCATCCCGGCTCCCATCCAGCAGGGGTCCTGACTTCTAGCAGAGGACCATCGGTGGGGTGAGTTTCCTTTGGGCCGTGGCAGGGTCCCGGTGAGGAGGAGCTTGGGTGTTCCCCGACCCCATAGACGCCCAGGTCGCCCTGCAGTACTGGCTACCCCCTCCTGTCTGCCATCCCAGCTCCCATCCAGGTACGAATTCCTATATTTCTCCCTTCCCCCTGGGGCCATAAAATTTCCCCAGCTCAGCTGCCTTCCAAGCTGGGCCTGGGCTGTAGGCGCAGCCCGGCTCGAGGCAGTTCCTGGGTCTTCTTAAAGGCCTCCCTGAGGACAGGTGGACCAGGTGCCAGCTCAGCCACATTCCTGACCAGCAGGGGCCCTGACTTCTAGCAGAGGGCCATCGGAGGGGTGAGTTTGCTTCGGGCCTTGACAGGGTCCTGGTGAGGAAGAGCTTTGGCGTTCCCCGACCCCACAGTCGCCCAGGTCGCCCTGCAGTGCTGGCTACCCCCTCCCGCCTGCCATCCCAGCTCCCATCCAGGTACGAATTCCTATATTTCTCCCTTCCCCCTGGGGCCATAAAATTTTCCCCAGCTCAGCTGCCTTGCAAGCTGAGCCTGCATTGTAAGCGCATCCAGGAAAGAGGGAGTGCCTGTGCTTCAATAGCCTGCCTGAGGAAAGGTGGGCATTCTGTCAGTGAAGTCCCTGCCCAAGAAGGGAACCTGACCCGGTAACAGAAGTTCCAATAGAGAACATTTGAAGTAAGAGATGGGCAGACGCCAAGGCAAGACCTCATCCAACAATCTGAAAAACAACGTGAAAACACCAGATCCCAAGGACCCGACAACAGAAGGGCTTGAACACCTTAACCCAGAAGAAGTGGAAAAAAGTGCCATTATAAAAGCAATAGAGTCCCTTAAAGAATTGGATGAGAAATATAACAAAAAGTTTGAAGAAATGAGTATAGAAATTGATGAGAAATATAACAAAAAGTTTGAAGAAATAAGTAAATCCGTGAATGAGACCCTGAGAAATCAAGAAAAAACAATCAAACAAGTAAAGGAAACAGTGCAAGAATTGAAAACTGAAATGGAGGCAATGAAGAAAACACAAACGGAGAACCGGCTGGATATGGAAAACCTAGGTAAACGAACGGAGACTACAGAATCAAGCATAACCAATAGAATACAAGAGATAGAAGAACGAATCTCGGAATCTGAAGATACCATAGAGAAAATAAATGCTCTGGTCAAAGAAAACGGCAAATCCAACAAATTCTCTTCACAAAACATTCAGGAAATCTGGGACACAATAAAAAAACCAAATCTAAGAATAATAGGGATTGAAGAAGGAGAAGAACTGTAGATCAAAGGCCAAGAAAATATATTCAACAAAATTATAGAAGAAAACTTTCCCAACCTAAAGAACGATATTCCTATGAAGGTTCAAGAAGCATACAGAACACCGAATAGACTGGATCAGAAAAAAACATCCCCTCGCCATATAATAATCAAAACACAAAACATAAATATTAAAGAAAAAATTTTAAGAGCTGCAAAGGAAAAAGGTCAAGTAACTTATAAAGGTAAACCTATCAGGCTTACACCGGATTTCTCTATGGAAACCATGAAATCCAGAAGATCCTGGATAGAGGTACTGCAGAAACTAAGAGACCATGGATGCAAACCCAGACTACTATACCCAGCCAAGTTATTGTTCACTATCAACGGAGAAAACAAAATATTCCAGGATAAAAACAAATTTAAACAATACGTAGCTACTAATCCAGCCTTACAGAGAATATTAGAAGGAAAATCACTACCGAAGAAATCCAACATTCCCAACATGGCCTACAATAACTCGAACATCTAGCGACCATTCACAAGCACAAATCAAAGAAGAAAAACACATACACTCTGCTACCTAAAAAAAAAAAAAAAAAATGACCGGAGTCAACAACCACTGGTCATTAATATCATTTAATATCAATGGACTCAATTCACCTATAAAGAGGCACAGACTTAGAGATTGGATACGAAAACAGGATCCAACATTCTGCTGTTTACAAGAAACACACCTCAACCACAAAGACAGACACCTACTCAGAGTAAAGGGTTGGGAAAAGGTTTTCCAAGCAAATGGACCTAAGAAACAAGCGGGCGTGGCCATTCTAATATCTAACAAAATCGACTTCAAACTAAAATCAATCAGAAGAAATGGAGATGGACATTTCATACTCATAACTGGAACAATTATCAGGAGGAAGTCTCAATCCTGAATATCTATGCTCCTAATATAAAGGCACCCACATATGTAAAAGAAACTCTTCTAGAACTCAAGGCGGTCATCAAACCACACACACTAATAGTAGGAGACTTCAACACTCCTCTCTCACCAATGGACAGGTCAATCAGACAGAAACCAAACAGAGAATTGAGAGATCTATTGGAGGTATTGAATCAAATGGACTTAACAGACATCTATAGAACACTCCAGCCAAATAGGAAAGAATATACCTTTTTCTCTGCAGCTCATGGAACCTTCTCGAAAATTGACCACATACTCGGTAACAAAGCAAACTTCCACAGATACAAAAAAATATTAGTAACTACCTGTGTCTTGTCAGATCACCATGGAATAAAATTAGAATTCAACAACAATGCTCCCCCCAGGAAGCCAACAAACTCATGGAAACTGAACAGTCAACTACTAAATCACCCCTGGGTCAAGGAAGAAATAAAGAAAGAAATTAAACTCTTCCTTGAATTTAATGAAAACAAAGACACAACATACTCAAACCTATGGGACACTATGAAAGCAGTGCTAAGAGGAAAGTTCATAGCAGTAAGTGCCCAATTAAAGAAAATGGAGAAAGCACACATTGGAGACTTAACAGCACACTTGAAAGATCTAGAAAAAAAGTAGCTGATTCACCCAGGAGGTCTAGAAGACTGGAAATAATCAAACTGAGGGCAGAAATCAACAAAATAGAAACACAGAAAACAATCCAAAGAATCAATGAATCAAAAAGCTGGTTCTTGGAGAAAACCAACAAGATTGACAAACCCCTATCCAAATTAATCAAACAGCAGAGAGAGAACATGCAAATTAATAAGATCAGAAATGAAAAGGGGGACATAACCACAGACACAGAGGAAATTCAGAGAATCATTAGATCTTACTATGAAAGTTTATATGCCACAAAGTTGGAAAATGTAAAAGAAATGGACATTTTTTTAGATAAGTACCATATACCAAAGTTTAACCAAGAACAGGTGAACAATCTAAATAGACCTGTTAGTCGCGAAGAATTAGAAGCTGTTATCAAAAATCTCCCTACCAAAAAAAGCCCAGGACCAGATGGTTTCAATGCAGAATTCTACCAGAACTTCCAGGAAGAGCTAATACCTATACTCCTTAACGTATTCTGCAATATGGAAACAGAAGAGTCATTGCCTAACTCCTTTTATGAAGCTACAGTTACCCTAATACCAAAACCACACAAAGACACAACCAAGAAAGAGAATTACAGGCCAATCTCACTCATGAACATCGATGCAAAAATTCTCAATAAAATACTGGCAAACCGAATCCAAGAGCACATTAGAAAAATTATCCATTATGATCAAGTCGGCTTCATTCCAGAGATGCAGGGCTGGTTCAACATACGCAAATCTATCAATGTAATCCATCATATAAATAAACTGAAAGAAAAAAATCATATGATCATCTCACTAGATGCTGAAAAAGCATTTGACAAAATTCAACACCCATTTATGATAAAGGTGTTGGAGAGATTGGGTATACAAGGATCATACCTAAATATAATAAAAGCAATATACAGCAAGCCGACAGCTAACATCAAACTGAATGGAGAGAAACTCAAAGCCTTTCCACTAAAATCAGGAACGCGACAAGGCTGTCCACTCTCTCCATACCTCTTCAATATAGTGCTTGAAGTTCTAGCAATAGCAATAAGACAACATAAGGAGATCAAGGGGATTCGTATTGGAAAGGATGAAGTTAAACTTTCATTATTTGCTGACGATATGATAGTTTACATAAGTGACCCCAAAAACTCTACCAAAGAACTCCTACAGCTGATAAACACCTTTAGTAACGTGGCAGGATACAAGATCAACTCCAAAAAATCAGTGGCCCTCCTATACACAAAGAGTAAAGAAGCAGAGAGGGAAATCAGAGAAGCATCACCTTTCATGATAGCCACAAATAGCATAAAATATCTTGGGGTTACTCTAACCAAGGAAGTGAAAGACCTATTTGACAAAAACTTTAAGTCTTTGAAGAAAGAAATTGAGGAGGATACCAGAAAATGGAAAGACCTCCCCTGTTCTTGGATTGGGAGAATCAACATAGTAAAAATGGCAATTCTACCAAAAGCAATCTATAGATTCAATGCAATCCCCATCAAAATCCCATCAAACTTCTTCACAGACCTTGAGAGAACAATAATCAAGTTTATATGGCAAAACAAAAAACCCAGGATAGCCAAAACAATCTTATACAATAAAAGAACTTCTGGAGGCATTACCATCCCTGACTTCAAACTCTATTATAAAGCTACAGTATTGAAAACAGCTTGGTATTGGCATAAGAACAGAGAAGTCGACCTATGGAATCGAATAGAAGACCCAGATATTAACCCACAAACTTATGAACACCTAATTTTCGACAAGGGAGCTAAAGGTATACAATGGAAGAAGGAAAGCATCTTTAACAAATGGTGCTGGCATAACTGGATGTCAACCTGTAAAAAAATGAAAGTAGATCCATATCTATCACCATGCACAAAAATCAAGTCCAAATGGATTAAAGACGTCAACATTAATCCGTCCACTTTGAACCTGATAGAAGAGAAAGTGGGAAGTAGTCTACAAGATTTAGGCACAGGAGGCCTCTTCCTAAGTAGGACCCCAGTAGCACAGCCAATAAGAGAAACAATGAATAAATGGGATCTACTGAAACTGGGAAGCTTCTGTAAAGCAAAGGACACTGTCAGTAGGACAAAAAGGCTGTCTTCTGACTGGGAGAAGATCTTCACCAACCCCTCATCAGACAAAGGTCTGATCTCCAAAATATACAAAGAACTCAAGAAACTAGACACTAAAACTCTAATTAACCAAATTAAAAAATGGGGTACTGAACTTAACAGAGAATTCACAACAGATGAACTTCGAATGGCCAGAAGACACTTAAGGTCATGCTCAACCTCCTTAGCGATCAGGGAAATGCAAATCAAAACCACTTTGAGATACCATCTTACACCTGTCAGAATAGCTAAAGTCAAAAACACCAACGATAGCCTATGCTGGAGAGGATGTGGTGTGAGGGGAACACTCATCCATTGTTGGTGGGAATGCAAACTCGTGCAGCCACTGTGGAAATCAGTGTGGCGGTTTCTCAGGAAACTGGGAGTCAACCTCCCTCAGGACCCAGCAATTCCACTCTTGGGATATACCCTAAAGATTCCCTAACATACTACAAAAGCATTTGTTCTACTATGTTCATAGCAGCACCATTTGTAATAGCCAGAACCTGGAAACAGCCTAGGTGCCCCTCAATAGAAGAATGGTTAAAAAAGGTGTGGAACATATACACATTAGAGTTTTACTCAGCGGTAAAAAAACAATGACATCTTGAATTTTGCATGCAAATGGATGGAAATAGAAAACGCTTTACTGAGTGAGGTAAGCCAGACCCAAAAAGAGGAACACGGTATGTATTCACTCATAAGTGGATTCTAACCATAATTAAAGGTCTTTGAGCCTATTATTCGTGATCCTAGAGAAGCTAAATAAGAAGATGAACCTGATGAAGATTATTTAGCTATCCACCAGGAGATCCTTCATCTGGCAAAGAACGGCGATACAGTCGGAGATCCACATTGGAGCACGGGACTGAGCCCCCCGAGGTCCAAATGAGGAGCAGAAGGAGGAAGAACATGAAAAACAAAATCAGTACTGTGAGGGATGCTATCACCCACTGATACAAGGGAATGGATCTAATGAGAGTTTACCAAGGCCAGTTGGACTGGGACTGAAGGAGGACGTGATCTAACCAGATTCTCGGAATTTGGCCGGATTCTCTGACTGTGGCTGGCCCGAAGTCTTTCTGAAAAGCCATTGACTATGATACTGGGACCTGTTTCCTCTGCATATACTGGATTTTGGGGATCCAGTCTGTTTGGATACTCACCTTCCTGGACCTGGAGGGAGGGGGAAGGAACTTGAACTTCCCACAGGGCAGGAAACCCTGACTGCCCTAAGGGACGAAGAGGGTGGAGGAGAGGGAGTGGGGGGAGTGGGAGGGTGTTGGGAAGAGGGGCGGAAATGGAAACTTTTATAATTTAATAACATTTACAAAAAAAAATGATCATTCAATTATTTTCTACTTTATACTGCAATTATATAAACTGGCAAATTATCCGTGTGAGATAAATTCATATTTAATTGATCTATAAGAAGATACAGCATTAATTCATGTTAAAAACTTTATTAGTTATATAGTGTTTCTCCATCTCATCAAATTTCTGATGGTGAGAGAAATTGGTGTTAAAACTGTGCTCGAGACAGGAGATGAGTGAAATATTTCTGATGAGGTATGGTGGAATATATTATTGTAGTCATATCACTAGAGAGGTTAAGGTTGTGATTTCTGTGTAATAAGAAACTTCATACATGTGCTTAAAAAAGAAGTTAGCAATTCTTTTTTACATTATTTGAGGGAATAGTTATAATTTTTTGTTTGTTTGTTTTTCAAGACAGGGTTTCTCTGTGTTGCTTTGGAGCCTGTACTGGAACTCACTCTGTAGATCAGGCTGGCCTTAAATTTACAAAGATCCTCTTGCCTCTGCCTCCTTAGTGCTGGAATTAAAGACATGAGTCACCATCGATCATCTTAAATAGCGATGTATTATACGATGCATTATGCAATACTAATATGCTGGGAGCTAGATCGATGGTTCATGACCATAAACACTAGGAACTAAGTTAGGATTGCCAACGTCCCTGGAAAGATCTAAGCTAGCCACGTGAATCAAAGAGAATCTTTTTGAATGTGTATGCCCCATTTTTTCTTGTATAAGTGTAGGGTTAAAGTGTGTGTTAAATGACACAGTGCTTCTAAAAGTTTAAAGTATATATTGGTAACTGAATAAATTAAGTTTTACCTTCCAGACAGATTTCTTTCTTCCTTTTTTTCACCTTTTTAAAAATTTTCTTGTCCTACGATCTTGCTGGTTTACAGCTTATTACAAAAACCCAAATTCGCCCTCAATTCATGGCAAACCAGCTGCTTCAGTTCATTAATGCTGAGATTAAAGATATGAATTACTACTTGTGGTATGATTTTCTGCCTTATCACAATGAGTCTTTTAGGGGTGACATGTGCCTACACAAGAACCTCACCAACCAAATACATATATAGGCTTGCAATAGTCTATCTGAGCCACAACAGAGTGCTAACAATCTGTATCTTTACTCATAATCATGAATTAAAAATGCTTATTTTCCAAAATGTATCATTCAATGGCAAAAAAAAATCACCTGAATGACTTATAAAATAGCACTTACTACCGGAAATGGAGTTAATTTAATTTCATAGGACGTAGTCTTCTCTCTGCCATGCTATTCTCCAGTGAGCCTGGTGCTGGGTTGGCATTGACCAAAAGTAATCCATGGTTGCCATGCTCTTGGTCCATCTTTGCTGTATTAAGATGTGGCCATGATTGACATCTTATATTGTGCTGGAGAGTTTAAGATAGATTTCCATGTTTCCATTGTAAATGTTCTTTTCCAGTGAGAAATCTCAGTCCTAGTCAAGTTGTCAAGTTTCTTTAAATCTTGCTTAAAATCATACGACTATTCAAAATATATGTTGCTAGGGGAAAACTGGTTATCTTTTTGTATGCAGACATATACTATTTTCCTTTTATTATGCAAGTCAGATAAATAAAAAATTCCAGCAGTTCATAACTTCTACCTCAAATTTCTCAGGCTCAAGAAATTGAGATAAATGAGTTTCATTCTCTGACTTTTGAGGTGAGTGGGTGGACATTTATAGTATTGTTCTTACTTTCAGACACAATTCATTACAGAGGCATGCCCAATTTAAAATGCAAACTAAAGCTTCTCTGATAGTTTCTGTAACAGCGTTTTCCTGTACTTAAGCTACAAGTCAAAGTAATAATACTATTTTTGGCTTTCCATTTTTGAATGTACAGGGTTTTTTCTTTTCATTGTAAGCCAATACTTATTTTTTTGTTTATTTGTTTTGTTTCTTAATTATGGTAGGCTAACAGTCCTGTGCATTTTTTCTATTGTTTTTCATTTATTAATTTTGATCATTTTTTAGCTTTTGGTTTGTTTTTCTGGTCACTACTAAACACCTCACATATGGCCTGTCAGCAGCTCTACATGAAACACCATCTCTTTCCTATCCACCCATCTAAGGCATTTTTTGTTTGTTTAATTTAAGAAGTTTAAATTGTACTAGCAAGTCAAGATTTCTAAACTTTAACAGGAAATGGACTTATCCAAGTCTAGGTAATACAGACTGCCACTTTCTATTAAGAAATAATTCTGAAGTTGCCTTCTTTCTGCTCTATGCTTTTGTAGGAACATAGTTATTTTTTTCCAAAAATAAAATCTAAAGTAATTCAGGTTATGGATTTGAAGTGAAATGCTATTTTTCTATGTTTGATTTCTTCCTAAAAATTTGGTTGCACAATTCAATAGAAAATTTGATGCATAAACTCTATTTTCTACTCCATAGAAGGTGTTGAACATGTCATTCTACCCATTGTTGATTGATGTTTTCAGCCCACTTTTTAAAATAATAGAAAGAGGGATTGCAAATAGTTGCATGGTCACTCTATCCCAAACAAATAAATCAGCATCAGAATTTTCACATTGAAACTTGTATTTTCTACGTAAAAATATTATATGTAATGAAAAGAATTAAAATAATATATATTGGATCTTTAAAAATGCAACTGTTAAGAAAAAAATAATTTTCAGAAATGGAAAAATATTGCTGTGCATCCAAAATTACTGAGAGAAATATATGGCCCATTTGACTGTTCTTCTGAGACAGCTAATTATCTGATTCCTTGTGTGTGAAAACATTACTTGCTGTAAACCAACCTAAATGAAGACAGAGAAATTTAATCCATGAAAGGTAGCATCAGAGCAAAGTAGTTTCATGTATTAAGAAGAGATTGGATAATATTCCAATTTGGTATTTTGTCTGTTTTGCTACAAGATGATCATATTTTGTTCATAAATTAAAAATAGATTCTTTGAAAATCAAAAAATTTCATAATAGCAAAAATAGTAGTTATAAAATCAGGAAGTCATAAGAAACTGCCAAAGGCCTGTCAGTCAGTTCACAAATTTTATAGTGTCCAAACATACATTTTACAGACAAAAAAATATATGTAAAAGATTTTACATCATTCCAGAGGTCATACAGCAAAGAAGAAACATAAATTCTGTCATATAAATGGTGACTTGATTCTTACTTCATCATTTTTACATTATACCTTGTATTTTGACCATTGACTATAAAATTCAGATAGAAAAGCAAATATTCTTTTGAAAGCTATAGTTTTCTGTGATAAAGATCAGTCCCCCTAGGATAAAAATAACTAACAACTATGACTATTTAGGATCTGAAGTTAATCTTAGAGGCAAAGAACTTGTCACTTAAAGTGAGACCCAGTTTTAGTCATCAAGAATTGAAACAAACCAAAAGATGAGATATTCAGACGGATGTAGACATTTAAGCATCAATTAATAGAATATAAATTTTCTTACAGAAAGTGTACACTTCATCATTCTTTATTTTTCCCAAAGAAATGGACCAAAATTTAATATTATTAATCACAATAAAACAAAGTGCTTATGACGATTACAATAAGATTCTGTCAAACTCTCAGTATTTGCTGATGATAAGATAGTTTACATAAGCGAACCCAAAAATTCTACCAAGGAACTTCCACAACTCATAAACACTTTCAGTAATGTAGCAGAATAATAGATTAACTAAAAAAAATCAGTAACTTTTCTGTACTCAGATGATAAAAAGGACGAGAAAGAAATCAAAGAAACATCACCCTTCACAATAGTTACAAATAGCATAAAATATCTCAGAATAACTCCAACCAAACAAGTGGAATACTTGTATGACAGGAACTTTAAATCTATAAAGAAAGAAATTGAAGAAGACAATAGCAAGTGGAAAGATCTCCCATGTTCTTGGATAGGTAGAATCATCATAGTAAAAGTGGCAATCTTACTAAAAGCAGTCTACAGATTCAATGCAATACCTATCAAAATCCCAGGATAATTTTTCACAGATAATGAAAGAACGGTACACAGCTACATATGGAAAAGCAAAAATCCCAGGATAGCAAAAACAATCCTGTATGATAAAAGAACTTCTGGAGGCCTCACAATCCCTAACTTTATTATCTACTACAGAGATAAAGTACTAAAAACAGCCTCTTATTGGCATGAAAACAGACAGAAGGACAAATGTAAATGAATAAAAGACCTGGATATTAATCCACACTCTTTCAAACATCTGATTTTTGACAAAGAAGCAAAAAAATATCAAATGGATAAAAGAAAGCATATTTAACAAATAGTGCTTGCATAACTGGATAGCAACATGTGGAAGAATGAAAACTAAAAAAATCTTCTATAAAGCAAAGGACACGGTCAACAAGACAGAATGACAGCCTACAGAATGGGAAAAGATCTTCACTAATCCCACACCAGACAGAGGTCTGATCTCCAAAATATACAATTAACTCAAGAAATTGGTCATCAAAAGAACAAATAATCCAATAAAAAAAAAATGAGTACAGACATAAACAGAGAACTCTCAAAAGAGGAATCTAAAATGGTTGAAAGGCCCTTAAGAAAAGGTTCAACATCCTTAGTCATCAGAGAAATGCAAATCAAAACAACTCTGATATTTCACTTTACACATGTAAGAATGGCGAAGATCAAAATCACTGATGACAACTTATGCTGGAGAGCATGTGGGGTAAAAGGAACACCCCTGCATTGCTGGTGGGATTGCAAGCTGGTATAGCCCCTTTGGATGTAAGTGTGGTGATTTCTGAGAAAATTAAGAAATAACCTTTTTCAATACCCAGTAATAGCACTTTTGGGTATATATCTGAAGGATGCTCAATCGTGCCACAAGAACATGCATTCAACTATATTCAAAGCAGCATTGTTTGTCATAGCCAGAAACTGGAAATACTCTAAATGCCCTTTAACCTAAGAATGGGTAAAAAAAGATGTGGTACATTTACACAATGGAGTATTACACAGCAGATAAAAATAATGACATCTTGAATTTTGCAGGCAAATGGATACAGCTAGAAAATATCATTTTGAGTGAGGTAACCCAGACCCAGGAAGACAATTATCATATGTACTCACTCATAAGTAATTTTTAAACATAAGAAAAAAACAACACACAAATAACAATCCCAGAGAACTTGGACAAAAGTTGGGACCCTAAAGGATACATATATAGATCTAATATACATGGGAAGGAGAAAAAGAAAAGATCTCCTGAGTAAATTAGGTGCATAGGGACCTTGGGAGAGGGTTGACTGGGAGGGGAGAGTTAGGGAGGGAAGCAGAGAAAAACGTAGAGCTTAATAAAAAATAATAAAAAAGATTCTGTTGAATAGTTAGATAAAATAAGCTCAAGCTGTAATATCATTGAATTATGAACTTTTATGAGCACTTGCTAAACAATCACAAAGTTTTGAGAACCATATAAAGAAGTTTAACAAAATAATAAGAACAATAACCCATACAAGTTTTTTTTTTTTAATTTGAAATGGTTCCTTGGTAAATTGAAGAATGAGAAAAATTCACAATGGTGTTGTGATTGGAGATGGTTGCTTTATGAGACATGGGGAATGGCTTGCAGTGAGACACAGAACAAGACAATTGGTCTTCAAGGAGGTTCCATAGGTAAGTGAGGCTACCCATGTGAAACTAGTGCTGCTTTGTGAAGGAGGTAATCTTCTGATACTAGATATGGATGGAATTTGTTGTACAAGTCCAGTGCCCATGCCTAGATAAGAGGCCAAAGGCAAATAGCAATGATGAGTGTATTGACAAGAGAAATTTAAAATTCCTACATATGTATCAAAAGAGGGAGAATGGGTATATGTGTGAAAATAGTAAATAATTTTTATTGTCAGATGAAAACAAGCTGTCCAGATAATTAATAAATTGTATATCTCCAGTGAAATAAAGGAATAAAGAATATGACAGTGTTCATTAACTGAAAAATTTCTTTATAGGAGCACTACTCAAAATAAATTCTAAAAAATGGAGACAGAAGAATGCTCTCAGGAGGTTGAATTTGTCTATGGTACTAAAAAGGAAGGAGCAGTGTCTAACATTGGAAAAGTCATTTCTAAGTAGAAGAGGTACTTTCTCAATTGTCCTCAAACATGTGAACAAAAGATGTAATTATTTATTTGTACAAGTAAGAACTTGTAAATCAGTCAACAGCAAATTATATCCAAAAGATCAGTGAGATGGTAAGAGATTAAATGATCATAGAGTATTTAGACACCGTCATTATTTCTTCCCCTGCCTGCACCTCTCTTTTATATGTAATATGTTATCTTAGTTCAGTTGCATTACTCTTAGACAATAAATAAAAGCAAATTCCACAATTCATAAGTGACAAGCTATCTAAATTTTCAGGGGCTGCAGATTCTGGAATGAAGCAGATAGCAGTCTACTGAGGTTTGAGTACTATGTCCTCACATTGTCAATGTTTTAAAGAAACAACCAGAGTATTGTGAAATTCCACTTTCAGGGACTATAATCCCATACAAGAGAGAAAATCTAATGTCTAATAAAATCTTCATAACTCCATCACTTACTACTATTACAATGAAAATACCCCAAATTTGAAGCATACATAATAAAACAGGGTGTGTGTGTGTGTGTCTGTGTAAAATTGTATATACATACATCTTCATAAGCATTACATGGTTTGAAAAATATAAATTGTATTAATAGACTAAAATAAGGCTGTCCACCCTAGTCATATCTATTCAACGCAGTAGTTGAAGTTCTAGCTATAGCAATAAGACAATAAAAGGAAATCAAGGGAACATAAATTGGAAAGGAAGAAGTCAAACCTATACTATTTGTAGATGATATGATAGTATACATAAGTGACTTATAAAGGTTCCAAAAATGAGGGAACTCCTACACTTGATAAATGCCTTCAGTAATGTGGCAGGAGACAAGATCAACTCAAAAAAAAAAAATCAGTGGCCCTTCTATATACAAATGATAAAAGTACTGAGAAATAAATCAGAAAAATACCAACAATTACAACAATCACACACACACACAAATACACAAAAAAAGCATACAATATCTTGGAATAACTCTAACAAGTGAAAGATCTCTATTACAAGAACTTCATGTATTTGATGAAAGAAATTGAAGACGATATCATAAAATGGAAAGATCTCCCATGCTGTTGGATAGGTAAGATCAACATAATAAAAATGAAAACTCTTACAAAAACAATCTACAGATTCAATGCAATCCCCATCAAAACACCAGCAAAATTCTTCACAGATCTAGAAATACAAAACAAACATGGACAATAAAGGAACTTTTGGAGGCATCACTATCCCTGACATCAAGTTCTATTATAGAGCTACAGTAATAAAAAGAACATGGAATTGATATAAAAAAACTGATAGTTGAGCCAATGGAATAGAATCAAATATGCTGATATTAATTCACACACCTATGAACACCTGATTTTTGACAAAGATGCTAAAATTTTAAAATGGAAAAAGGAAAGCATCTTTAACAAATGGTAATGGCATAACTGAATGTCAGCATGTTGAAGAATGAAAATGGATCCATATGTATCCCCAGGCACAAAACTCAAGTACAAATGAATCGAATAACTCAATATAAATGCAGCCAAATTGAGCCTCATAGAAGAGTGAGTGGGAAGTATCCTTTAATGTATGGATACAGGAGACCACTTCCTAAATATAGCTCCAGTGGCACAGATTCTGAAATAGGAAATTAATCAATGGGACTTACTGAAACTATTAAGCTTCTGTAAGGCAAAAGGTATGGTATATAAGACAAAACAGCAGCCTACATAATTGGAGAAGATCTTTACAAACCCCACATCTGATAGAAGTCTGATCTCCAAAATATATTAGTACTTAAGAAATTAGACATAAATTGCTAAATAATTCTAAACAGAGAATTCTCAACAGAAAAATCTCAAATGGCCAGAAGGGACTTAAGGCATTGCTCAACATCCTTAGGCATCAGGGAAAGCAAATCAAAATGACTCTGAGATATCATCTTATATCAGACAGAGTAACTAAGACCAGAAACACCTTTGACAACTTATACTGGACAGGATATGGAGTAAGATGAATACTTATCCATTGCTTCATGGAGTGCAAATTTGAACAGCAACTTTGGAAATCATAGCAGTTTAGAATTATAGCAGTTTGTCAGAAAATTGGGAATCAACCTATCACAAGACCCTGCATACCATTATTGGGCCTATATCCAAAGGATGCTTAATCATACTGCATTGATATTTGCTCTTCTGTGTTTGTTGCAGAATTATTTGTAATAGCCAAATAATTCTATTTGGAATAACCTAGATGCTACTCACCCAAAGAACAGATAAAGAAATTGTGGTATAGTAACAAAATAGAATACTACTCAGTGTGTGTGTGGGGGGGGAAACAATGAATTCTTGAAATTTTCTTGCAAATGATTGGAACTAAAAAAAAGCAGTCTGAGTAAGGTAGCCTAGACTCAGAAACATGAACATGGTATGTACTTCCTCATGAGTGGATATTAAATATAAAGGAAAATATAACCAGCTATAGTCCATGACCCCAGAGAACCTAGGTATTAAGGAAAATACTAAGAGAAACAGACTTTGATTCCCCTTGGGAATGGGAAATTGACAAGATATGCTGAGAAAATTGGGAGCATGGGTGGGGGAAAAAGGAAGGAAATAATAGAGAAGGGGAGAAGAGGGGGAGGAAAACATGAGGGAACAGAATGGTCAAATGGGTGAAGGACATAGAATGAATGCAATAAAAGAAATACCTTGAAAGAGGGAATTATGATGGGGTAAACAAGAAACCAGGTACTAGGAAAATTACCAGGAATCCATAAAGATGATCCTATATAAGACCCTAAGCATTAGTGTAGAGGGTTCCTGAACTGGTCTCTCCCTTTAGTCAGATTATTGAGTATCTTATTTGTCATCATAGAACCTTCATCCAATATCTAATGGAAACAGATACAGAGATTCACAGTGAACCACTGGGTTCCCAAAGTCCAGTCAAAGAGAGAGAGGGGCATGTCCTTCTCCTTTGGCAGCTAAATGACATATCCTGACTTTGCTTACTCTCTCTATATATCTCTTCCAGTCCAGTTATATTCTGCTAAGCTGTTGGGGTTTACAGAGACCTTTCAGAAGGTCTTATTCCATCAAACCGTATTGTCCTGGAAGAAATCCACAGGTTTTCACCTCTTGTGGAAACAAAAGCAGAACCTCTTTTCCAAAGTAATAAATCTTTAGACTCAAAATTTGAAGTCAAGATACCTTTAAAATATATATGTAGGTTTAGTTTAGCAGTCCATACATGAAATGTCTTTCTATACTTAGCTCATTCACAGTCAAAAAGATTAAAGAAAGCACAATAATATACATAGTTCAGATAGTCTGTGTATATTCCATTGTTATTTGAATTATTTTTTTGTCTCTTTAATCTATGACTATCTGGATTCTATTACCTTTATTGTCTCTTTAAAAACTTTACTTCTTTTTATAACTATCTATACTTTTTCTTCTATCTCTCAAGACTATGTACATTTTTCAATATACTGTGTCTCATTTGAACGTATTTTATGTCTGAAACTCTCCTGTTGTGTATCTGAAATTCTTTTCGGACATGGAGTATTTTAAAATAGTAAGCAGTGTGGTTGCAGCAGCCCTGGATGCTGGTTCTACCTTTCTTGGCATTTCAATATGGTGTAGGTATGTTAACTACCTGCTCTGGGACTGATGGGTAGGAGTTATGTTCACACTTCAACTCTGGGAAGCATTGTGCAGCGTATAAACCCTTTTTGCTTGAGAAAAGCTAAATCTGCCATGCAGTGTGCTCTGCCTGGAAATGTCCTCATGTTTGGCAATGGAATCCATTATGCTTTTCTGTACATACATGCCTAGTAGGCCCATTCCAGCTGCTTGCCCAGGCAGTGGTACTAAGCAGAAGGCATGCTCTCGGCTACTTTCCTCCTTACCTCGAGGAGGCTAACAAAAACCTGAACCTGACAGAGATGGAACAGTGAGCCAGGCCCAGACAGCTCCTCAGTAGACAGCAACTCCCTCAGGAGGCTGTGTCCACCCCAGAAGACTTGAAGAGTGGTCTTCCCTGGCCACAATGACATGACCTGTGGCTTGCTGAGCTCTGTATGTGTCCTCTTCAAAGTCCCACATAGTGTGTGCTCTTTACCGTTAGTAGTATATTGTAAATATCCAGTTTTCTAATAACTTTTTTATTTAAGTATCTCCTTTAAAATAAAACTGTTGACTAGAAAAAAAAAAGAACATGAACCTGAAGTATATGACTGGCCATGCAGGTTAGCCCCAAACATATAGGTGCCATTTTGTAAGCAGAGACTACTTGTTTGTTCCTGACCTCCTAGACCTGAATAATCCTGCAAAAATTGTTAATTACTTCACTACTTGAACAATTAGCTAGGCTTCTTATTGAGTAACTCTTACATTTTAAATTAATCAATTTCCATTCAACTCTGTATCACCATGAGGCTGTGACTAATGTTACAGCATGTCCTTCTCTTTTGGCAGCTACATAGCATCTCCCTGACTCTGTCTACTCTTTCTCTAATCTATTTCATTCTGGCTATATTCTGCTAAGTCATTGGCCAAAACAGTTTTATTTATTATCCAATAAAAGCAACACATATACAGAAGGATATCCTACATCAAAAACTGGCTTTTCACAGCCCAGTCTCTTTGAGGGATACTTTGCTCAGTCTAGATATATTGGGATGGCCCTTGGTCCAGCCCAAAACAATATGCTAGACTTTGTTGACTACCTAAGGAAAGTATTACCCTCTCTGTGAAGTGAAAAGTAGAGAGGTATGGCTAGAAGTTGGAGGAAATGGCAAAGAGGTGAAGGAGTAGAAATTGGGATTGTTAAGGAAAATGAGAAAATATTACTTCCCCTAAAAAAAAGTAAATTAATTTAATAAAGAAAATCCTGAAGTCTATATCAGTAGAATGGTATTTCTGCCTAGGTTTTTCAAATATTCATACTCGAGAAGGTGTTGGTTTCTATCTAAAAGACTAATACTCAATGATGGAATACTAAACTTAGATGTTTGAGACAGCTGGGCTCCTCTGAATCCCAGATTTTTATCCTTGGACAGAGATAATAATAATAGTACTAATAGAAATAATAATTTCTACATCTTGTGAATTAACTAAAGTCTCAAATGTTAAACCAGTAATCAGAACTGACACATGGCTCTTGTAGAATATTTGGTTTTTGAATTAAGTATCTACCAATTATCATTGATGGATCTGATTATAATGTATTACTTTAAGTATATCTCAGCTTCTTTCACATAAAACCACATTCATTTTCTTTGATGGGATCCTGCAATCTAAATCATTCTTCAATTTATTGTCAAGTAACTAAATGGGAAATGTAATTCATGAGAGAAGTTCTTTGCAGACCTAACCCTACATGATAATGGGAAGTGTCATCCTGTGTCTTCTTTTTGCACACTCTTATAAATGCATGGTGTTAATTTTGCTGTGTTTAACCTGCTGTGGAAATACAGGTAATTATTTTAGCAGTTTTGGCCTTGCCTCATCATACTGTCACATTTTTTGTTTCAATCATCTGACCTACTGTCATCTGTCAGATTGTAGCTGCACACTGGTTCCCCATCAAGAAATGACTTTAAAAAAATTGAGATTCAGTCACATGACCTAATTAGAGAGGTTTATAATTATGACAAGTTTAAAATAATGTGTTTTGTCTGAAGCCAATATATATCATGGTCTAAAAACACTACTAGACAATTGAGAATTTCTGGGAGAAGACAGCTACAGTGGTCTCACCAGCACTGCCATAAATGGAATTGAACATTACTACCATTTTACCTGCAATGCTGATCCCATCTTCAATGTCCAGAAAATGTAATATTTAGCCCAGAAAAGATGTAGTGAAACTAATATCCATCTGTTTTCAGGACACAGTCATTTTTTTCTAGACAAATTATCAATATGCACCCATAAGTATTAATAGAATTAATATTCTTTCACATAGTTTTAATAGTTAAAGTGTTAAAGTCTTATTTGTGGTCTTATAGGGAAGAAATTTAATAGCTTACATAAAAACTTAAAGCAGAATAAAATAATACAAGAATTTAGGTAACACTGTAATAGATAAAATTGAAGTCCCTAAGTCTGCTATTAAGAAAATGTAGTTATAGAAAGGTCAGTCTGATAGATTCCAAGCTGGTCTTGGACTTTTGAACAAGGTTCATTGATGTCCAAGTCTGTGCTTCAAGAGAAAAATGGGCATTAAAGAGTCTCCTCATGGAGTTTACTAGCCATTTGGGCAAGAAACTGCTCTTGCCTGGGCTTCTTGATGAACTAGACATGCAGGACCAAAGAGAAGTGACTGTTGAACTTGCCTAAAGGTGGAACTGTCCTTCAGGGTTCCTGCTTCATGAAAGGGTCTGCCAGACATTGTGAAGGACACAGAAGAAAGCAACTGACAAACTTTCAATAGAGACAAAACAGGCTTTCAAATTTTCTGCTTCATGGAAAAGTCTGCCGGATAGGATGGGCATGTAGGCAGAAGATAGATACTCCAACAGTACAGAAAAACTTTTATTGTTCAGGCAGCAAGATATCTCTGTCATTTCTAGAGTTTTGCAAGTTGCTCACAATGCACTTCCTGTATACTTAGGTAATATTATATTCTTCTGGAGTCTTTGATAGAGTTGAAAAGTAGATAGTAATGATATAGCTTTCCCTAGTTATGATAAAAGATACACTAGATATTGTAGGCCCATATTTCATACAAGATACATTTAGCCAAGTTCTCTGGCCATGCTTGGTTTCCAAGGCAGTCACTATTCTGCCAGACAAGCTGTGGCTATCTTACAAAAGCCTCAGGATGTACTGCTCCTTCTCTTTTGTTCTTATGTAGATCACTTGGGGAGAGGTGTGAATTCTAAGCTGGTGACTGAGTTGCAGGTTTGATGGTGCTCCTGAGTCCCCCAGAAAGAGAATATTAATGAGTTTCCACCTTGGTTTATATGGGGGAATAAAAGGTGTTTGAATAATAAACGCAGGTGATCTTCAGGAATGAATGAAGCCTTAAACTCCCTTTTGATATTGCTTTATGAACTTTGTCTTATTATTTCTTGTGCCTATGCACTGGTCCAGTTCGGGAAAAGTAGTTTTTTGTTGGGGCATCAGACCCCAACAAGATATAAATATTGTAATTGTAATTCTGTTTAATACTTGTTTTGTTATATGTTATTTTACTATGTTATTTAAAAAGAAAAGGGTTTTTGAAATTTATTTTCCTTATTCCTGTGTATAAAAAAGCTGCAGGGCTCTCATATTATGAGAAAGAGGGTATATATAATGAGGTGAAATTAATGGTACTGAAATATCAAATTTTCCACACGTTAGGAAATATTGGGAAAATGTAAGTCTGATACGTTCATGTAAAGTGAAGTTACAAAGCATTGAAAAATCAATAGTTAAAATAAAAAACTGAACAGATAATCTTAAGACATGAATAAATAAAGAGTAAAAGTTTGTGAACTCAGAACAGAGCTTAACTAATTATATTAAGTTATCAAAGGGATACAAATAGAAAGAGGAAATATATTCTTTGAACATGTGGGCTTGTATTAAGCCACGGAATATTTCCAAACATAAACAGAAGCTGTGGTACAAGATGCATAGAAGTGTGGGATGATGAGATGGTAAATTTGTGAGAATATTAAATCCACAAAAGCACAACACACTCTAATAGGATAAATACAAAAATAGAACTATAAAATAATACTCTCCATGTAGGGAAAAAAATCCAGGCAAAGTATAAACAGTCTTATTGGTTATAAAATTGTATATAGTTTAAAATTTCCCCTTCATCAAAGAAGATTCTTAGGATAAGTACAGAGACCTATAACTAAACAATGTGCAGAAGAAGGAGGAGTGCAGACTCACTCATGTTCACACACACATACACAAACTTCGTCTTTAAAGACCAGTGGCTAGTCTCACTTTGAGCATAGGCGGTTGTAGAGCAGAACCTAGGAGGCTAATAGTCTGAGGACAGAACTTTCAGAGAACTGCTTCCCTACTGAATCAGGCAGGCACTGAAGCACATTTTTCCTCTGAGGAAACAAGGGTTGAATTTTGAAAAAAGTAACATAAAATGCAGCTGCTTTTTTACCTCTTTGTAATTGAGATTGTTTGTTACATGTTCCTAAATTATATTGGAGACAATAAAAGCTGATTCAAAGGAAAGTCATTATCCTTTTAAATGAGAGTTACGTAACTCATGCATTAAGTTATTTGCAAGACAAAGCAATTTCCAGAAAAGAGTCATTTTTAACTAAATAAAGATGCACTTAGACTCAAAACTACAATATGTTAGCATCTCCCTAGAAAAGCATTGATTTGAAGGGCATATCGAATTTCTTATTTTCTGTGATTATTCTTAATCATTGAGTAGTTTTGTAAACAGAAAGAACTTGGATTGTAGCTCTCTGGTACAATGCTTGCTTGGGTTTTATACTCGACACCCAAAAGGGTACAACAATCACAACCACAAAATAAGGTCTGTAGATAATTTTCAGTCATAGAGCACTTGCCTAACATGTAGGAGAGACTGAGCCAATAAACATCACTGAGGGAAAAAAGAGAGAAAGAAAGAAAGAAAGAAAGAAAGAAAGAAAGAAAGAAAGAAAGAAAGAAAGAAAGAAAGAAAGAAAAAAAGAAAGAAAGAAAGAAAGAAAGAAAAAGGGAGGGAGAAGGGAGGAAGGAAAGAATGAAATAGAGAATGAGGGACCAAGTGAGTGACAGAGAAGGAGGAAAAAAGGAGTTAGGAAGGAAAGTTTATAAGAAAGAATGTAATACATTCACTACAGATGGTTCGTACTAAACAATTGATATAGAGTACTTACCTCTATTTCATAGCAGATTGTCTTTCTAATCACAAGCTTGCATCTTTTAACATTTTATCATCAACCTTAGCTGAACTTCACAGTACCTGTACCAGTATACCTCGAAGGAAATACAAATATCTACATGAAAGATACGCGAAAAGGATACCAGATAGTTGATATATAAAGGAACTCATCGAACTCTGCTTTTATTTTGAAAGGTAAGTACTCTTATTAAAATTGTTGGTTTACAAAAAAATTCTTTCCATGATTCTCATCCCTATAGAAACAGAAAACAAAGCAGCAAGAAAAATTACTTCCCATCACATCTGAAAGTCTCTGCACATGCTAAGGATTTATTACATTTAAATAGAAATATGCCTATATATTAGACTATTTTAATGAAATTTTCTCTTAAGGTTGAGATAACTAATCAAATTTGAAATGCAGATTAGTAGGATAGAAAAGAAATTTTAAATTAGAATTATATATATATATATATATATATATATATATATATATATATGGGAAACATTTTTTTTTATTTTTGCTTTATTACTAAGATTTTTCCTTCAAAGGAATTTTGTATTTTAAGGATAAAGATGGATATTTATATCTAAGATAGGGCTTAATTCTGCAAACACTCCAATATAACCTAAAGTAACAGAAGAGATTACAAATAAGAAATAAGAGAAAATACCAAGATGGAGCAAAAGCTGCAAAGATTTTTAAAAATGGTACATTTTTCTGTAAAATTACTATATATTTAGTTTCTTTATTTGTGTGGATGCTTCCATCCATGTTTCCATCCAGGTTCACCTTCCTGTATTTCTCCCTTCCCCCTGGGGCCATAAAATTTTCCCAGCTCAGCTGCCTTGTGCTGGGCCTGGACTGTAGGCGCATCCCTGCAGGAGGCAGCTCCTGTGTTTTAAAAGTCTGTCTGAGGACAGGTGGGCCCTGTGTCAGCTCAGCGACATTCCTGATCAGCAAGGGGCATTGACTCCTAGCAGACAGCCATCAGAGGGGTGAGTTTGTTTCTGGCCCTGCTATTAGGAATAATCAGCGGGCAAAATGAACAAATATCTTTCTATTAGAAGTAGAAATTTTTTTAGTGAATAATAAAACAAGAAAATAAAAAAATGTAAATAAGAATTAACAATAAGTTATTTTTAATCTGGTTAAAGAAAATTCAAGCACTTTGATATAAATTATTTGAAATTTCATATTGTTAGTCTTCAAATATAAAACAAAAATAAAATTGTGAGGAAGGAGGTTAGCTCTGGAAGAAACTGGCTAACATAATGCCAAAGAAAGAAGATCAATTACAATAGCTGGGGAAGCTGTAAGCCAGAGACAGATTGTGACTTATAATTATATAAGATGGTTCAGCTCAAGATCCCAAAGATAGATGCATGGCATAATAGTTCATAATGGTCCATGTTCATTTGCTAGGTCAGACTAGAATAACAATAAAATACCCTCCCCTCTAGGAAAATTTTATAATTCCATGTCCTTAAAGATTAATGCATATCCTGGTAACTTATATATTTATATATGCCATATTGATGTCAGAGTTAAATGAGCATCTGAGAAAATCTCTTAGAAAGGAAATAGGATTGTAAGTCCCCTCTTTGGTTCTGTACTGTTACCTCTTGGATCAGTCTGTTATTTTTCTGAAAGGTGTATTATTGATACTTCCAACACAATGACATATCACTTTGTGATCTCCACACATAAAGGTTAGTGTTCCAAGCTATAAATTAGTATGACAAATACTGGATCCACATAGTTAGACATTCACAAAATGCCCTTGTGTCTTAGGAGATCCCGAAAGAGAACTACAAACTAAACTATGAATCAGTATGAGCAAAACAATCAAAGACCTACAGTTAGAGATTTTATTTTTCCAAAGAAAATGATGCATTCCCCTCTCTCCTGATATATACAAGTATTACTAGTAAAGAGAAATTATTGGGATGTTGTCTTCCAAATGAAAGTTGCATATTGCTAATTTATCCAATGACTTTAGGTATTTTGCTTGAGTCCTCAGTTTACTAGTGCTTTGCCTCAATTCTTTACTCAGGAAAGATTCTTCTGAAACCCCTATGAGCAATCAGCAAGATATAACATGTGGAAATGAAAGACACTTTTATTGTAGTGTCAGCCTAAAGGAAGTTTTGTGAAGTTGGGATGGTTGTGCAGAGAGCAAGATTAAAGTTTGTTGAAGACAAATAACAGATGGAAGACAGTTTGCTTGGTAAACAGAGTCAAGAGATGCTGGGGTTAATAGAATGGCTATCTCGGATGTGAGATACATGGTAAAAATTACATAAAACAAACATTTATTTTTAGTGTCTAAGTTAGAAAAGCATCTCATTTAGAACAAAATGAGATTCCTTTAAAAAATATCACCAATAAATCTTTGGAACTCTCAGTTTAAATGAAACCTGAATGAGAAATTAGGTGTTTGATTTTTAGAAGTTGCACATAAGATTCTAAAAGTTTTGATCAGTAAAGAGACAACTGAAAGTATTGCATCACAAGAACAGAGTAGTTGGGATGATGATTCAGTAGTTTCTAACACTATTGCTCTTACAAAAGACCCTAATTTGGTCCCTAATAAGGCTAACAATGATCTTTAACTAAGTTTTCAGGGGATATTATTTCCCATTATGGCCTCTAAACGTTCTCCATGTGTTCCACTTATATACACACAGACAAAAGCACTCATATACACAAAAGAAAAATAAATAACTAAAATAACAGAATTTAGAGTCAGGGTTAGTTAATACTTTGAATATGTGATCATAGCTGCATACTTATGGATTATTCATTTTTATATAATTCTGGCTTGTTTTATTTTTATTACAATATTTTAATTAAAATAACTTTATCATTTCCCCTTCACATCATTCCATCCTATTACTTCTGTGTTCCTTCCCTCTCTCACCCCCATATAATCTTTCTTAAATTGATGCTTTTTGATTATTACTGCAAATTTGAAAGCCCATAGATTATTCTTTTGTTCCTTCATGAATTATTCTTAAACATCTTTGTGAATCTATATTTAAAAATATTTAGAAGTTGAATAGTAACAATGACTTTATGAATATTAAATGTTAAATATGAGATTATGAATATTATTTGGGAAATGTATAAGTAAAATTTTCATTAAGTATATCAGTAAATATGTATTTAATAACCAGATATAATTTGTAAAATTCATAATATTTATGTAACTGAGAGCATTATGGCATGCAAAGGAGAAGACGAGATAATTTAAGTTTCCATAGTGATACCAGAAATTTATCCTTTAAAAAATCTCTAACTACACAAAGTCCCTCCAAATACTTCATTGGCATATGTGCTATCTATTAAGTACAATAAGACTGAGGACATCCAACCTTTCCAGGTCTTTGCAACTGAGAATAAGGCAGATGGAAATTATTACTAGTGAACATAAAAAAATACAGGAAATGGAGACTGGAGGACTATGTAAATTGTTGTGTGACATTTTACTCTTTTGGCTCCTTTTGGGGGGCGCCCAGCTCCCAAATAAATCATATACGGACACTTACTATTAGTTATGAATGCTCAGCCTTGTTTGGCTTGGTTCTTGTCAGCGCTTCTTAATTTATTGATCCTGACTATCTTTTGCCTTTGGACTTTTCTCTTTCTCTATTTCTACATACCTTCCTTTCCTTCCTAATCCATGACTGACTGGGTAGCTGGGTGGATGACCCATAATGGAGAAGGATGTATAATATTATATTGGGGAAGACATGAACAAATGTCTATTCACCCCAGAGAGCAAACCGATGTTAAACTTGGTAAGAACCACACACAAAACAAACTTGGTGAACAAATGGAGTTTTACTAGGGTTACTTATTATTTATAAGAGCAGGAATATCTTGTAGACAACTGAATAATCAAAGCAAAAACATGCAGAATTGATAACAGCTCGAAAAGCTGAAACATGCCAAAGACCGAGCAACCTTCAGGCAGATGAACCGAGAGCAGAGTGTCCCTTCCATGCAGCTCACTTCAGAAGAAAATTGACCATGGGCTGAATGGTTCAGGCTAGAGGAACATTTTGGAGGAATAGACAGGAAAATTGTAAGAATCAGAGGTCTAGATCACTTGCTGAATGTTGTGTTCTAGACAAGACAAGCATACTGCTCCCATGAAATCTCAACAATGTGATTGCTTGAAGACCAACACAATGACTGTATCACTAGACATGTCAGAATGATGAGTGAGAACTTCAGAAAGGCTCACTCCTAGACGCAGTTTTATGGACAATAAATGAAAGAGACTCATTTCTGTCAAGGGACAAGATACCTCATAGGTTTTTCTTTCTCTTTTTTATATTTTATTTTTATTTGTTTATTCATTTTACATAACAAGCACAGTCCCCTCTCTGCTCTAGTCTCTTCCCCTTTCCCTACTCCACCCCCACCCACTCTTCAGAAAGGGTAAGGCCTCCCATGATCAACAAAGTCTGTCACTTCTAGTTGAGGCCAGACCATTGCCCACCTTACCATATCATGTCCCCTACCCCCTGCATCAAGGCTGGGAAAGGCATGCCACCCTATGGAATGTACTTCAAAGTTCAGCTCATGCACTAAAGATAAATCCTGGTCACACAGACTACATAACTGTTGCCCGCATGCATAGGGTCTAGTTCAGTCCCATGCAGGGACAACAACTGTTGTTGACCTAGTGTTCCTGAGCTCTCACAAGTTTGTATCAGCTGTCTGTGGGTTTCCCTGTCATGATCTTGATACCCTACCTGCTCATATAATCCCTCCTCCCTCTCTTTGACTGGAATCCCTTTGTTGGGCTTGACTTGGGCTTGGAAATGGTTCTTGGCATCTGCTTCAGTCAGTTACTGGATGAAGGTTCTATGATGACAGGGTAGTCAACAATCTGTTTGTAGATAAAGGCTAGTTCAGGTGCCCTTTCCACTATTGATAGAGGTCTTAGTTTGGGTCATCCTTGTGGATTCCTGGAAATTTCTCTAGAATCATGCATCTTCCTAGTACTGTAATGACTTCATCTATTGAGGTATCTCTTTCCTTTCTCTCCCATCCCATCCCTCCCAGAACTCAATCATCCTGTTATGTTATGTTATGTTATGCTATGTTATGTTATGTTATTAACCCTTATATAATTCCCTTTAATGCTCCCACACTCAGTTTTCCCAGAATATCTCATCTATTTTCTCTTTCCAGGGTGATCCAGGTGTCCCTTTTAGGGTCCTCCTTGTTACCTAGCTTCTCTGGAATGGAGTAGGTGGGCCTTCAGTCTATGTGTTACTTTCATTGGTTAATTAAAGAAATTGCCATGGCCTTTTGATAGGCCAGCCCTTAAGTGAGTAGAGTAGACAGAACAGGATGCTGGGAGAAAGAAAGCAGAGTCAGAGAGCTGCCCACCATGAAGCTGCCAGGTCAGACATGCTGAATCTTTCCAGGTAACCCACGACCTCATGGTGAGATACAGATAATTAGAAATGGGTTGAATCTATATGTGAGAGTTAGCCAATAAGAGGCTAGAACTAATGGACCAGGCAGTGTTTAAATGAATACAGTTTCCATGTAATTATTTTGGGTAAAGCTAGCCGGCGACCAGGTGCTGGGAAAGGAGCCCACCACTCCTTTTGCAACACTGGAGCTGTGGATTGTGGTCTGGCTAAGATCATAAACACTGATGACAACCTGTATTGGAAAGGATGTGGAGCAAGGGGAACAGTCCTCCACTACTGATGGGAGCAAAAAACTTGTTCAATCACTTTAGAAACCAGTGTGGTGGTTTCTCAGAAATCTGGAAATCAATCTTCTTCAAGACCCAGCAATATCTCTCTCAGGTATATACCCAAAGGATGTTCAATAATACCATAAGGGTACTTCCTAACTATGTTCATAGCAGTATTACTCATAATAATCAGAACCTGGAAACAACCTTGATGCCCCTCAACTGAAGAATGGATAAAGAAAGTGTGGTGCATTTACTCAGTGCAGTATTACTCAGCTGTAAAATAAAATAATATCGTGAAATTTGCAGGTAAATAGATGGAGCTAGAAAAAAAAATCATTTTAAATGATGTTATCCAGATCCAGAAGGACAAACATGATATGTAGTCCCTTATAACTGGATGCTAGATAGAAAGCAAAGGGTAATCTGATAGGTTTTTCAGGCCAAACTGGTCATCCCTAATCACATACAGGTATGGTCACCTATGAGCAAAATGTAGTGAACTTAACAAGTTTACATACACACACACACACACACTCACACACACACACACACACACACACACACATGCACACATGCTCGTTCATATGCATGAGCACATGAGTATGTATTATATATGGATAATACTTGTAATTTATATAGACACAAACTAATTCACACACATGAGTAGATATTATACATACTATATAAATATATATGTCTTGTAGCAGAAATAATCATAAGAGAAGAGATTATGAATTCAGTAAAGAGGTCAGGGAACAAAGAGGAGTTGATGAAGAAGAATGGGTATAAATAAAATATATTCATTTATAAAATTCTTTTAAAATTGAAAGGAAATGTAATTGAATATTTAATTTTAATGTTCAGATAGTCTTATCTCATATCTAAACACCTCCTAATATATGGGAACTCTAACACAAATTACATTTAATATGACTTTCAGTTTATAAAAACAAGCTAAAAAAAGGAACAAAAGGAAACCTTTATACTAAAGAAGAACTGGATTTTCTTATCCTTTTGTAGAACAAAAAGTGCTTATTCTTAAAATATCACAAAATACTAAAGCCTTGAAGGAAAACTTAAATGGACTGTAGTGAATAAATGTAGTTCACAGCAACACTTAGAAGGCAAGCAGGTAGTGCAGTATTTTTGTTTCCTTCTACAATGAAGTAGAAGAAATGTACTGATCCTTCTAAACAAGGAAAAGCACACATGTCTTATATGAGATCGCTGTTGTCAGGGATACCCTCAACATTAAGACAGCAATGTGAGTCTGGGTAAGCATATATAAACGAACTCTGGTCACATGACTAGGGGATACTCCACCTAGAAAACAGAGAAGAAGTGTGACTTAATTCATTGCAGATGGATCCAATGAAAGATATTTTTTTCTTCGACTCCTCCAGCCCCAGGCCATCAAGAACAGTGGAGGCTGAGGAGACAGTAGAAGTCACCAGAAAGATACAAAATCTCCAGCTAAATGGCAAAAGAAGACAGTCACAATATTATTAAAAGTCACGTTTGTCCAGTTGAAGTCAAGGTAAGGCCCTATGCTCCAAGGAAGGAGTCATATTATGAAACACACAAAACCCTGTGTCGCTGGAATATCTCTTTCTAGCAGTGTTAATTGTTTGGATCTGTGCATTTGCAGTTAGTGCCTCTAAGCACGTATATTGGTGTTATGCTCCTTATCCTTCTTTACTTCATCTTTCAGATTCAATGAATTCAACTCCTGTTATTTTTACTAGTGGCTCCGTGCTTATGACTGGACCTTGGGACTATAATAGACTCATTCACTCAGATGGGAAATGAGCTGCATATACTTGTTGCTTAGGATTTGAATCATTTCCTATTTTCACAGGATACCGTAACATTTGTTTCTTATTAAAAGGCAAATGTAGACTTTGCACAATATACCAGAACTTCTAATCATGTGGGTCTATTATTAAGCGATTCTTTAGATTTTTCTGATCATTACAATAAGGTAGCCATTAGTTGTGGGCACAGTTTAAACTCTTATTCGTGCTGTCACAGTATTACACACAATATTTTCCTTGCCCGAATATTATTCATTACAATTATAATATTCTTGCCTATAGAATATTTATTCAACAAATGACAATTAGATTCATCTACAATATCTCAATTTAGAACCACTCTGCTTTTAAAAAATAAAAAGGAGAAGACACTGGAACATGGACCAAGAAAGCAGTCATGTGAAAAGAATTCTGAGTGCTTGTGAGAAAACTTCAGGAAAAATATTTTGCGCTTGAGACTTCATTTTCATCAAAAATATGAAATTGTTCTTGATTTAAGCTTTCCTGCCACCCCACAATGTAGTAGATAATAGCGAGTTTATGTTTATTGTTTATTCCCACTGGCTGTTGTTATTTCTTTATATGTCTTTCGGAGATAATGACAACAAGAACATCCGCTTGCTGCATACGGTTGGTCTGCCACACGCAGCATGCACCTGTTTGTGCATTTCACTCACATGACTCCTCTTGGCTCTTAGAGTATAAATTGTCAGATGCTCTGAATAAAGTTAGCTATTGCATGAACTTTAGTCTGCCTGGTTTATTGGCTCCGTTCCACTAAGTAACAGGACTTCTAAAGTGGTAGACAAGACAGGATACCAAATTTTTATCTGGCATGCTTCCATTTTGAAAGGAAAGTTCTTGAAACTCATGGAAAAATGTCTGTTTCTATGCTTAGGTCCCATCAAGAATGACAACCATGTGTCAGCGTGCTTGGGAAAAATATATGACCTAATCATAGTAGACTGAGATCAGTAAATCAGAAAATCTCTTTTCTTATTCTCCTTGGCCGCTCTCTCAGCATCCTTTCCCCATGGATTTAATTTACCACCACTGTGAATGATACCCTCAATATCTACTTGCATATAACATAGGTCTGAGAATTCACTTATGAATGCATCTCGCATAGAAAGCCGGAGGAACATGAGAGTAGCCTTCATGCTTCAGAGGCACTTTTGTCTTGTTCATTTCAAAGTAGTTTCGAGTATCATTTTCTGAATTCTCCAAAGTATTATAGCAAAGGTTACACAAAAATAATGATAACACTGGAATAAAACTTATCTAAAATGCCATGAAGCCAAGTTTGAAAATATCAAGGGAATTTGCATATAATAATATAATCTGTCTATCAAAAATTTAGAATTCCTTCTGAGAAGATAATATTTCAGGCTCCTTATAGGATGTCATTCACAAATCCTACCACTTAGTGAAATACGCAATAAGCATCAAACTTCCATTTACAACAAAAGAGAATGAAACTCATTTAAATAGAAATTGGACATAACCTAACATGCCCAGAGTTTACAATTAGAAGACAAGGACATTGTCACCTGTTGTCAGACACTGAGAAATGGATGTGCACTGTAATAATGTATAAAGTATAGAGATAAATCAAATGAAAATTATGATATGTAAGATTTCAATAGCTAAAATTAAAAGTTTACATGATTAAAGAAAAAGAAAATCTAGAAATGTAGAAAAGGAAAGACCGCTGCAATGAAGTAGAAACTTCCAGTGTAAAGAAGAAAGATTGAAGAAGCAACGAAGTAGAGTTGTTTCCCTGCAGCCACTGTTTACTGACTTCTGGATCTTAACAGATATCCAAGTACATTAATCCTCAATTACCGTATGAAAAATGATGCGGTGCTTGCATATGATTTACATGTGCAATCTTAAAGCTTAGTCATTTCTAGACAACTTATAATACAGAATAGAATATAATAATAAACACTTGCCCTAGCATCTTGTTTAAAAATTTTATGCCAAAAAGTTTTAGATGTGTTCAAGATGAATATATTCAATCTAATATTGACTAGATTTGAGCATTCAGAATTCTGAGTGTATAGAGGACTGGTGATATTATTCAACTTGGCAAATAATAGAGAAACATAAATTTAGTCAGAATCATATGGTGAAGTAATTCACATGAAAATATTTTAGAAATACGAAGTGTTATAACAACATGTGCATTGAAATCAACAACATTTTGAGATTTTAGTGTTTCCTTGTCAGAACGGCTACCATCAAGAAACAAACAGCAGATGCTGATGAAAATGCTGTAAAGATAAACACTTAAAAATTGCATGAGCATATAAAACAGTGACCTTCTTAAAAATAATTGTGGGAGTTCTTCAAAATGCTAAAATTATAAGTTCTATGTGTTATATCTGTAATACGGTGGCTCAAATGCAGCATATAATAGAATTACAAGCACACCGACATTTATTGTGACACTATTCAAAATTGTCTGATATGGTACTCACCAACAGATGAAGCATTATTTTGTTCATGGTAAGATACTATATATAGTTTCATGGTATGATACTATACTTGCATGCTAACATAATTCTATGTGTGTATGTAGGTATATATTATATGGTTTTATTAAGCTATTTGGAAAGATAAAATTGGGTCATTTGGAAACTAAAGATAGTCAGATTGGGAAATTAAATCAGATTGAGAAACACAAAAGTTATGTTTTATCTCATTTTTTACATATATACACATGCATGCATATAACATAACTAATAAAACATGCATTATATGTGACATATATATTAAAACACACATATACACACACTTATACTCAGGTGTGTATGCATATATTACAATAAAAAGGAAACTGTTCATAAGAGGAAAAGAAGTTGGAGGTGAAAAGTATGATTATGAGCAAAGTAGATGTTCAATGCTTATGTGTAGCATGTTTGTGAGTGTGAAAATGTCACAATACTAGTGTTTTGCCATGGGCTTTGTGTCCCCTGAAACTGGAGTTATAGATAGTTGTGAATTGCCATGTAGATGCTTGGAATTGAACCTTGGTCCTCTGGAAGTGCAGTTGGTACTCTTCACTGGGAGAAGAATTAGATATGATCTGCTAGGTAAACTGGGGGAATAGGAGGGTTATAGGGGAAGGGATAGAAAATGAAAAAATGAGAAAATGGGATGGTTGATGGGGGAGAAGGATGGAGTTGGAGAGCAATGAAAGAGAGATCTTTTTAGAGAGGGTCACTATGGGGTTAGGGAGAAACCTGGAGCTAGGGAAATTCCTAAGAATACATGAGGATGACCCCAACTAAGACTCCTAACAATAGTGGAAAGGGTTCCCAGACTGGCATTCCCCTGTAATCAGATTGGTGAATACCCCAAAATATCAATATAGAGCCTTCATATAGTAACTTATGGAACCAGATGCAGAAATCCACTACCAAGCAAAAGGTTGAACTCCAGGAATCCAATTGAAGAGAGGGAGGAGGGAATATGTGAACAAGGGAGGTCAAGATTATGGTGAATAAATCTACAGAGACAGTTGAACCAAGTTTATGGAAACTCATGAACTCTAGACCCACAGCTATGGGGCCTCTATGGGACCAAACTAGGCCCTCTGTATATGAGAAACAGGGCTAAAGCTTGGACTATTTAAGAGGCTCGTGGCAGTAGGACCAGATCTATCCCTGATGCATGAGCTAGCTTGTCAAAGATCATTCCCATTGTGTGATGTCATGATCACTCTTAAAGAAGAGGGGAGGGGTTAGGTCCTGCTGCAAGTTAATGTTCCAGACTTTGTTGCCTACTAATGGGAGCACTTACTCATTGGGAGGATTATTTGGGGGTAGGCTTATGGGGAATCAATGAGGAGGGCATGAGGAGGGGTTAGAAAAATCATGTTTGGAATGTAAAATGAAATTTGAAAAGTAAAATGTCAAAATAAAATTCTTCATTTGTACACTCAGTATTAACCAGTTCAAAATAATTTGTAGTTTTTAGAGAATTTGTTTCACAGGAAAATACAAATCATAAAAAGAAGAAAAAATGAACTGCAACTGGAAATATCTACTAACCAATTTCAATGATAAAAAGCACAATTTGTTACATTAGTAACATATTTCATCGTAGGCAAATAGAAACGTTTTAAAAGTACTTTACTATCTTTAAAAATAAAGCTAAAACTCTAATTTCAACTCTACAATATGATGAGTTTGGAAGTCACATTTCAGAACTTTACAAGGAAAAGCTGGATGTACTATAAGTAAGTGATTATAGAGCATCAGAGATTGGAGACTTTTTTCATTTGAGACCCTGTGATCCTGAGACATGGCCTAATTCTGAAAAATCCAAGTAAGATTTTATTCATGGATATACTGAAAGAAAACTTGTATTGTTAGTGTGACTTTTAAATACATATATAAGGACTTAAAATAAATAAGTTAATGTCTACTAAACAAAAACTTTGTAGGAAAGGATAATGTTAGACATCATCCAGTAGAAGATTAAAGATATTAAGACTAGAGCTTACTTGCTCTAATACTGAAGGCACTTAAGAGGTAAGTGAACAACCACACTGCTGGACATCCACTCTGTAGGACCTCTACATTTGAACAAAACCCTGAGCCCCTCCCCAACAACTTCGGCTTTTTTAGCCAGCCAGCAGGGAGTTTCCGGTGGGTAGGCTACCCCCAACCCAAACCCATCAACTGGGACCCCCAAGGTACTAGCAACACCTAAGAACTGAGAGCTTGCTATAATACTGAGGGAATCAATAGCTTGCTGCAACACTGAGGAGATTGAGAGCACAAAGAGAGCAAATCAGGAGAGAAGACCAAGAGAGCAGGTGTTAGAGCCCTCAGAGGCTTTCTGAGACAGACATTGACAGTACAGAGCAGACCAAGAAAAACTCCCAAACACTCAGTCAGCCACTGCAAGGATTGGACCAAGACGCAAAGACACTGCCGGCCTCATTTGAAGAAAGAAATGGGTAGGCACCAATGCAAGAATTCATACAACAACCTCCACAAGATTGGAAAATATAAAAGAAATGGAATCATTAGTTTCTAGGAATCATTTTTCATCTTTGGATAGTAATATTCCAGAAAAAATTAAGGTATAAATAGTTTTTATTGTATGAATACTAAAAACATCACATAAGACATTAGATAATTGAAACTAAAGAACTGAATGTACAGTACTTAGAAACACAAGCAGAATGAAAACCAGTATCAGTCAACCCAGTTGAATAGCTTAGGCTCTTCAAGTGATCCAAGAGCCATAGGTGTGAGACTGAAAGGATAAAAAAAAGCAGTTTCCTATTTTTAATTGTTTTTATTTTGCTGCATATTTTTCTCCACTCCTTTACTTTCCTCTCCCCTCCCCTTCTACCTTCTCCCATTATCCTTACGCTCCAAATTTACTCAGAAGATCTTGTCCTTTTCTACTTCCCATGTAGATTAGATCCATGTATGTCTCTCTTAGGGTCCTCATTGTTTACTAGGTTCTCTGGAATTATGAGTTGTAGGCTATTTTTCTTTTTTTATGTATAAAAGCCACTTATGAGTGAGAACACATTATATTTGTTTTCCTAGGTCTGGGTTACTTCACTCAAAAGTGGGTTTTTCGTCCACTACCAAGGAACTCCTCTTTGCAACAGATATAGACCATTATAGAAACTGCAACTGATAAAAATGTAGAGCTGAGAAGATCAGTTCCAACCATATACTGACAATAATATACAAGTATCTAAGTCTCAGAGATTATTGCAGGAGAAGGGGGAAGATTTTCTGAACCAGAGGATTAGGAATTTGGGGTGAGATTGTGTATCTCAGAAACGTCGGAGTATTTACACAAATGATGCCTCACCAACATGGCTACCCAAATAAGAGCTGAATAAAGATGTCACCAATACACAGAATAAGAAGGAAGAACAAAAACTCACAGAACCTCAACCACAGAAAGGGAACTACAACTAATTAAGCAATCAAACAAAAAAAAATTTCTTTTTTGGGGAAGATCACATCTGTTGTTTGAGCAATGCCAAGTGGTCAGTCCTGAAAACATTATGCACACAAATAATATTAGATAGACTGAGTAGGCTGTTTTTATGTGTGTAAGAATAAACTCACATACACACACACACATATACACACAAGTACAAAAATATGTATGTGTATTATGTTGGGGTGAGGTAAATGATTACTGATATAATTAAATTTTAATCTCAATTAAAAAATATTAAAAGAAAGGTAAAGTATTAACAAATATATTGGCTAATTATGGTTACTGTTGCTGTGATGAAGCATCCTGACTAAAAACTAATTGGAGAGAGAAAGATTTCTTTGGCTTCAAATTCTACATCACTGATCATCAACAAAGAAGGTGAAGACAGAAAATCAAACCCCGAAGGACACTACAGACAGGGGCTGATGTACAGGTCATGAAGGAATGCTACTTACCGCCTTGCTCCTTATGGCTTACTCAACCTGCTTTCTTATAGAACCCAGAATCACCAGTCCAAAAGTGACATCACCCACTATGTGCTGGTCCCTGACACACTAGTCACTGAATACCTTAAAGGCTTGTCTACAGCCCAATATCCTGGAGGCACTTTCTCAACTAAGGGTCTCTCGTCCAGCTTGTTGAGTTGGCATAAATCTACCGAACACACAGACCAAAACATAAATCTCAACATGTGTTGGAAACAAGATTTTGGTTCAGTTACTATTTATTTGTCTATCTTTTAGTTATTTTTAAAAACTCTTACAGAAAGTTGCCATTAATGCAGTTGCCTTTGAAGGCAAATACTTCACAATTGTATTATGGCAGAGGGGCTATGTATCTAAATTATAAAAAGAAAAGCCTTGGTCAAATTTGTCTCATTCTTATGTACTTCCTTGGTTTCACAATAGTTTATTTAACCCAGTTTAAAAATTAGTCAAGTTCAGATTTTAAATAAGCACCTCACAGTACACACCTCACGTGTACTGAAACATACTGGAACTAACCCTGGTCCTCAAGAATTCCAAGTTAGTTGCAAAGCAAAGGCCATGTTACACACTTAAAATCAGGATCTCGGGTTTTCCAAAACTTGCATGAACAACTTGTAACTGAATAATTACAAATGTATTTTTATCTATCCTACCAGAAGGGAAAGTAAACTAGAACTAACTCATAAAATGGAAACAAGAGTGATATACAAGTGTCTCTATAAAGCATTAGTCTAATTAGAAGAAAATATGAAAACTCTATTGGCATACATTTTCTTTGTTAGGGAATTCTCAGATCACCACTAATTCTAATAAGTGTTTAATCTATGTTTAACCCTCTGTGTTCTGTAATGGGGCAACAAACTTTATTGCCTAGAACTGAGACTCACAATGTGTGTTCTTTAGTCTGAAAAACGTACAAACTTGATAATTATCCCTAGCCATATTTAGAAAGGAAGTCAGCATGATCTGACATACAATTCAGCAATGAAAGTCTATTTTATGGTTTAGTCAGAAGGCCTCTCTTTTCCGAAATGCTTCTGAAAATGTAGTCATTTCTTCCAACCACTCAAACTTGTTTGAGTTATTTTCCTTTTCTTAGAAGAGTAAGGAAAACTAGAGATTAATTTATTATTCAGAAGACCAAGATTTAATTTATAACTCTGAAATTCACTGGCGATTTTCAGATACAGCAGTCTCAGCTCACTGGCTAGGGAAAGAAAGTTGTTTTTCCTATTTTTTAGAAACAAACATTATGTTGCCATCATCTTTAGCCCAGCTTGGGAAGCCTAATGTAGCTTGAAATAAGTTTTGTTATGATGAAGTGGTGATGCTGAGTTGGAATGCCTGATCCTTCTGGTCATGGGTATTTACAGAGCCTAGCACCATCATGGGAAAAGAAATATGAAATAAAGGCATGCATTGTAAGGGATTATAAATACTGCTTCAGCTGCAAACCCAAGATTTTTGTTTAATTTGTTTCCAGCTCTGTTTCTGTTCAGCACTTTTTCTCTGGTTTTGCTAACTTGAGTTTCCTTAGTTTCCATAGTGATATCCTCAGAGACATCTTTCTCCACTTGCTATTTGGCTTAGTTTTGTTGATTTCTGTGTTAGTCTGCTTTGTAGACCCATTTTTTGCTGAACAGCACTGAAAGGTATTAAAGAATATATTTGAAGAATCAGTTTGCCAGTCTTTTCTATTTCCAAAACCAGATGAGATGAACTTCTGAAATGGAACTTTTCTTCTAATGGCAGTCAGGATAATTCCTGAAAATAGACAATCTGCCTTGTTTTTCAATAAAATCTTTTAAAAAATCCTACATTTAAACAAATATTTCTAAAATCAACCAGAAGAAATTAGGATCCATACTATGACAACAAAGAACTGATTTCTTGCTTAATTCTAAATGAAATAAGCTCATTTTCTTAACCAGGACCTTATATGTCAGTTTTCCTAAATAAACCAGGTATTATGGAATAGTAACACTGTGGTTAATAACACTGTGTGGCAAAACTTAGCAGTCAGTGGTGTCTAAATATTTGCCTGGCTTAATTTTTTGAATATTTTCAATAATATAATACTACTTATATTTTCAAAACTTGTCTAGGGTCAATACTATTCTTACATAATTATAATAATAAAGTATTATTACACAATTTTAATAAAGTATGTGGAAACAGTAAACATATACCTAATAATCCTAATAATTTTTTTGAAACATGGTTTCTCTATATAATAGCCCTGACTGTGCTGCTACTTACTCTGTAGACCAGGCTAGCCTCTAACCCACAGAGATGGTTCTGTCTCTTCATCTCAAGTGCTGAGATTAAAAGTGTTTGTCACCATTGCCTAGCATGGAAATATTTAAATAAAAATAATGATAGTACAATTCCCTTCTTAGAGTTTTAGTTTAAAATTCTTCAAAAAGAAATCATGGAATTTTGTTCCATTCTGTGAAATATTAAGAAGTCGGAAATGTGACAAAACATTTATACCTAGTATTTTTAAGAACACTTGAGCTGGTTTTGGGAATTTATCCCCAGTACTGGATTAACTGACCAGCCTTAATACAAAGGGAGGAGTCTAGTGTATCCTCAACTTAATATGCCATGCTTTGTTGACACCCATGAAGGCCTGCCACTTTCTGATCAGAAACAGAGGAGGAGTGGATGGGGGGAGAAGAGGGAAACTGAAGGGAGGAAATGGGAGGAAAGGAGGGGGAAGAAACTTGATTTGGGTTGTAAACAAATAAATTAAAAAATATTTATTTAAAATAACTCTGATAGTGACTTTCTGGTGAGTGCTCACATTCATATAGGTATGCCATTGCTCTTTTCAGTAAAAGAAAAATAAAGCATAGAAACTTCAACCCTTGCTTAGTGTGGTTTATTTGTGCTACTGCATTGATATACTGTAAAAGAGTGATTTATGCACACCAGTAATGTATTGCTTGGATGTCTGAAGCCTGGAAAGCATGAAAAATAAATGCAGGCTGATTTGACGTCTTGTGAGGATGAAATTACGGCTCCCCTGGCTTCAGCGTTTAACCATGTCCCGTATGGTAAAAACAGCAGTGAGAGATTCTTGTTTTAATGAAACCAATCACAAATATCGGGTTCCACCTTCATGAACAAATCTCATATCAAAAGCTCTACCTGTTAACATTATTGCCTTCATCACTACAATTTTACCACTAAATTTCAAAGAAATCTTAATTGTTATATTTGAGAGTATAAATGTGATCTTCATCAATATTTTGTTAACATACAACTTCTAAAACTTTTGGAATCTTAAAATTTACAAGCATATTTTCTATGTTTCTGTGTTTTATGATGGCAGATATCATTTATATAAGTGTGGAATAGGGGCTGGAGATCAGAAATAAAAGAATAGATTCACAGGATTAGGCTTAAAATTCACCCTTCACTCTTCAGGAAGATAGAGAAGCTGATATCTAAATTAATCACTGAGGCATAATATTTAATTCCCATATATACAGGGCAAAAACCCCATAAACAATTGAGAGGAAATGTCCAAAGATCTTATAGACAGTTTTTTTCCTGGGACGTGTTCTACCTTTAAAGACATGGGTTGTATGAGACTTGTCCCTATACCTCACCCTGCACATATTTCATCTGTTTCTTTTTTATTGTTCCTTTCAATACACCAGTACATTTAGATAAAGTGTTCTCCTGAGCTTCTTGACCTCCTATAGCCAAAATGAAACCCAAGAATTTTTTTGGGAGCCCTTCACCTCTAAAACTGTGTATAGTACATTAAGTGAGACACAGTATGATCTCATCCTTTACTGAATTATACAGCAACTGAGTGGTATCCACAGCAGAATCTGAAGAATATTCATTGGATGTAAGATCTTGATACTACTCAGCTATAAAAACTAATGACATCATGAAACTTTCAAGCAAATAGATTCAACAAGAAAATAAATATTTTGAGTGAGGTAACTCAGATCCAGAAAGACAAACATGGTACACACTCATTCTTAAGTGATTAGTAGGAATAAAGTGCAGTGAACCAACCTACAATTCACAGTACCAGAGATTCTAGATAACAAGGAGGGCCCAAAGACAGATGCATGGATTTACCTGGAAAGAGGAAGTAGCAGATACCTCCTGGTTAAACATGGAGTGAAGGTTGCGGGGATGAAGAGGTAGAGGGAGTAGGTTGGAGAGGTTGGATGCTGGAGGCCTGTTGGAGGCAGGATGCAGGGAGAGAAAGAAAAGAAACTTCTTGATTGGGAGGCATTTCTGGGTTAGGGAGTAACCCGGTGCCAGGGGTAACCCCAGGAACCTACAAGAATGACTCCAAGTAAGACTCCTAGAAATGGTGGAGGGGGTGCCTGAACGTGCAATCTATTGTAAAGCAGATTGGTGACTTCCCTAATTGCCATCAGAGATACTCTATCCAATAGCTGATGGAAGCATGGAAACAGAGGCGGAGATCTACAGACAAGCACTGGGATGAGCTCCTAGAGCCTTGTTGAAGAAAGGAGGGAAGCGTTGAATGAGCCAGGGCTTTCAGGATGGGGAAACCACAGAGACAGCTGACCTGAGCTTCCAGGAGCCCATGGACTCTGGATCAACAGTCAGGGAGCCTTCATGGGACCAACCTAAGCCCTCTGCAGGTGCATGACAAAAATGTAGCTTTTTCTCTTAGTAAGGTTTCTAACAATGAGAGCAAAACCACTTCTTGGTGCTTAGCTGGCTTTTGGTAACCTGTTTTCCATGGTGGATTATCTCCATGTAAGGGGAGGGGCTGAGTCCTGCCTCAAATTGATGTGCAATCATCTGTTCAAGCCCAAGGGAGGTCTACCCCTTTTTAAATGGAGATAGAAGAGGAGTGGATGATGAGGTGGGTGGATGAAAAAGGGGAAAGAACTAGAGAAGAGGAGGGAGAGAAAACTGGTATTATTTATTGGTAGATAAATGAAAAAGGTATTTAAATGAAATTAAAATGAAAAAAATAAAAACAATAATAAGAATATACGTCAGATGTATCCTAATTCTGAATTAAAATTCTGAAATTATATATTTCATGCCTGCCACTTAATTCTATTGTAACCATTTTTGATACCCACTTTTGGCTGAGAGTTTTATTATAATTGATATTTCAATTTGTAACATTCATCCACGAAAAGACATCTAAATTTCATAGAACAAGTGTATATGCAAGAACACTTTAGACATCTCTAAGTTGAATTATCAAGGCTGATAATTTCTATACTTCAATATATATTTTTATTTTATATTACTTAATGCCATGCATTTTTATTTTAAGAGTACTTTTACATGTATAAAATGATTCAGGGCTCACTAATAGTAGTTTTCTTCAATAAAAACCTAGTGCTATCAACAAATTATATGTATTGGCAATTCCATTTTTGCCAATTATTTCCCGATGAATATGAAAATCCATATATAATATCAATATACAATTTAATTTAGTTCAGAATAATTAGTGTAATCATTTCAATATTAACAAAATTAACTTCTCTGTAATCTTTCTATTCAAATATCTGAAAAGACTTACATGGCAATTAAATCAGCATCTCTGCTGTCAAAGCTGTTCTTTCTATGTTGACAATTTGGAGTGTTTATTTCAACGAAATCACTGATTAACCAGCAAACATTATAACCCTATATTCTAAGACTGTTTATCTAAATAAACTGGGTCATGGCTACTGGGAACTCAGTGATGTATTATGCACGTTAAAATAGGTATTGTTTTGCTACCTAGACTCTATTTTCTGATGTCTTCTTTTTCAAGTAAGGATAAACATGGCCCTTATATAAGCTGATCTACTCAAACCTACATACCTAAGCCATTTTTAATTTTTCTTCTGACAAGTTACAATTGCATTAGGAAAACACTAGGTGTAAGTTTTCTGAGTTATTCACAATCAGAGATATGTGATTTCCTTTCATTTAGGTTCTTAAATCCAATCTAGATTACTTTATACATTCATTCATGTGTGTGTGTGTGTGTGTGTGTGTGTGTGTGCGCGCGCGCGCTTGTGTGTTTTTGGATAAACACATGTAAGCACATGGTTGTCTTAATATCGAGGAAAACTTTGGATATCATTCCTCAGTCACCTTCTACTTTGGAGATAAGGACATTCATTGAAAACTTAAATATGCTACCCTAGGGATCCACTTGTGACCTCATCCCATCTCCCTATTTCTGGAAACAGAAGTATACCTCACTGTTCCTTCCTTGCTTTTTATGTGGAATTCTGGGAACCAAACTTAGGTCTCATATTTATCAAGCTAGCACTTCATCAACTTAGCTACCTCCCTAGTAAAACTAGGAACTCATTATACTAACAGTGGATGATAGAAGGGCTTTTATTTTAATTGTTCACTATTATGATATTTAAGAGCCTAATGTGAATAATAATTATATATACATGCATAATATGTTGATTTGTTCTGTTTGAGACAGGGTTTTTCTGTGTAGTCCTGGCTGTCTAGAAATACACATTGTAGACATGACTGGGTTCGAACTCAGAGATCTATCTGCCTGTACTTCATAAATAAGTGCTGGGATTAAAGGCATGTGCTATCACCTCCTATCATGCACAGTTCTTTGAATAGCATTTCTCAGTTCATAAAAATCTAGTACTCTCCCATTCTTAAATGCTATGTATTTAGCAACTTCAAAAGAGCAGTGATAACAGGAAAACTTTTTTGAGATGACATAGTAAAGATTTAATTAAGTGATTAGGGAATGGTTCCGTGTTAAAGACCAATTTGCTTTTCTAACAAAAAATCTGAGTTCATCTTCAGGCACAGCACACAAGTCAGGTACAACATACGTTCCTGTGACTCAAGATCCACATATTCTGAAATATTCTCCTGTCCTCCTCTAATATATGCATACATGTAGCATACATGAACACTGGCACATAGTCATAAATAAAAAGAAAAACTAAGATATAAGATTAAAATACATTTTCCTATGGCTAGAAATTGCTCACTGTAGTATGATTGAGCATCTACTGGGTTATGACAACAACGTTTGTTGAAAATGTTTTAATTTTTCCATTTTATAATTTTAGATTCTTTTTCAAATATCAGGTGTTAACAGGAGTGTGAATTAATATCTGGGTCTTCGATTCTATTCTATTGGTCAATCTGTCTATTTTTATGCCAATACCAGTTTGTTTTCATTACTGTAGCTCTGTAATAGAACTTGATGTCAGAGATGGTATTGCCTCCAGAATTTCCTTTATTGTACAGGATTATTTTTTGCAATCCATTTTTTTTTAATATGAAGTTGAGTATTGTTCTTTCAAGGTCTGTGAAGCATTGTTTTGGAATTTTGATAGGAATTTCATTGAATCTATAGATTGCTTTTGGTACGATTGTTATTTTCATTATATTGAACCCACCTATCCAAGAACATGGGATATCTTTCCATTTTTTTTATCTTCTTCAATTTCTTTCTTCAAAAACTTAAAGTTCTTGTCAAACAGGCCTTTCACTTCTTTGGTTAGTGTTCAATCAAGATATGTTATGTTATTTGTGGCTATTGAGAAGGGTGATGTTTCTCTGATTTATTTCTCAGCTTCTTTTTCATTTCTATAGGAGGGCTACTGACTTTTTTTGGGTTGATCTTGTGTCCTGCAAAATTACTGAAGGTCTTTATGAGCTGTTGAAATTCCCTGATAGAGTTTTTGAAGTCACTTATATATACTATCACATCATCTGCAAATAGCAAAAGATTGATTTCTTCCTTTCCAATTTGTATCCCCTTGATCTCCTTTCTTGTCTTATTGCTCTATTCAGACCTTCAGGAACTATGTTGTGATAGTTATGGAGAGAGGGGACAGCCTTGTCTTGTTCCTGATTTTGGTAGAATTGTTTTGAGTTTCTCTCCATTTAATTTGATGTTTGCCTTTGACTTGCTGTATATTGTTCTATTCTGATTAGATATGTTCCTTGCATCCTTGATCTCTCTAAAGCCCTTATTATGAGTGGCGGTTGGATTTTGTTTAATTTTTTTTAACATCTAAGGAGATGATCATATTTTTTGTTGTTGTTGTTGTTTCAATTTATTTGCATGGTGCATTACATTGATAGATTTTCTTACATTGAACCAATTCTGCATCTCTGGGATGAAGTCAACTTCATCATGGTGAGCATGTTTTTTCATGTGTTCTTGAATTCACTATGCCAGTAGTTTATTGATTATTTTTTCATCTATGTTCATGAGGGAGATTGGTCTCTTTCTTGGTTGAAAGTTTTGTGGTTTTGGAATCAGTGTGACTGTAGCCTCATGAAAAGTTTGACGATTCTCTTTCTGTTTCATTATGTAGATCACTTTGAGAAGTATAGGTATTAGCTATTCTCTGAAGTTCTATAGAATACTGCATTGAAATCATATGGCCCTGGGCTTTTATTGGGAGGCTTTTGATGACCTCTTCTAGTTACTTCCAGGTTATATATCTACTAAAGTTGTTCACATGGTCTTGATTTAATTTTGTTATGTGGTACCTATCCAGAAAACTGTCCATTTCTTTTACATTTTCCAATTTTGTAGAATTTTCAGTTTTTGTAGTATGGCCCAATTATTCTCTGAATTTTCCCAGTTTCTGTTGTTATGCCCCCCCTTTTATTTCTTATTTTGTTAATTTGGATGTTTTCATTCTGCCTTTTGATTATTTTGTGTACGGGTTTGTCTATCTTGTTGATTTTCTCAGAAAACCAGTTCTTTGCTTTTTTGATTCTTTGTGTTGTTTTATTTCTATGTTATTGGTGTCAACCCTCAATTTGATTACTTCTCGCCATCTGTTCTTCCTGTGTGAGTCTGTTTCTTTTTGTTCTAAAGATTTTACTTGTGTTATTAATTTGCTAGTGTGAGACTTCTACATTTTCTTTATGTAGGTACTGAGTGCTATGACATTTCCTCTTAGTACTACTTTCATAGTGTCCTTTAGGCTTGGATGTGTTGTGCCATCATTTTCCTTGAAGTTTAGGAAGTTTTTAATTTCTTTCTTTATTTTTTCATTCACCTAGGTGTGGTTCAATTGAGCACTGTTCATTATCCATGATATTGTTGGATTTCTGCAATTAGTGTTGTTATTGAACTTTAAACGATGGTGATCCAATAAGATACAGAGGGTTCTTCAACTTTTTTCTTTTTAATATCTGTTAGGTTTGCTTTGTTACTGCGTATGTAGTCAATTTTATAGAGGTGCTAAGAAGATGACATATTCTTTAGTGTTTAGGTGGAATGCTCTGTAGATGTCTGTTAAGACCATTTGCGTCGTAACATCTGTTAGTTCTATTATTTCTCTGTTAAGTTTCTGTCTGGATGAACTGTCCATTGGAGAGAGTGGGATGTTGAAGTCTTCTACTATTAATGTGTTGGGTTTGATGTGCAATTTACACGTTAGTAATGTTTTTTTTACGTACATGGGTGCTCTTGTATTTTGGACATGAATGTTCAGGATTCAGACTCCATTTTGATGGATTTTTCCTGTGATGAGTATGAAATATCCTTCTCTATCTCTTCTGATAATTTTAGTTTGAAATCATATTTATTAGATATTAGGATAGGAACACAAACTTGTTTCTTAGGTCCATTTGTTTGGAAATTTTTTCTCTCATACAATGTTTGTATTTAATGTTGAGGTGTATTTCTTGTATAGAGCAGAAGAATGAATCCTGGTTTCATATCCATTCTCTTAGACTGTGTCTTTTTTTATAGGTGAATTGAATTTATTGAAACTATGAGATATTAATGACCAGTGATTATTAATTGCCATTTTTTATTTTAATTACCATTTTTTGTTTTAGTGTTTGTGTTTCCTTTCTTTGGGCTTTGCTGGTGTAAGATTTTCTGTTATCTGTGCTTTTGGGAAAATACTTGTATTTCTGCAGGGCTGGATTTGTGAATAGGTATTGCTTAAATCTTGTTTTGGTGTGGAATACCTTTTTTTTTCTCCACTGATGGTGATTGAAAGCTTTGCTTTGTATCATAATCTGGGCTGGCATCTGTGGTCTATTAGGATCTGCAGTACATCTGTCTAGAACTTTCTTGCTTTCATCATTTTCATTGAGAAGTCAGGTGAAATTCTGATAGGTTTGCCTTCATATGTTACTTGTCCTTTTTCTTTTACAGCTGTTAATATTCTTTTTTTTAATTCTGTATATTTTTGTTTTGATTATTATGTGACAAGGAGACTTTTTTTTGGTCCAGTCTGTTTGGTGTTCTGTAAGCATCTTGTATCTTCAAAGGGATATCCTTCTTTAAGTTGGGAAAGTTTTCTTCTATGATTTTGTTAAATATATTTTCTGTGTTTTTGAGTTGGATTTCTTCTCTTTCTTCTATTCCTATCATTCTTAGGCTTGGTCCTTTCATGGTGTCCCAGATTTACACCATGAATTTGTTGGATTTGTTGGATTTAACAATTTCTTTGACCAATGAATCTATTTCCTTATAGTATCCTCAATACCCGAGATCCTCTCTTCCATCTCTTGTGCTCTTCTGGTTATGCTTGCATCTGTAGTTCCCATTCAGTTACCCAGATTTTCTGTTTACAGAATTCCCTCAGGTTTTAATTTTCTTTATTGCCTCTATTTCAGTTTTCAAGTCTAGAACTATTTGTTTCACCTATTTGAATTTTTTGTTTGTTTGTTTAATTGGGCTTCTTTAAGTGATTTATTGATTTGTTCCATTTTTTGTTTGGCTTTTCCTCCATTTCTTTAAGGAATTTTTAAATTTCCTCTTTAATGGTCTCCATCATCCTCATAAAGTTACATTCAAAGTCAATTTTTTCTGCTTCTTCTAAGTTAGCATGTTCAAGGGTTCTTGTATGATCACTGGGTTCTGGTGTTACCATGTTGGTTTTCAGGTTGTTGAATGAATTCTTGCATTGGCGCTCACCCATCTCTTCCTCCAATTGGTGCTGACACTGTCTGTGAATCTTGGTCCAAACCTTGTAGTTGCTGACTATATCTTTGGAAACTGTTTTTGGTCTGCTCTGTACTGTAGCTGTCTGTATCTCAGGGAGCCACTGAGGTCTCTCTTGGTCTGCTGTTTTGGTCCACTCTCTTTCTCTGTTCTCTTGGTCTGCTCTCTTGGTCTTCTCTGTCAGTCTGTGTTTCAGAGTTCCTCTGAGGTTTACAGATGATAGGAGGGTTTGGGAGCAGAGTGGACTTGTATCTTACAGGCTCCTATTGATGGACTGCGGGTGTTGGAACAGCCTACGTGCAGGATGCTTGCCTGCTGACTGGTTATATAAGCTGAGGCAGGTGGTTGAGGGGCATGGAGTTTTGCTCCAGTACCAGGCACCTAGAAATTGGGGTACCCAGCTGTGTGGGTGATCACTCACTCACACTTTGTCCTCTTGGTGCAGTCATAGCCTGTGTTTCGGAATTCCTGTGAGGTTGCATGGTATAGGACAGTTTAGGCACAGAGAAGAACTTCGAAAAGATAGTTGACTAAAGAACACAGTTTCCAGAACCCGTGTTGGAAGACTTACAACTGCATGTTACTTTCAATCCAGAGAATATGACTCCCTCTTCTAGTTTCTGTATACATTCTAACACACAGAAACACACACACACACACACACACACACACACACACACACAGGAAAATAAATGATTTTTTAAATGCTAAGAGGAAACAGTATCAACAAATTAAGTGTACAAACTCAGAATATTGTCTAATTCCTAATTAATTATATTTGGATTAATTAAGATAAAAATTTATAAGCTGGGAAAAATTGCTACTTGGAGACAGGAAAGTTGAAGGGATGGTGGAATCATAAAGACATTTCATTAAATTTAACTCATATTTTGTCTCTCTTTTTCTATTACAGATAGTCTTCCATCATTCTTCTCTGTATTCAAATAATAAGTATTGCAGGTATCATATAGTTTCAAATTAGCATCCTCATGTATATCGTAAACTTGTAGGCATGAATTTAATTTCATTATTCCAGATAATTACCGTATTGTACACACAATATCCTTATGCCTACATATTCATATTTTGTACTATTCTTTGTTTCTCCCTGTACATCTATTTTACCATGTGACATTAGTTTTTCTTGTGTGTGTGTGTTTGTCTTTTACTTCATGACTTTTAGGAAGAAAATTACTTTGTTTTTCAGAATGTATCTTTATTTCTTTTTTATTGCTTCCTTACTTCAATATTATAGTCTTTATGTATATAATTTTAGACTCTAATTGCTTCCTGGATTATTTTTGGCAATTTACACTTGATACTGTATTGCTATCTATTTTCTTTTCTGTTCAAATATCAGTCAGTCTTATTCTCTCTTTATTCAAAATAGTGTGTTTTTTTTTTCTGAAAGTGTTAGTCTTTAACTCCCTTGCTTTCTGTCTTTAACATTTTTAAATGTTCGTAAAAATAGTTTTTAATCTTTCCTGTTTATACATTGTTGTGTTTACTGTCTATATAAATTGTTCATTTTCCTTATTCTATAAAAAAATCTGTATTTTTAATCTCTATAATATATTTGCTTTATTTTCATTGTTCCTCCTTTGTCTTTTTATTCTGTGCTTATTCTTTTAATTTATGTTTTGTTTAGTTTCCTTAATTTTGTGTTCTTCTGTATCTGCCATGGTATATATATGGTATTCTAGAATAGTTTTATAGCTTTTCCCCATTCCTATAGTATCTTTAATATGCTAAAGACAAATTACTTTTTTCCAATCTATTATTTTTAAATTACTTACTTTTTCTGTTGCAACAAAACATATATTTATAAATTTTTATCTGTCTATTATCTTTCATTACATATGCAACACTGCTAACAAATGAACAATAAAATACCAACCAGTGGTGTCTTCCCTCTGGGAAAACCTAAATTTGCAGACGGTGGTAGTGTAAGTTTCTATGTTTTATGTCCACATTCATGAGTATGCATTTTTCTGGAGGCTAGAGGTTGAAAAATATTTTTTGATCAATTATTTTTTTCTTAATGTTTTGAAAAAGAAACTCATAGAACTTGGAACTGATCAAGTCAGATAGATTGATTGCCCAATGAAAATCAGGAATCAACATGTCTCCATTGTTTGCTTACTTCTTGCATCACACCACGCTAAAATATTTAACTGATTGCTGAGAATCAGAACTCCGACCCTCATGCTTGGTGTCTAGTAGGTGTACCTACCAAGTCATCTAAAATTATCCAAGATAATAATTCATATTCATTGATAAAATATTAGTATATGTCAAGTTGACAAATAAGCATGTGGTATAGAATAAATACCACCTGGGAAATATCCTATCATGAAGCTTTCACAAATTTACTTTCAGGAAGAATAAAATTAACATGCCTGAAGTTAAAGAACATTATGTAATGTGTATCCAGAAAATAGCATTTCTGTTTATATCTTGGGACTACACAGAATCCTATTAAAGAACCACTGTCAAGGCCACAATGATGGGGTCTGGCAACTGTCATGATTAGTTGTTCTTCATTCCCCTCTTCTACTAATTTAACAGTATATTTGAAGTGAAATATACTTTCAAATTGGCAGGATGTCAGGCAAGTTCCAAAATAACTCTCATTAGTTACAGACAGCCTAAGCTGGTCAGCAGGTGTTGTTACCTACTGCCATGATTTCCCTGTGTTGATTAGATTATTGCTCAAGATGGAGATAAAATAAACTTAACAGGACACATTTTAGCATGTCACTTTAAAATATCTAATTGAAAGAGTCTTGAGATTTGTTGGAATAAATGTGCTATGGCTGAAATTCTCTAAGTAGACACTCATTAGTGCTCCAGAAATTCTTTCTGATAATATCTGAGTGACTAAAATATTCTATCAGGTAACATGTTTATTCTTCCACCAAAGGGTAAAAATGTCACTCAAGATCAAAATTATATTTATATTACTAATGCAAAGTATTTGAAATATCAACAACTTCTACAATATTGTACAATGGAAAATATGTTAAAGTGTTTGATGTTAAACCTGAAGTCAATCTTCTGAGATAGCAGTTACTGATTCTGAAGAGAATTCTTTTTTTTTTTTACCAAAAATTTCAGGATATACAATTTAAAGCATATACTAAGGGATGGCTGCTCTTGTGCTGAATTACTTTCCATATTTCTCCTTCACAATAATCTTCAAGTTCAATGGATTCTAGAGTACAAAGCTGTTAATAGGACCAGGAACACAAGGCTTCTTTTGTCAATGCATTCTTTAAAATAACCATACACTTGGAACAATATTCACGTCTATAGAGAACATACTTTTAGATCAACTTTGAATTTCCCTGCTATTATATAATGGACAAACATCATCCCTGGTAATGTTTCAAATAAATAAAAGCACTGTAATAGGAATTAGAGGTTGTTTCAATTATCCTTATATGAATAACCTTTAATTAAAAACTGCAAATGATCAGAATTGATATAATTTATTAAGTTATGCTTTTCATTTCTTTTATGTTTATTTTATTTAAACAATCTTTTCTCATTTTACATACCAATCCCTGTTACCTCTCCCTCCCCTCTTCATGCTGCTCCCACCTTCCACCCATCTCAGCCCCCGTTCACTCCTCAGAGAGGATGAGGTTTCCCATGGTGGTAAACAAAGTATGGCACATCACTTTAGGCAGGACCAAGGCCCTCCTTCCTCCATCTAGGCTGAACAAGGTATCCCTCCAAAGAGAATGGATTCCAAAAAGCCAGTTCAAACACTGGGGATAAATTCTGGTTCCACTGACAACGGCCCCACAAACTGCCCCAGCCACACAACTGTGACCCATGTTCAGAGGGCCTAGTTATGCAGGTTCTCCCAAGTCAGTCTGGAGTAGTGAGCTCCCACTAGCTCAGGACAGATGTCTTTGTGGGTTTCCCCACTATGGTCTTGATCTATCATGAAGCTGAGTGGCAAGAGAAGAGAATTGGAGAATGTGATAGAATATCGTCAAACTATATTATATAAACACTTTAAGTAAAAATTTCAAAAGAAGAATATGTTAACGATAATGAATTATAAGTAACTAAAAAGCAGAAACATGGGCAAGAGGAGCAGTTAATGTGACAGGATCATGTGGACGAGCAAAGAACGAGACTCACCAATGATAAAGAGCAATGGCGTATGTGTATGATAATGTAATGTTAAGACTCAAATTATTGCTTGTTGTAACCTAAAAATAATTTGAAAAAGCATATCTAAGAATTGTAGGAAAAAGAATCTAATTTGTGTCTATGATTAATAAGTTACTGTTTTGAAGGTTTAATTTTTAAAATTTACATGTTAGGTGACTTTTCTTTCAGTGCTCAAATCCACATTTGTTTATGTGCCATTTTCTTTCCTTCAGCAGGTGTCAATTAAACCCCAAGATTAAATTCCGTATCATAGTATTTTTAATAAAGTCTTCAAGAATGCTTAATAAATAAAACTCGCATATCAATATATTATATATCCATGGATTATAGGTGGTATTTCACTGAACACTACTTACACATTATAATAAGAACAAATGGGACTTGGAACTTGATAGCATAGATTGATGCACTTTATGCCTCTGACATATATGTCAACAGTTAAAACAAAATTTAAGCAATATATAATATGGACCTATAAAAATGTGAAGTTGTGGAACTTAGTCCAAACTGATATATCTATATAAATTCAAAACCTAAAGGTCATTTTTTGAAAGATGGGGAAAGACTGGAAGACCCAATGCAACATGGAGTCTTCTGTGAGACCATGTCTACTACAAATGTTAGAAACTACACACCTGGTTTTCATCACCATGTTTTCCTAAGGATAGGCTGAACAAGAAGGATACCAATAGATATGCTAGCATGTATTGGGAAGAGCTTATAAAAACTCTAGAGAAACAATTATAGCACCTGTAGATTGATGAGAAAGAATGAAAGAAATAGTCTTTTCCAGGAAAGAACACAACAATTTGTTATCCAATTCCAAGGGCTCAGCTTTGAAAGTGTGTGTGTGTGTGTGTGTGTGTGTGTGTGTGTGTGTGTGTGACATGATGAGAGTAAAAGAGGCAATGTAATTGAAAAAAAACAGTGATACATTGGGATACTGGGGGTGTGCAGAGGATGAAAAGGAAGGTGGAATAATGTAATTATAGCATAATCACAAGCAAATAAATATTTTTAAATATAATAAATAAATGCAATGTTTTATATCTCTTTATGTTAAAAGAAAGCAGCATAATTTTACTCCATAAAAAACATTAAAATGTCTACAGACACTATTTATTTTAAAAATGTATTAAAATGCTCGCTTTTCAAAAGATGCATAAGACAAAGTTAAAATATCAAACTGGAATACATATTAGTTAAAAATAACATATAATTGCACACATGGCCAGCACAACTATACAGATTATTAAAAGATTAAAAGACATTCTGTTAGGTGAGTGATATATTAAATGGAAATGTGAGTGGAGTCATGGGTGAATTAGTTAATTAAAATTATCATATCTTATTTACACATGGAATATTCTCAATAGTAAAGATAAAATTAAAAATAGCTAACCAAAGTCCAACATAGGTAGTTTATAATTGTGAAACTATTAGAGTGGAATATATATGCATGTATGTGTCCATCTGTTGCTTTGTCTTTTCTTCTCATTGCTTTGTTTTGATATATTAAGAATCTATGTGACTGAATATCTCCTTGCATTTTAGAAGCAAGGAGAATTTTCCAAATATTTGTACCATGGAAAGCTCAATTTAATAATGAAAATTTTCATTATTAAATAGAACTTTCTCATTAAAAGAAAGATACCAGAAACATTTATTGACTGATACCTATCAAAATAAATTAAACTGATAATTAGATTCTATAAAGCACTAAATATATTTATCTCAGAAATTTGCATAAAAATCACACTATTTTTCTGAAACTTCTTGTAGATATTTAAGGGGATAATTTATATTCAATCTCTGAGATCAGTATTATTCAAACACAAAAAACAAAGACATTGACTGGAAAACAAAGATACTCATACATATTGACGAAGAGACTTTCAAAACTTTAACAAATCATATTTGAATTTTAGTTATGCATTTAAAATTTCAATGTTTGAATTATACATGTTTTAACTTTACAAGCAGGGTTTCTCTGTAGATTTGAAGCCTGTCCTGGAACTAGCTTTTTTACACTAGACTTGCCTGGAATTCACAGAGATTCACCTGTCTCTGCCTTCCCCGAGTGCTGGAATTAAAGACATGCACCATCAAGGTCAGGCACAAATGATACATTTTAGAAAACTATGTACTACAACGAGTGGGATTTGTCTAAGGTAAAAAACAGTATTTTTAAATTTAGAACTCAATTAGTGTTTCAACACTAATACTTAGAAATGAGAGAAAAATACAATTTTTGTCTTTGTGTCTGTGTTCAGACTTCACTCAGAAGGATTGTTTCTAAGTGTATTCACTTCACTCAAATTTCACTTCTTATAATGGTTGAATAGAATTCATTTGAATAAAAATATCAAAGTTTCATTAACCACTAACCAGCTGGTAGACATCTAGGCTGTGCACATTTTTTGGCTATTGTGAATACAGGAGAAAAGAACACGGTCTGCAATAAGTTATAGTTTGCTCCCCTAGGTGTTTTTGATCATGGTGTTTCCCGACAGCAGTAGTAACACTAACTAAGACAGAGGCATCATTACATCATGCTATAGACATATATCCAGGAATCTGGGAAACCTCCATGCCTTTTGTAACTGTTTGCATTCGCACTGGCAGAAAATAAGAGTTTGCCTTTCGGTATTTCTATCTATTCACTTTTCAATTGTTTCTTTGATCCTGACTATTCTGACTACTATAAGATGAAATTCTAAATGTCAGGAATTCAGTAAGGTGATTTGGGAAAGAGGATGTTTCAAAATCAGAAACAGAACTCTATTATTTAATTTGGTTAGAATGGGATAATGTAACTGAAAATGAAAATTTTTGAGTGAGTAAAGCATACATAGTGTTGAAACACATTCCTAAAAATGTTGAAGATGAAAAGAACATATACCTAGGTTAGTCACAGTCCCCAGGGGCAAAACCTGATATTATTATTCTGATAAAAGGTTATAGAATTGAAAAGACTCCTAATGACATATTTCTACAGCTATACATCAGTAAATCTCTCAACACATATAAGTAAGTTTCTCCTTGCAATAAATAGTAAAGACATAGATCTTTAGCTAGGCAATAAGTAAATAAGAGACTGTGGGGTTCTTAGCCATAAATTGACATACATATAATACCCAACCTCCCAAAGGTTCATGGTTTTACTTGAGAGAGGAGGTAGAAAGACTATAAAGTCAGAATCATCAATAACAGGAAGAAACAAAGTTTTCTGGACACAACATCTTATATTCTCTGATAAACTTTTGAAGATTTTAATCTCATGTACAAGACTTCCACAAACTCAAACCAAGCAAAATCCAAGCACTAGGAGGGGAAATGGGCATAAAATATCCCATCACTAACTAGGGAGTTGTTGGCACTTGGTAGCAGTTGTGAGACAGATTGTCAATTTATTTAATGATGTGACTTTTGTTAGTTCAACTAACTCAAAGGCAGGCCGGACTCCCAGGATGGATTGGACAACACAAACTAGACTCTATATAGGAGAAATAAAAAGAAGAAAACTGAAAGGAGGGCGAACACCATTAGAAGTGTGGTGGGGCAGCTACTGCGGGAGTAGAGCAATGGGGTGTTGTACTGAAAAACATAATTTCAAGGAATTAATGCTATTTAGAAAATGAGGTATTGTAAATGTTCACAAGAAAGCAGCTGTAGAAAATTTTTATCATTTAATGATGCATAAAAATTTGATTAAATGTACATATTCATTTAAAATATAAGCTTTGTTAGTTAGAAATAGAGAACAAATCCTCAATCTGAATTCTGAAATAACTGTAAAATGTCTTTTATCATACCTAATATTATTCTCACCGAAGTCAGAAACAAGGGGAGAATCTTTCCTTGTGATACTTTCAACATTATACTGAAAAAAAAAATAGGTGGCCATACTGGTGATTTTTATCATACAGGTGGGCATACAATCTTACTGTAGAGAATTCGTCACAGATTGACATTTGAAAAAAAAATAGATTTCAGTTTGAAAAGGAAAAAAAAGAGGGCTACACTTTTGGGCTGGTGAGATGGCCCAATTAAGAAATCTTTAGCTCTTGTAGAGGGTGCAACTTCAGTTTCCAAGCATCGACATGGAACCAGAAAACTATCTGTAACTCCAGTTCAAAACAAACTGACGCTCTCTTTTGATGTCTGTGGCACCAGGCATGCACCTTGTAAATGAACATGATTTCAAGAAAACTACCCATATGCATATATACATAGTTATATTTATATAAAACACATGAACACCTATAACATATAATATTTAATAACTATATAACATATAATATATTGTAATTATTAATTTATACTTTATGTAGATGTAATTTTGTGTCTACATCAGATAAAAAAATCTAAAAATATATGTCTAAATTTTCCTATTACAAGATTATATTTATGAATATTATAATATGTGTGTAATGTAGGTCTTTTTGACAGCAGCTGGGAGTGTTGATTTTAATCTTCTGCTCTAGCACTTTGAAAGCAAAGACAGAAAGACCACTGTAAGTTCAAAGTCAGCCTGATCCACATATCAAATTTTGAGTCAATCAGCAATACACAGTAAGATAATTTTTAAAAATTATAAAATGAAGAGACAAAAATGTAATAAATTGTGCATTTTGTCCATCCAGGAAATTGCTTTGATTAAAATTAAAGTGTATTAAAGTCGTCAATGTATCTATAGAGTAATGATTGGGGAATTTGGTTTGTGGCTAAATAGTAAGAGCAAACAAAGAAAAGCCCAGGAGCTCTGAAGCTCCTGAGCTGTTTTCTTGCTCCTCTACCCACCCTGTTCTCTGATGGACACCTGCTAGGAATGAAGCAGGAAATAAAAGGCCAGAGTGAAATGCTGTGTTCCAAACACTGCCTCTCCCCTGCCCCACCACATGCAGAGTTTATGTGTCACTTTCAGACTCCTTGGAAACCCACTGCTTTTTTCCTTCATTAAATTATTCTTCAACCAGAACTCTTTTTTTGTGGTATGCAGGAGGTCTCTACAAGAGCCCACAGGAGAACGTTTAATTGGCTTTTAGGAACTATAATAAACATACTTTAAAATATTTTAAATTTTAAGGGAAATGTTAAAGACATCTGGAAGTTTCTCTGAATATAGAATCAAACGAATTTCTTGGCTAGCTGAAATTCACAGTGTTGCAAAGAAATTTTCCACATTATATATAAAACAAAATATTGTAATTTTCTGATATAATAAAGGGGATATCAGCAAATATTCTATGAAAATGGCATAGAAAGCAAATAATTAATATTTGAATAACTATAGCTATGACTTTCTTACACCATTTACTAATTAACCTATGCCTTTTCTTTATTGCATCATATCAGATTGGATATTGCAATGAGAATGTTGTTGGGTTCCCACATACTCACATGTCTTTGAGGATAATGTTGTTGATTCCTGCTACACAGTATATAAAATCCTCCTTCAGACCACCAAGGAAAGCACTTGTCTATAGATCATTTGCCACATCCTAAATGCATGACTTATTTTAAGTTTTATTTATACACATGCACAAGCTCTTCTGACAGAGGAACAGTTTCAACATGAGCAAAAGAATATCTATGAAGGGACAATTGGCAGTATTATCTTCTAGTTTACAAGATAGGTACATCTTCAGCAGGAGTCAGAACAAACTGACTACAACTTACAGTAAAGAAAGACATTTTAGGCAGAAGCATGTTATCACTGAGTATATATTCTTAATGGATTGGCACCTGCAGATAGTAAAAAGTGATCTAACTTCAAAGACTTTTATTACTGTTTTAAATATTCTACAGCAGCTGCCCTCCTTATTGTTTGCACTTGAAAAACACCAGTGCTACCAAAGTGATATTAAAACTGGAAAAGTTGCAACATTTGGGAACAAAATATGTTCTGAGTTCTTCAAAAATGGCTATCCACATGACACATCATGATTTGAAACTTAGAAATATTCCTATTTACTGATTGTAAAAATTACTTGACATGAGGATGAGTTGCTTCTAGGAAGGGGAAGATTTTACCTCAGGGAAGATTTTTGCAAACAGTAAGTAGTAATTTCTTACAGCTGGCACTACATAAAGCGTGGTAAAGTAGTTGACAAAATAGTTTTCCATTTTTTATTGAGCTATATGTTTTTCATTGCTCCTCTCCCTTCCTCCCTCCTCTTCCTACCCTCCCATGTGATCCACACACTCCCAATTTACTTGGAGATCTTATCTTTTTCTACTTTCCATTTAGATTAGATCCATGTAAGTTACTCTTAGGGTCCTCTTTTGTAAATGTTCTCTGGGATTGTGAATTGTAGGCTGATTTTTCTTTGCTTTATGTCTAAAATCCACTTATGAATAAGTACATAATATATTTGTCTTTCTGGCTCTGGGTTACCACACTCAATATGATGCTTTCTAGATCCATCCATGTGTCTGCAAATCTCAAGATTTCATTATTTTTTTCAACTGTGTGGTATTCTATTGTGTAAACACACCATGCATTCTTTATCCATTCTTTGTAGTACTGAAAAAAAAATCATGTTGAGGATGGTAAGAAAGGACCCTTAACCCAACTGGTTTAGCTTTGTCCTACAATGAAAGAAAGACTAGTGAAGAACTGAAGGTAATGTTTGGATATGGACTGTAGCCCAATGAACAAAGGAAAGTACCAACAAAGACCTGAACTGCTGATACTGCCATTAAACATTTACAGAAGGTTTAACTTGAGTGCTTGTTAGGTGCAATTTTGGTACAGTCTTAGACCACAGGAGATTCATTCTGCAAAAACCAAAATGTTTAGAATGGTTGGAAACAGATAATAAACAAGAATTACTGTCTAAACCTTGGAGAGAGATGAAAAACATTATGTTCAAATGGGTTACATTAACATATGAGTCCGTTTTAGCCTAAATTACATATTGTTCAAAGAGAGAGAAAAGCTGGACCACACAAAGACAAATATTAACAGAGAACTCTCTCTGAGTTGTCATAAATCTCGACTTATTAGGTAGAATAAGTTCAAGCTAGGATTAAAGTATTTCAAGAAAAAAAAGCAAAGACGGAAATAAAATTGAGAAAAAAATAGATAATGGTTCAAATGGTAAGTTTTATGTTTCGTGTATTTTCTCTTACTAACTGAAAAGAAAAAGAGAAAAAAATGTTGGAAATGAGCTGAAGGAAATAAGACCAATCTACTGATAAGATCTATCAGTAGAATTGAGAGATCATTTGTCATTAGACATCAAGATGGCTGAATGGACCTGACAGTCTTCTGTTCTGCCTATTTTCAGGTGACCACAATGTGAGTGGCAGGCCATAACTTCCATCTCTGTAACAGAAAATAATCAACTAACCCTTCATTTAAATTTTTTGAGATTATAGTACAATGACATTTTTTTGAAAAATAATATTGATCACCAAGTAAATGACAGCTATGTTCCTTTTCTCTGCCACCAGTGAATTTATGCCATTTATTTACCTGGTTTTACCAAAGGAAGCTATCAGTATAGTAAAAATGGTATCTCAGGTTTCAATGACAATATTTTTAGTCTGTTTCCCAACAATTTTAATTTTCATACATAAAGGTCACTCTTTTAGTTCATGCACTTAATAGTTTTCATCAGGAAAATTACTGAGGTAACTGTGAATGGAATGTAACAGAAGAAGTCTTCATACAATAGCTGCACTATTATATTGAAAGGGGGAGAGAGAGGGAATGAGAGAGAGAAAGAGAGAGAGAGAGAGAGAGAGAGAGAGAGAGAGGATAGAGAGATTCTTCCTGTTTTGCATATATTCCTTGCTAAAGTAATATATCTATTTATACTGATTTTTGAGACAAAATATTTCTTAAAAGTTTTGAAATATTTTCATACCTATTATATAATTTACTTTTGCCTAAGTTTTATGATCATAGCATGAAATAATTAACATTTGAGTATAATTTTATTTATTCTGCTACTTTTTAAAAGTAGGCACAGGGTTGAAACACTTCGAATGAAATTGCCTGTATCTAATTTACAGTCTTTAGTATAAAAGTCCCATTTTCATTTTCTTAATATGCCTAATCTTACACTAGACTGAACTTGGGATCTATAAAATATACTTTCTTATCAATTTTTGTTTCTTTAACAGTGGATAAAATATTTGTTTTTAGTCTGAGGGTTAGATTTTATTTTGGCAAAATTTTTAATTTAAAATTTTTTATCTAATATGATATATTTGAAAATAAGAAATTATTAAAGGCTAACATCACCAAACATCACTCTCCATTCCATTCTTAAGCACCGAGTAAACTCTGCTATCACAAACTATCCTTTGAAATCAAGGTCTGGGTTAGGTCACATCATTCACAGGGTGCCTCACATTTCTTTTTTTGGTTGCTTATTTTTATAAACTGGTGAAATGTGGAACTTAGTCACAATTTTATCACATTCTCTGTATTTAAACCACTAATGGTTTTCCTTCTCTTATTCTTTTTGTCATCCTTTAAAAAAAGTCAAGTATGTGCATATTTTGTGAGTCTCATCAGGCTCTTGCTAGATCATCTCTCCGAATAGCAACAAACTCATAATCATAATTTTATGTTCTTAAAGGAACACATTCAGAATTACTCACAGTAGATCCAGTTTGACCAGAAGGTGGTATATGATTTGAATATGCACCGGATATATGATGTAGATTCACCTACAGCCAGGATCCACAGGTCTAGAAGCAATGGTGTGGGAGAATTGTCTGTATTCTGTCAATCATGTATTTTAATAAAACGCTGATTGGCCAGGCAGGCAGTATAGGTGGGAAAGCCAGACAGGAAGTAGGGGTGGAGTAAAGAGACTGGGAGTATTCTGGGAAGCAGGAAGCTCCCTCTGCCATTCCTGCCCAGACCCCTGAAGAAGCAACATGTAAGCTGTCAGCTGAAAAAGGTACCATGCCATATGGCTAAAATAGATCAGAATAATGGGTTAATATAAGTCATAATAGCTAATAAGAAACCTGAGCTAATGGACCAATCAGTTTATAATCTTATGGAGTCCTGTGTGTAAATTCCTTTGGGGCTTGCGGGCTGTAGGGTATGGGGTGGGACAGAAACCCCAACAAGCCGGCCCCTCATTTTACAAGCAAGATGTGGAAAGGGATAGATTTATACACTATAACTCCTTATGACTCACTTAGAAAAATTCTGCTTCCTGTTCCCATTATCAAAGTTGCTGCTGACCTAAAAAGTTCGGTTTTAAAAGGAGAAGCACTCCGGCCATAAGACACATCCAACCAAAATTTCACTGAACACAAAACTCAGAGTTCCCTCTAGCCAGCAGGCCAAGAAAGAAAAAACTGTGCTACAGGAGGGTTATTAATCCAGGTTACCAAGGAGAAATTGGATTGCTTTTCCATAATGAAAAAAGGAAGATTATTTTTGGAATACAGGAGATTCTTTAGGCAATCTCTTAGTGCTACTATGTCCTGTGATTAAAGTCAGTGGGAAAATACAACAAGTTAATACAGGCAGAATGACAAAGGGCAGAATACCTACTGAGATGAAGGAATAATCTACTTCTCCAGGAAAAGAGCCAAATCCTGGTGAGGAGGAACTAGAGAGTGGATAATAGGGGAAGGCAATTATAAATACTAGCTAAGACCATGTGATCATTTGAGGAAGGGATTATAATTAACAAATATTTCCATCAGTTTGTTAAAAAAATTTGTTTTTAGATTTATATTTTTCTTTACTTGATTTATTTATCATGTGATATAACATCAAATAAGAGAATTTCAGTGATTATCAAATCTAATTTTGAGACACTAAGAGATTGCCCCTTAAGGGACATTGTCTTCTCTTCTGAATACACATTTGCAGTTTTATATGGACAGTTATATTCTGTTAGGAATAATTATATCAAGGCCGTTTATTTTCTTTGAAAATTGAACATGATATGGGGGATACAATTGTGTGTTAAGTTCAGACAGGGTGGACTACTGCTGGATACTCTTGGCTGTCAATTTCACTACATCTGTAATTAACAAAAATCCCAAGCTGCGTATATCTGTAAAGAAATTTTAGTTAATTGAATCATTGAGTTAGTAAAATTGACCCTAATTCTGTTCCACACCTTCTCTTTACAGTTTATAAAGAGGATCTGGAAGAAAGAGGTTTTTGTTTATTTCATGCTTGCCTCAATTCACACTGGCAAGTTCAGAGATCATAGATCCTGTTGTAGAAACCCTCCTTCCCTGGAATTATAGCCTCAGTCTTTGGGATTCTGAGGTGTATTGAGGACTAGCTGAGACACCTATGCTTATGGACTGAATTCTGCAAATATTGGATTTGCAGAATTTCTACTGAGAACAGTCATTGTTGAACTAACTGGGTTCTCTGAAAGAGTAGCCAATGCTCTTGAGAACAAAGTCATCTCACAACTCATCAATAATGTATTCAAAGTATGGGGTTTTTTTTGGACATTATTATTTGGGTCAAATAGAATTATCTGGATTTCTATTGCTCTGAAAAGACACCTTGACAACTCTTTTTTTTTTTTATTAAATTATAAAAGTTTCCATTTCAGCCCCTCCTCCTACCACCTCCCCACCCCCCCCACTCCCTCTCCTCCTCCCTCTCCATCCCCCAGAGCAGTCAGGGTTTCCCCAAGCTCCTCCCCCCTCCCTCCAGGTCCAGGGAAGGTGAGAGTCCAAACAGACTGGAGCGCCAAAATCCAGTATATGCAGAGGAAGCAAGTCCCAGTGTCACTGTCAACGGCCCTTCAAAAAGGCTCCGGGCCAGCCATATTTAGAGAATCTGGCTGGATCACGTCCTCGCTCAGTCCCAGTCCAACAGGCCTTGGTGAACTCCCATTATATCAGTCCCCCTGTATCAGTGGGTGCTCGCATCCCTCGCTGTCCTGATTACTTTTTTTATTTTCTTCATCATTCTGTTCCCCATTTGGACTGTGGAGTGCTCAGTTCGGTATTCCAATATGGGTCTCCATCCGTATTGCCATACAACGTCGAATGAAGGTTTCCTGTGCCCTTGCCTTCTTTGCTCACGATCTCCTTCCCTCTGCCTCTCATTTGGACCTAGGGAGCTAGGTCCAGTGTTCCAACGTGGTTCTCCGCCTCCATCTCCATCCATCGCCAGATGAGGGTTCTATGACACCTTGACAACTCTTATAAAGAAAATTATTTTATTGAGAAGGCAGCTGACAGTTTCAACGATTGAGTCCATTATCATTGCAGAGAGTACGGCAGCTGAGAATATGGTGGCATGCAGATAGAAATGGTGCTGGAGAAGAATCTAAGAATTCTACATCTTTATCCAAAGACAACAGGAAGCAAACTGTGACAATGGGTGAGCTAGTGCATAAGAGATATCAAAGTCAACCCTACAGTGATACATTTCCTCCCACAAGGCCACTCTGAAAAATATCACTCTTTGGGAATCATTTTCTTTCAAATTACTACATTCCCCTCCCTGGTACCTAAAGGCTTGTAGTCATAACATAATTCAAAAATGCATTCAATGCAGACTAAAACTTATTTAAATATCCATTTCAAAGTCTTTTTGGAGATTAATGCACTCTCTTAACTATAAATTTAAAATCAAAAAAGACCACACATTTCCAATATATAATGGCACAGGATATATGTTACCATTATAAAACAAAGGGAAGAGGGCATAGTGAGTAAACACAGAACCAAAGCAAGACAAAAAACCACCTAGCCAATCTCCAAATACCTCATCTCAATATCTGACGTCAAAAAGTTATTCAGATCTTCAACACCTTTCATCTTAGTTGACTGCAACATATTTCTTTGTCTTGGACTGACTGCACTCCATTTTAGCAGCTTTCCTTGGCAGGTATTCCAAAGCTCTGACATATCCAGCATCTTGAGGTTTGCAAAGCAATCCAGGTTTCACCCTCATAGTCTCATGCAATATCTTCTCTAGACCTCTGTTCAGGAACTCTACTGACACATACCTGGCAACACAACTTTCCTTAGTCACCCCTTGATTCTAAAGCCAAAATCACATTGCTGAAGCTACCAAGTTCTGCTTCTTGCCATGGATGGAACATCAACCTTTACCTTCATCAGCATTCTGTTTTCCTTGATGTCCTTCACTGCCAAAGATTTATTGTCCTTTAACTTGCACTGTAGACCAGGCTGGCCTTGATCTTGGAGATCTTTCAATTATTTCTTCACCAACTTTCTGTTTTCAATGATTTCCTTCATTGCCTAAGCTTGACTATTCTAGTATTAGCTCTAGAGATTAGAATGGCCTCAAACTCAGATATCACCCAGTCTCTGCCTTTGCACTGCTGATATTGAAGAAATACAGCACTACCCTAAAATCAAGACTTTTTTCTTATTCCCTTTCAGAAGTTGAAAATTTAACTGGGTGGGATCTTGACCTGAAGTTATCACTCCCTTTGTTTCATTTCTTAATCTGTTTATCAGTTTGAACACAAAACTTAGGTACATTGTACTTACTGGTGTTCTTTTTCCCTTCAAGTTGAATATTTTGTATTTTTACCATTTCACTATAAATCTGTATAAAAGTGACTGGCAATAACCACACAACAGAGTCAATACTAGGATGTTTTGAAATTTACTCTGCCAAGGAAATTAATAAAATCTCTTGAGATTAGCCTGAGGCAGACTTCCATTAGTATGACACTTTAAGTGTTCAACATTTTTTATAATCCACTGTACCATGGTACATTTTCCTTCAAACAAATGCATGATCAGGCCTATCACAGCAATACACCAGTCTCTGATACCAACTTCCTTCTTTTCTATTGCTGTGAAAAGATACTATAACCATGACAAATTTTATAAACAAAAAGGCATTTAATTAGGGTGGCTCACATTTTCAGAGGTTTTGTCCGTGACATGACATGGTAGCATGCAGGCAGACATGGTACTGGAGAAGGAGCTGAGAGTCTTATATCTTGATCTGCTGGCAACAGAAAGTCGTTTGAGATACTGGGTGTATCTTAAGCATAGGAGACCTCAAAGAATACTCCAACAGTGACACACTTCCTCCAAAAAGGCTATACTTTCACCAACAATGACATACCTCCTAATAGTGTCACTCCCGTCGAGGACCATTTCATTTCAAATTACCACAGCAACTGCAGTCTTATAAAATTTGAAATATATCTAACAATACAACTCTAAACATACATATGGAAAAAAAAACCATGTCCACCTAATTTTATTAAGAATGTTACTAGATATAAGATTGCAGATTAATCCTAACAAGGGGTATTGTGTAACATTACACTCCAACTCAAGAGTAAACAAGTAATCTCTGAAAGATTAAAGCTCAGTAATATTAGAGTAAAAAGGCACCATAAATACACAGACATGATAGGAAAAGAGAGGGTTCATACCTTGGGAATAATCTAGCAGGATAATGATAGATATCATTTTCTGCTCAGGACTGAACTGAATTTAAAACTTAAGAATTGTTTAGGCATGTGAATATGGCTTAGTGAATAAAGTATTTGGACCAGAATGCAAATTAAAACCCATTTTAAACCAAGGCCTTTCTGGCAGCCTCCATTAATCCTGATACTTAGAGGTATAAATGAGAGATCTCTAGGAAAAAGCGGTTTAATGAAATTAGCCAGATTGGTGAATTTCACTTTCACTAAAGTACTTGTTTCAATATATAATGTTAAGGACATAATAAGAAAATGAGGACACACATGCATCAATATACATCCAAACATACACACACACAAAACCCTGCACACAATCTTTATGCCATGTTATATAACTAATATTAACATAATGTCTTCACACTGATATATTTGGGTTTCAAAAAGGATTTTGATAGCTGAAAATGCAGGTACATTTTATCAGACTACACACTCTAGATAAAAGTGTGGCATGAGTTTGACAAGATTGCCTAGTGTTAAAAGGCACTGGGTCCTTCCCAGAAACACTGAGTTCATATTCATATACTCAATTAGGTAGCTCACAAACACCTACAACTCTGGCTCTAAGGAGATTTGATTCTTTCTTTGTCCTCTTGGGCTCTTGCACCCCCATATACACATATAATCACACTTTTTAATGTACAAAATTGACTTGAGAATATACATTAAGTACGAATGTTTATGTGACATATTTTTAATGAACTCATGAAGTTGCTGCTAATGATAGCTTTGGTATTAGTAATAACTTCTCTAATTAAAGCATGAGTAAAGCCAGTTACTCAAATGAGTACGTGATAAATTCCCAGAGTAAGTACATACCATATTCATTTTTTTGGGGGGAGGGGTGTCTGGGTTACATCACTCAGGATAGTGTAGTGTTTTCAAATTCCATCCACTTGCATGCAAAATTCAAGGTGTCATTGTTTTTTACAGCTGAGTAGTACTCTAATTTGTAAATGTGCCACACTTTCTTTATCCATTCTTCAGTTGAGGGGCATCTCGTTTGTTTCCAGGTTCTCCTATTACAAATAATGCTACTATGAACATAGCTGAACAAATTCTTTTGTAGTATGATTGAACATCTTTTGTGTATATTCCCAAGAGTGGTATTGATGGATCCTGAGTTAGGTTGATTCCCAATTTTCTGAGAAACTACCATACTGATTTCCAAAGTGGTTGGATTCATCCAAATTAAACTATTTTTATTATTTTTTGTTTTACCATGAAGATTGTTGGTTCCTGGCAAGGTTCCAGGGTGGGCATCTCTCTTCTCTGGTGGGTACATGGCATCTCACTTACTTTACCTACTCTTTCTATAAATCTTTTCCAACCTTTTTATATTCTGTTAAGCCATTGGCTGAAAGAAGCGTCTTTATTAGCGAATGGCAATAATATATTATCAGAATACAGAGGGGACTCCCACATCAACTCCCCTTTTCTGTCTAATTAAAAAGGAAGGTTTTAACTTTAACATAGCAAACTTTCATATAACAAAACAGGTATCAAGCAAGAATTGCAGTTACAATATTTATAACTCCTTTATCTTCTATCATAACTAAGGAAAACTATAACTATAACTATCTATTCTATAATTCCATCAAAGACTCCAGAAGGATATAATATTACCTAAGTAAACAAGAAGTATGTCGTAAGCAACTTCCAAATTTCTAAAACTGACAGAAACATTTCGCTGTTTGAACAGGCACGCAGTGTTCTTCTGTATCACTGGGGCATTCCATCTTCAGCCTATAGGCCCATAGCATCTGGCCGACTTTTCCAAGAAGCAGGAAATTTGAAAGACAGCTCCACCTGGATTGGCAGTATGTCAGTCATTTTATTCTGTGTCCTGCAAAATGTCTGGCAGACTCTTTCATGAAGCAGGAACCCTTAATGAATGATTCACCTTTTAAAGATAACTTTAGCAGTCATTATTTTATGGGTTCTGCATGTCCAGTTCATAACATCAAGCAGTCCAGGAAAGAGCGGTTTCTTTCCAAATGTCTAACAAACTCCATGAGGAGTCCTTCAATTCCCACCTTCCTCTTGAAGTAATTGATGTTGCCAGGAACAGATGTGTCTCATTGTCAAGAAAAGTTGTAAGTTTTTGAAACATTTTAAATGTCATATTCTATTAGTCTTTGAAACTTTGAAGTGAAAGCAGCTTCTTTATTCACCAATGGCAATAATACATATTAATAGCATACAGAGGGGACTCCCACATCAAACTATATTCATTAAAAATAGATATATGAGGGGTTGGAATATCATTAAGTTTCACCAAGTAAAGTCATGTTTAGTTGTATAATTCTGTCATGAAGAGCAGATGGATAGAGACTATAATCAATACATTCAGTGGTTCTGAATGTGATCCTTTTCTTCATTCATACTCAGAAACATCTGCTCTCTTTCTACTTTCTTCTGAGCATACATTTAACCAGGATACTTTTGTTCACCTTGTTACTATACATTAAAATATTTTTAATGTGGCAAATAAATCTTTGAACGTTAGTAGAATTTGTCATAAAAGAACTGAAATTTTAATAATCAATTAATATATAAGTTCTTTATTATGGTTGCATATAAATAAAAGTAAGTACATTTATAAAGACATATATAAAATCTGTATTCTTACAGTTATTTATATGTGTACAAGGAAGGAGCCATAAGACTTCTCCAGGGAACATGGCCTGATAATAACACCAATGCCTTTCCTGGATACATTAAGCAAAGTCCTATACTCAGAAAAGAACTGTGGACAGTTCACTGCATAATTCTGGGCAGCAACTAAGACACATGTGTGCTGCATGCTCTCCTTGCTCTCACTATATAATATAATGCTGACCTGAATGAGTCACAGTAGGCAATAAAGTTTTATATTACATATATGCATAACTGTTCTCGAAATAGTGATTTTAACCAGAAAAGATTTAAATAAATGTTATTAAGTAGATGGTATCAAGTGTAATTTGGAATGTTCAAGAAAGACGAAATGAAGCAGAATCATAGACATCCACTCTTTATTCATTTCTAAAAGCTGTGCCACATTGAACCCAATAAAAGAGAAAGTGGGAAGTACTCTACAAGACAAGGCCACAGAAGACCACTTCCTAGGTAGAACCCCAGTAGCACAGATAATAAGAGAATCAATGAATAAATGGGACCTCCTGAAACTGAGAAGTTTCTGTAAAGCAAAGGACACTATCAGTAAGACAAAAAGGCTACCTTCTGACTGGGAGAAGATCTTCACCAACCCCTCATCAGACAAAGGTCTGATCTCCAAAATATACAGAGAACTCAAGAAACTAGACACTAAAACTCTAATTAATACACTTTAAAAATGGGGTACTGAACTGAACAGAGAATTAAAGGTCTTTGAGCCTATAATTCGTGATCCTAGAGAATCTAAATAAGAAGGTGAACCTGAAGAAAATCATATAGTTATCCTCCTGGATATTGAAAGTAGACAAGATTGCCAGGCAAACTTGGGAGCACGGGGTGGGGGGGATGTAAGGGGAGATGGTTAGAGAAAAGGGAGAAGGGGAGGTTTCGGGATAGCTTGGGGGATTGGGATGAGGGGGAGGGAGGAAGGATGGATATGGGTGCAGGGAAGTATGTATCTCAACTAAGGGAGCCATTTTAGGGTTTGCTAGAGACTTGATTCTAGAGAGGTTCCCAGGACCAAGGAGAGGTCCCCAGATTGTTCCCTGGGCAGCAGAGGAGAGGGTGCCTGAACTGGCCTTACCATAACCATACTGATGAATATTTTGCATATCATCATAGAACCTTCATCTGGCGATGGATGGAGATAGAGACAGAGAATGGAACACTGGACTTAACTCCCTTGGTCCAGATGAGAAGCAGAAGGAGGGAGAGAAGGTGAGCAAGGAAGTCAGGATCAGAGGGAACCTTCATCCTACGATGGATGGAGATAGAGACAGAGACCCACATTGGAGAACTGAACTGAGCCCCCTAGGTTCAAATGAGGAGCAGAAGGTGGGAAAACATGAACAAGGAAGTCAGAACCACGAGGAGTGTGTTCACCCACTGATGCAAGGGATCTAATGGGATCTAATGATCTAATGGGAGCTCACCAAGGCCAGCTGAACTGGGACTGAATGGGCATGTGACCAAACCGGATTCTATGAATGTGGCTGACATGGGGGCTGACTGAGAAGTCATTGATAATGGCACTGGGTTTTGTTTCTTCTACATGTACTGGTTTTTTTTGGTATCCTAGTCTGTTTGGATGCTCACTTTCCTAGACCTGGAGGGAAGAGGGAGGAACTGAACTTCCCACAGGGCAGGAAACCCTGACTGCTCTTAGGACTGGAGAGGGAGGAGGAGAGGGAGTGGGTGGAGTGGGAGGGTATTAGAAGGAGGGGAGGAAGTGGAAATTTTTATAAAGAAAGAAAGAAAGAAAAAAAATTAAGTACTGGCTGTAACCACTTATAAATATAACTATATACATATATATATTTCATTTTAAATATATAGTAAAAAATTTAAAAAAAAAAGCTGTGCCAATACCGAAGAAGTTAAGGGAGATAGAGGTAAAGAAAGACAAGGGACAGATACTGCCAATTATTAAAAGTAAGTTGCCTGGTAATGTTGCCTATAGGATAAATGGTAAAGCCTGTTATGCCCCCAGAGGAGATTGAATAGTACATAATATAGAACGGATTGATCCAACTTTGGCTAGTAAGTTGATTGTGACAACTATGACCTTACTGGATGAAACGATAAAATTATTAACCCCAAGAGACAAAACTGTCTCTTATTCTGTGTGACACTGTACTCACATGTACTGTCTACTGGGCACACTGCTCTATCTGTATGTGTGCCTAGTTAGAAAATTTCTTTTGAACCTTACAAAATTGTTTTGACTTCTAATGGTAGAGCTATGTGTCAAAAAGATAATGACTACTGGTCATACAGTTGGCAGATGTAAGGGGAAAGAGGAAAGTAATAAAACTGGTAATTATTGTAATGTTTTTAGTAACTTAGGAAATAAAACAGGTTTTAAAATTCTTCATGCAAACCATTGAAACTGTATAAATAAAGATGACTCATGCTATCTGAGACCACTTGTTTGAACAACAGGTGATCACTTTCTCTATATAGTGCTGAATTCATATATCCATACAGGTAGATGAACCCATCTGGAGCAAAGCCTCCAGTATGCACATATATTTATACATATATACCCACATGGCATTTAATGAGGTGGATGCATTATGAAAAAGTATTCACGGAATGATTACTTCATTGTAAATATACTGTTGACTGTGTATACACAATCTTTATGGGTAGTCTACTAGAGCCCTATATAGTGTAGTCTATATACACTCTAGCTATAACTGTCAGACTAACAAAACATATGGCCTAATACTTAGTTGGAGTATCATAAATAATTGTAACGCAGATGAATTGTCTATCTCTACATATATAAAGTTAACAAAAATACAGAAAACTTTAATAAGAACTTTTTATTCCTATTATAATATATGGAGATTATAATAGTATGGACAGTTCATAGTATACAACTATGTATCTTACATATGTTATTTTGTGTGTAGTGTACATTAATACAATTTTTATTTTATTTTCTTCATGCTTATGTTTTTAAAAGTAAGTTGATGTTTTATCTTGTTTATATTCTCAAATTCAATTACTTTGGTAAATTACAGTATTGCACTGGAACTGGAGAGAGTACTCAGCACTTAAGATCTTGTTAATCTTACAGAGGTTTGCTTCCTATAACACACAGCCACTAATGACCATCTATAACTCCAGATCTAGATGATACAATAACACTTTCTAGTCTCCACCACACTGCACACACATGGTGCCCAGATACATAAAATAAAAAATAAATAAATCTTTAAAAATATTTTAATTACAGTGTAATTATGTGTATTTCTAAAATACATCTAAACTAAATAATAAATACCACACGATTGATAATATGCCACTTAGCTAGAAACCCCCCAATTATTATAAAATTTAAAGCTGGATCTAGTTTATATCAACTTAACAATAGTTCAAACTTTTATTGTATTTGAAAGCAATAGGTATCCGTGTCGTCTTGAAACACTATTTCACTTTTATTTAAACATAAAAATTCCTATTTTAAGTTGTATTAACCCTCTGCCATTACTTAAATATAAACAGCTGCCCACACAACTTAATAATGTGTCATCCTTTAAGACCTGGGAATGCAAACAACATTGCTCAATACAATTCATTGTAACTATCCAGCTCTGGTGAATTTATTGAATTTAATATTGATATTCTGATTGTAAATGTAATCTTTGGCCTACGATTTGAAAGTAATATTTTCAATAACACTTTGTGAACATAATAATTACCAGTTACATGCTGATCACATGTTAAGTTTATTTTTAATATGAAATATTACCAAATAATTAATATTCTTCATCTTTCCCCCTTTTCTCTCAGATGTTCTAAATTAAACAAGAGCCTCTAACAAATACACTATCTCAGATAGTGTATAAGGTTCTCTGCAGGATAGTAAGTTTTCATTATCCCAAAGATATCACAGTTTTGCCTTGTAAGTGAAAATCTAAGACATGTGTTTATAAGTTTAAAACTATTATATTAAGTTTAATAAAATATACAGTGTGTCAATATGCATAAAAGACCTCTTACAAATGAAATATTAACTCTTTGCCCTTTAAATACATAAAAATATAAAAAAAACATGAAAAAGCTCACTAACGATTTTCTTCAGAACTTACTTTCTGTGTTTTGGAATTACTGACAAATTTTAGCAACAAGTAAAAATTTCCCAGATTTCTGAAATAACAGTTCACATTTCATGGTTTTGAATTCTCATTCCGAATTTGGTGAGATCAACAGTGAAACTATAGATGGCGCTTATGGCTCTGTAGTGATTTTTAAAAGTATTGGCCTCTTTGTTACAGATATCTTGAGGAAAATAGACAAGACTTCAAGGCCTTATTTTAGAAAACACAAAATCAACCACTCAAGTTTTTGTGATTTAGAAAATACCATTGATATAATCAAATATTCTAAATTTTATAATTCCACCATAAATATTTTAAATATGAGTCTTTTGTTACTGTGTATAGCTGAAATATTTTCTATTACTCTGTGATTCCTTTCTAAAATCTCTTAAATGTCTGAAATATATATGTTTACTTGTAATTTTACATATATATATGTATATTTGTGTATGTGGGGTGTGTGGTGCATGGGTATGTGGGTATGTATATGTGGGGCCCATGGGTGGTGAGTGTGTGTTTGTGTACATGGGGGAGGTTGTAGTAGTGTGTGTGTATGTTGTGGTAGGTGTATGTGATTTTGTGTATGTGTATTTGGGGTCATGCATATGTGTGAAAGTTTATGGATGTGGGGGGCATGGGTATGTGTGTCTGTGTGTATGTGTTTGATCTTTTTCTTATGATAATTCAATTATGACTTGTTCTTAAAAATTTTTTGTTTACATCAATACCACAAAAATATTTTCTTCTATTAGCTTTATTATTTACCCTTATGTTACTACTAACAATAAATATTAAATTTTTAAAAGTATTATATTTGTTTACTATGTACCTCCACTATGTCTGTGTATGTGTGGGTGTGTCTACATGTTTGCCTGGCTAGTATGCGGAGGTCAGAGATCAGTCTTCCGGAGTTCTTTTTCTCTTCTACCATGTGACCCCAGAGGTCAAATTCAGGTGCGTGGGTTTGTCTGTGAGTGTCATCACCCAATGAATCATTTCATGAACCTTAAATTTTGAGTTATTTAAACACTTAATAATATCAGTTGCTATTGCTCATTACAAAATTATAGATTCTTTGTTATTTTTGAAACTCATTGTATAACTTGTTTCTCTGCATTTCTTAGATTCGCAAGGTCAACTTCTGAAAATAAAGTTTATTGAATATTTTATTCTTAGAAATTTTGTTTGTATAATGGTGTATTTTCTAATTAAAAGTTTTATTTATTTATTTATTTTTGATTTTTTTTTTCATTGGCTTGTTTAATTATCTTTTGGTATTTTAAATTTTTCTCTGACTTTTTTGACTGGTTTAGCATATTGTGAACTTTTCTGAGCTTACTTTTCCCTAACACTTTGATCACTTTCAGCGTTCTCATCCTACTGTTACCCGTACAATGTGCTTTGCTTGCATAGTTTATATTTGCTCAACAGCTGTCTAAAGCCATTATTTCTCTAAGTGTTGCCTTGAGGGAAAAGGTCAAACATTTTGAAATGTTTAATTAAAGATCTTAGAAGAGCAATGTTATACTTTATTATCTGAGGTATCCTTACATGTTACAAATAAAAGAAAAAAGAAATTGACATAGGATTGAAGAAGATACACGTATGAACTGGAAAGCAATTGGAAGAAGGAAAAGAATAATGAGAAGAAAACCTAAAGAGTATTGGGAGCTCCAGAAAACTATAATAATTGAAAGCTCAGATCTTCCCTAGATTAGGAGGAGGTTGCCCCTAGTTACTCTTAGGCTTCTGGTTTTAGACTTCTGGTACCCAGAAATGTTAAAGAATCAATTTCTCTTGTTTAAGTCTCTGTGTTATTTGCAAATTCAGTAGTCTAAAAGTGACCCCTACCAATTTCTGATGTTATCATTCGCAAGTCTTCTGAAAGGTAGCTCAGCCTGTGATGAGGCAAGAGAGTTCAGATTCCACTGTCATGTATACTTACTGAGGACATTTCAGGCTTAGGTAAAATATGATCTCATTGATGGAGAAGCTCATGAAACACTGCCTAGCTCTTTGATAGAAACCATAGGAAAGGATGTCCTAGCTAACTTAGTTTCTGTTAAATTGCCTGTTTGTACAAACCTCCTCCAGCTATGTACTTTTTGTAGCTTCTGTTAAAACTGCTTTTCTCAAACTAATTACTTTAGCTAAGTTCTCCTGCAGTTGCCAAGCAAGTGGCCAGGGAATAGTTTCTATCTTTATAAAGCCCGTGTTCTTGACACCCAAGGCCACAACATCTAAGTTCTCAAATACTTAATTGTGGCCCTAGCAAGATGAAATAAATATTTCAATTGTCTATATATTGAATCTGAATGTCTTCTCTGGTGGAATTCCCAGAACATGTCTAATTATCTTTGGATAAACTTGAAATGGCTTTGCATTTCCTTTCAGTCTAACAGTTTTGATGCTCCATAACTTTCTAATCAATGTAAACAAGAAGGGGATTTCCAGTGAGCTTATTCTTCTTAATTCAGTTTTGCATTGCATTTTTAGATGCATGCATGAGCAAAATATATATTCCGTGTTTATAAATGCTTTCCTCTCCACCACTTGTCTCTTAAGGTATGATATATTAGTGCCTAGGGTCTTATATGAGCATGCTGTATGACAAAAAATTCCCAGTATATAAAATTCCCAGTGTATGAAATGGCACTAATATTGATCAAATCTGAGTAATATAGTCAATAACTAGAATTATGATAATCATGAAATTATGGAAATTTCAGGAAGCACTCATGTCACACACAAGAGCTTCAGTCATGTGGCTCACGTCTTAACTAATCTTCAACTCTGTCAAACATGAATAAATTATGTAGCTAGGATGACATTAAATTGTTGGATTTCTTCTTCTAACTCTTGAGTTCTGGGATTACAGGTAGGTGTCACTGCACTAGTTTATAAGGTTCTAGTGATGGAATATGGGGCTTAACGTCTGTGAGGCAAGTGATCTCCCAACTAAGTCACATCCTCAATTTTAAAACTTCCACTCTTTGGATCTTAGTATAGAATAAAAAATAATAAAGAATAAAGAAGCTTTGTAAGTGGAGTATCTATGCCAATCATGACTCAATAATTATTAGAAATGATCCACAGAAGTTATTAAGGGTTCTATTCATCATCTTATTAGGCATAGCAGTAAAACTATTGTTTTGGATTTGTTAATGCATTGATCTTGCAAAATGCCTAGAAGAGTGGTTATAACTGGTTAACAGTTAATTTGTCATTATCATTGTTGCTAATATATAAATGCACACACATATATATTTGAAATTGTATATTTTTCTTTCATATATCACATCCTTACCACAGTTTCTCCTCCCTGACCTCTTTTCAGTCCTTCTTTTCACCTCCATTCTGCAGATCTACTACTTCTTCTATTACCTTTGAATCAAAAGAGCAGACTTCCAAGAGATATCCAACAAATGCAGCCTAACAAGTTACAATATGAGTAGGCATAAACCTTTATGTTAGAGCTGGATGAAGCAAACCAGTAAAAGGAAATATATCTTAAGTATAAGCAAAAGGGTTAGAGACACCCCTTCTTCTGCTGTTGGCTATCTACAGGATGTACAACCATAAGGTTTAAGCAGAGGTCTTTGCTCAGAGTCATACAAGGGTCATGTTTCTCATTTCATTCTCTGTGAGACCCTATGTGTCCTGCTAGTTGATTCTGTGGGGCCAAGTTATCCTGGTTTCCTTGATCCTTCTGCTCTTATAATCCTTCCTTTCCATCTTCTACAAGATTTCCTGGCTCAACCTAGTGTTTGTCTCTGCATATTCTCCCATTAGTTGTTAAATGATACCCCTCTGATGACAATTAGGCTAAGCACTGATCTATGACTATAGCAGAATATCATTAGGAATCATTTAATTGATTTTTTTTCCAGTTGTGTTTGGTTCTATCCTAGTGTCTGGGTTTCTTGTCCACTCAGGCAGTGTCAGGCGTGGGCTCCCACTTGCAGCATGGACATCAGGATGGACACTTCATTGGTTGGCCACTCCTACAAGTTCTGCACCACAGCATATAGCTTATTATTTAATAGTTATATGCCAAATTTATGTGAATTAATATTTTGTTTTGTTGATGCGACTCAGAGGTTTTTTCACACCCTAATCTTTCATAGAGAATCCTGAAAGAATTTCAATGTGACTCTCTCAGCTTGATTGTTATAGATGTTCTTCATCCTTCAGCACTGTATTATCCCCTAAGGTCTCACAGATAGTTGGCACAAATTCTATCACATATATCTATGGAGTAGTGGTTCTTGGTATTGTAAAAATACAATCTTTTGGGTGTTATATTTTCTCTTTTATGCAATAGTTGATTGAACAATGAATTGAACTTTATCAATATTAGGTAGACAACATCTCACTTATTCAAAAAAACTTTTGGTCTAATTCCATTCTATCTAGACACTTCTAAACAACTTTTAGACAACTCCAGTAACTGAGCAACACAGATGCCTTTGCCAGCCGTTTCCTCTTGATCATTCTATAGAGCTTTGGCACAGTCTATGCAGTGTGGAGAAAGAATATAGTTTACTTCCCAGAGAATCACTAAAGCAAATGTAATTGATTTCCAAATTGAGTAATTTTCACCCATTCAACATAAAGAAAGGAAAAATTAAGGAGAAGTGATGCTTCTTGGGGTTATTTCATTCTTGAGCTGAAAGAAGGGAGAAAAACCTCCTCACTCTAATTCATTTTATACAGAACCTAAATTAGACCTAAAAAGCAAAGTGTTTCTTTTCTCCATGGGTAGCTTCTTGATCTTATTAAGTTGGCACTTGCTCTCCCTTTCCTATTAAGACACTCATCAGTTGGTAAACTGGGGCTTATTACAGACATGCCGAGTGAGCAGAAACTCAAAGCAACTGGTCTGGAGACGACATATGCCAACATATCCAGACAACATAGAAACTCAATCCCACGTGGCACAGATATGTTGGTCAAATTATGTGACATCATACATTAATCCCCTTCTTTTACAATTGAAAAATAATTTTATCATTTTACTTTTTTATATTTTTAAATGAAAATATAATTATATCATTCTCTCTCTTCCTTCTTTTTATTTTGCTACCCCTTCCCATGCAACCTACTTGCTCTCTCTCAACTTAGTAGGCTTCCGTTTTTAAGGATAATAATATTTAATTAATATTTATTAATATTTAATGTTTAATTAGTAATATTATAATGAGATATATTAATGTATTATAATATATAAGAAGTTTATGATAGTTTGTGATATAGCATATACTATATGATACATCATCTTATTATATGTAATATATTGTAATATAATATGTATGTATTTTATATCCCCAAACATATAAATACAGCTCGGCCTGTCTGTATTATGTTGCTTGTATGCATCTGACTTCAAGACTGATAACTTAGTATGAATTAACCACTTTAGGGGTTCTGTTCTGGGGAATGTTATTTCTCACACTCTCAATAGTCTTTAGTTTGTTATTCTTTCTTCTAGGATCAAGACCCCATGAGATTTTTCCTCCTAAATATTGCCATTTCTACTAGTTTTATTCTTATTTTTTAGTATTATTTAAATAATTGTATAGATGAGACTCATGAGTATAGCTTCTCTGATATTTTTAAAACATGAAATCTCACAATAATCTATTGCACTTGCTCTTAGAGTCTTTCCTTCTGTTCTGCTATGCTTACCAAATATTGGGTGCATGATTTGTGTTGTAGATGCATTCTTGAATGCTGGTCTTCTACTTCCATCATTATGGTTCATCAGTCTCTGTTTTGCAACACTCTAGGGATTTTCTGGCCTAAAGCTTTAAAGTTTGCTACATTTCTCTTGGATAGTGGTCTCTCTGTTCAGTACCCACATGGCTATTTTTAACAAAACATCTGTCCCGTTTCTCAATACCAAATTTCAATGTTAGTTATGTGAAACAATTTTGTTTAAAATACCTGATAATTGCAATCTAAGGAAGAGTATTTGTTTGATATACATTTGATGGTTACTTTCTTCCCTTTATTTAGTTCAGTACAATAACATAAGGAATGATGATACCCCAATTTCAGAATTTCTTTTTTTTATTAATTTATTTCTTTATTAAAAATTTCCACCTCCTCCCCGCCTCCCTTTTCCCTTCCCCTCCCCACCTCCCCCTCCTTCTCTAGTCCTAAGAGCAGTCAGATTTCCCTGCCCCATGGGAAGTCCAAGGTTTTCCCCACTCCATCCAGGTCTATAAAGGTGAGCATCCAAACAAACCAGGCTCCTACAAAGTCAGTCCATGCTGTAGAATCAAAACCCAGTGCCATTGTTCTTGGCTTCTCAGTCAGCCTTCATTACCAGCCACATTCAGAGGGTCCAGTTTGATCACATGCTCCATCACTCCCAGTCCAGCTAGCCTTGGTGAGCTCCCATTAGATCAGTACCAGTGTCTCAGTGAGTGGATGCACCCCTCGTGGTCCTGACTTCCTTGCTCATGTTTTCCCTCCTTCTGCTCTTCATTTGGACATTGGGAGCTAAGTCTAGTTCTCCAATGTGGGTCTCTGTCTCTATCTCAATTCATCGCCAGATGAAGGTTCTATGGTGATATGCAAGATATTCATCAGTGTGGTTACGAGACAAGGCCAGTTCAGACACCCTTTGCTCTGCTGCCCAAGGAACAATCTGGTTCAAGGAGAGGTCCCCAGATTGTTCCTTGGGCAGCAGAATTTCTTCTTACCTTAATAAAGTCAATTTGGGAACTATCTCACAGATATTCCCAGATGTTTGTTTCTATGGTGATTTTAAATTCCATGAATGTGATTATCAAGATTATTGACTTTCATTAGTCAGATTGATAACTACCTTAAATATCACCATAGAAGCTTCATCCAGAATCAGATAGAAACAGAGGCAGTAAGCCACAGTGGAGAACTGGACTGAGCTACCAAAGTTCAGTTAAAGAGTGGAAAGAGTGAGAATATGAGCAAAGAGGTCAAGACCATGATGGGTTCATCCACTGAAATAGCTTACCTAAGCTAATGGGAACTCACCAACTCTGACCAGACAGAAAAGGAACCTGATTAGGACCAAACTAGATTCTTTGGATGTGGGTGACAGCTGTATGGCTGGGACAGACTGTGAGGCCACTGACAGTGGGACCAGGATTTAGCCTTACTGCTTGTAGTGGCTTTTTGGAAACCTATTCTCTTTGGACAGATACCTTGCTCAGCCTAAATATAGTGGGGAGGGCCTTGGTTCTTCCTCAAAGCAATGTGCTTTACCCTCTCTGAGGAGTGGATGCAGAGTGGGGTGGGGGGAAAGTGGAGGGAATGTGGGGAGGGGAGGGTGTGGGAACTGGGGTTGGTATATGAATTGATAAAAAATAGCTTTTTTGTTTTTTTAATAAAATAAAAAATAAAAAATGTAAAAATGAGTTAATGAAGATACACTAGGAATTTCTCAGAGATGCTTACAATGGGAAAGAAAGAGGAGGTGTCAGATCCCAAATTTTTATATGGGAATAAATCTAGGTCAGATTGCAATTGAATAAATTGAGAATAGGGAGTGTATAGAAGAATTTTTAAACATACATTTAGTGGTTAATTTTTATATGGAAATACATTTTAAATCTGTGTCACAAACATAATAGAAAAATTAGGGAATAATTTTCATAAGCAGAGATATTATTAGAAAGCACAAAAGAATTTCAGAACTGTGTGGCCCAGAAAAGAAAATAAATAAAGGTCAAAGGAGTAATAGATGATGATACTATAACAGAAATTATATAGACATCTAGAAGGATATTTGCTACAAACATATAGAAAACAGGCAGGAAGATTCATATTGCCTTCCAAACATTTAGTGTCTCAGCTCTCACCAACTGTACTTGTCATGGATAAGTTAACAAACTTCACTCCCATTTTCTGAAACTTTCTTGATCTGTCTTTGAATTCTAAGCTATGACAATGCATGCTACTTTCAATAGCTTCTTGTTTACTTATCAGTTAACAACCTTGCTGTTTCTTTATCCTAAAAACTTATGTTTTCTGGTTTATAAGTTAAAGATTAATTTAGCAAAACATTATTCTAAAATTATCAAATATGAAATAATAAAAATAAAATTGTTTGCAAGGTGTCCGTGTTTTAATTTATAATTTATTTTTCTCCAACATCTAAATGATTATTATGCAGGGTTTCTTGCAGTTCTTATTTGTCTTTTTTCTTTTCTTTCTACTTTTATTTTTAAATAAATTCTTACTATGTAGTACTTGATAGACAAAACTTTGCCACATAGATTAGGATAGCCTCCTACTCACAGCAACCCCCTTTTTCTGCCTCTCAAATTCTGGAATTAAAACTCCTGGTTTCACCAAAGTATCGGTCTACTCATGTGACAGATACCAATATTTTAAAGAGAATATATGGGTATATTGTTAATTACAGAATCCAAAGAAGTTAACTATTTCTTCTGTGACTAGGCATAACTGCTCCTGGAGGAATTGAGACAAAAACCCAGCCACATAACCTTCAACCTACCTTCTGTCCTGCCTATGAGAGATTCTGGGGTAAAAGTGGCACAGAGATTGTATGATGGTCAACATATGAGTGTCATGCCTTGAGAGTGAGCCCACCCTTAACAGTGCCTGGAGTACCAGGACACAGAGTCTGGATGACCCAGAGACCTACGATAGAATCAAAGGAGACTGGAGAAAAAAAAAGTCAGTATGTTGGTGTCTAATAACGTTCTGCTATACTCATAGATCATTTTCTACCCAATAGTCATCAGCAAGAATTCATCCAGCAACTGGTGGAAATAGATGCAGAGATACATTGTCAAACTAGGCTGAGTAAGGGGAATTCTGCTGAAGAGAGGGAGGAGGGATTGTAGGAATTTGAGGAATGAAGAACATCACACACACAAACACACACACAAAATACCCACAGAATACTCAAGTAATCAGGAATCATAGGAGCTCACAGATTCTGAATACCAGGGAGCTTTTATGGGATTCTCTGTCTCTGTCTCTCCCTACTTCTCTCTCTTTCACTCACACACACACACACACACACACACACACACACACACACACACACACATATATACTACCATTGTGTAAGTTCACCTTCCTGTGGGACTCCTAACAGTGTGAGTGGGGACTGTCTTTCACTCTTTTGCTGACTTTTGGAAAACTCTTACACATTTGATGCCACAGACATCCTTCCTTCTCCATGGGTCAGGTTAGTTAGCATACACCTGTTATCCCATTATTGGACAGGGTTAGGAAGAAAAGATTATGAATTTGAAAGGAACTTGGGTTGCATAAAATGATCCTTTCACAAAAAAAGAACACACAGAGTTTTCAATAATAACCTGCTTGTGGATGATTGAAATGATAAACATGTCACATTTGTAACATTAATTTTATTTATTTCAAATAATTTTGTAAACTATCTATATTCCCTTTCCTATGACTTCATTCATCTTTGAAACCACTTTTAAACCCAAGATGATCGTTCCTGTTCCCGTTAGTGCAGTTCTGGCAACAAGAGTCTTCAGCATGCCTCTCTGACCAAACCTTACGTTAGAGTAGCATTTGGAGTAGGCAGGTTTGGATTATGCTGCGCATGCTGTGCAGGGAACAATTACACAGCCCATTAGCAGCCAATGCCAGGTGCTTGCAGAATCCGCTCCAGTTTCTTTCTCTCCTCAGTCTCTGCACACAAATAAACACTAGCATTGCTCAGTTGCAGAATCTTAGGGATCAAGTGCACGTTAACAAGCCTTAGAAAATGTGAGCATATGTATTTATCACATGTCTGTAGAGGGACTATGATTTAGAATTTACCTGTAAATGAGACATCAAAAATTATCCTTCATTTGAAAGTAATATTGTTTTACAATTATAATGAAATTTCTTTATGGAATCTTGGCAGTTAAAGAGACAAAAAGTTAATCAAACTTTAATACATACTACATTGATAACATCAGACCGACATAAGATACTAAAATCTGAATAGTGATCAGCATTTTTCATTAAGCAAAACATGGACTTAACCCAAAAAGGTTCAGTAATAAATATAACAAAAATATAATAGAATATTTATTTTGTGTGACCTAGATTAGTAATGATGGAATCAAGATTGATTAGCATAGCTGTTTTTTTTCTTATCTTAAGTAAAACTATATTATTGACAAGGTAATTAAAATATATCTTGAATTACTTTTCTGACTTATTTACCTCAAGTTGCTTTGAATACCTAATAGTTTGAGTTAGTGATTGAAAACTTATCTACGTTATTTTTTTTCCAGTTGTGATACTTAAAGTAAAGTGTAGGCTTTAAAGAAAACCATCTGATTTTCACTGCTATCTCTGAAGGGCACTTAAAGCTGAATGACAAAGTACCTTCATGAGTTAATGTGAAATTACAATGTTACAAAACACATTTTCTCATTATCTCCATGAGACATCTGTCAATATTTATCTGTTAATAGACTAACCTGTCAGATTCAATAAATAAATTATCATTTTCTCTGTCTCTTTCTATATCCCTGTCTTTCCTTGAAATGATCACAAGATTGCTTAGGGATGTGATATTTGTATGACATTTATGCCAAACACATGTACTAATATAGGTTAGTCCTTCTCTAAAAGTCAGGGGCAGTGGAGCTAGCAGGATAATAATAGCCTGCTTCCCTCCTTCTCTACACAATTCAGCCCCTGCTTGATTATCCAGAAATACATTATTGGAAGTAAATTTCATAGTGAACAGAAGTCCCATAGATAAAAGTAAGACAGAATCAAAGTTGCTTGCTAGGATTACAGTGATAAAAATTATTGCTCATGTTGTAGGAATACTTCTATGACCTCTGGAGTGCCTGGTTACTCCCTAAAGACATTGAGTGTTTGCAGCCTTCACCTTAGTTGTTTGAAATCAAGGACACTATTGAATATTTTTGAAGAATGTGTAAATTATTTATAAAATTGTATTATACTTCATATATCTGCATGATAATCTTGAGATAAAATGTAAATTATTGAAAGTGGTCTTCTTTATGAAAAATTTTGGAAATAATTCTTTGTCATGATGTGCAAAATGTTTTTGTATATAATGATACCTATGATCCAATTCTGAATTGGCTTCAGAATTTTAGACAAGCAAGGAGGTACAGACAGACAGCTGAGAATTTTGAGATGCTCATAAAAATTCTGAGACACTTATTGAAAGGTAAGAGTTTCTGAGTTTTCTTTCTAACTGCATGAAGGAAAACACTGGAGTACAACAAAGAAACGGAGATGATAAGAATATTGAACTTCAAAGAATGGTGATGAAATCCCAGCTCTCATCTTTGTTGTTTCTTTGAATATCTGTACCATATTTGTACATTGTGACAGGGAGTAGCAACTTCACAGAGTTCCTTACATGATTTAGTGAGACTACAAATGGAATGAGCACTCATGAAAGAGTGGACCAAGAATGGGACAGTATATAAACAGCTTAAACTCTGTCTTCCAGACACAATGAAAATAATTAATTCCAGATGACAATACATTCTGCAAGTAGTCCATATTTTTGCAATGTCACTAGAGGAAATGGGCTAATTATGGAAGGTAATTTATGCATAAAATTAATGGCCTTAATTTGAATAATTTCTGGAGCTACACACAGAGGAAACACTGAGCTCAGTGATTATATTTTATTGTGAGTTGATATAAATACTTACGGTTTCAGGATGTTAAGGAAATAGGAAGAGTTTTTTTTTCATCAAAAAAATTTCCTGTTGGCTATCATGTCAATCACTCTTTCCTTATTTGACATAACATCATCCACAATGTCTCAGTGGATGTGAAAAGGAGTAGATTCAACTTAAGGCCGTATTGTGGGAGAAATGATGCTGAGATTTCTTTACAGCACAAAACAGAAATTCTATTTATAAAACACTTTACACTGTGTGTAACAACTTTTTAATTTTTTTTTCAGGGAAAGAGGCTACAGGGTCTCATTATGTAGTCTTGATGATCCTAGAACTAAGGCACATCCTCCTGGTTCTCTCTCCTGAGGGCTGGGATTAAAGGTGTGCTTGATTATTTTTTAAAAATCTTTAGAGACTCTTTATTTTTAATATACTAGATAGTAAAATGACTCCTATAGACAAAATGAGAATAATAATTTATTATGATACACAGTAAATAAATAATTAGAGTTGTTTTTCTACTTGTTGATATCACTAATATAAATATGATGTTTTTTAAAATTGTTAAGGACTTCTAGAACTAGATTTTTACATGGTGACTAGTACTACACTCGTCTTTACTACAAGGACTGTAGACTGATTGTCAAGTTGGATTCTTATGTCTGATATAAAATTCTAATGCTTATATTAAAATCCCAGAAGATCATCTGTGCTTTCTCATTGTAAACTGTAATATTTGGTCAAAGTTCTGAACATTAAGCCTCACAGAAGTCAGGGGAGAGATATTTCCCAAAATGAAAGATGAGAGAGTTACTAATAGCAGGATGACAGCGTAGAGGTGAACTGTACATTTGTCACATCACCAAGTTATGATATCATTAAAGTAGTGTACACATGCAGTTATCATTAGATCTGCCTAATTATTCAGTGCACTGGATCCTAGAAATCTATTTGTTAAAATATCAATAGAACTTGAATATGATTACTGATAATGAAAGTTCAAACTCGGAGCTGGAGAGATGGCTCAGAGGTTAAGAGCACTGAATGCTCTTCCAGAGATCTTAAGTTCAATTCCCAGCAACCGCATGGTGACTCACAACCATCTATAGTGATATCTGGTCCCCCCTTCTATATCAGGGAACCCTGACTGCTCTTTGGACTGGAGAGGGAGAGGGAGGGGGAAGGAAATGGGCGGCAAGGAGGAGGCAGGAAATTTTTTAATAATAAAGAAAATAAAAATAAGAAAAAGAAAGTGCAAACTCTCACTGATTACTATTAAACCCTGTACCAACTTGACATAAAATCGGGAACATTGAATACTGTATTTGATAACTTTTGAATTTCATTAAAGCGCAGGTTGTTACCCACCAGGCCTTATATCTGCAAGTTTAGCAGACACCAAACATTGCCCAGGATTTGCCCTAACAAAAAACTTTGGATCAGACTTTTCTCACATTGTTTTGCTGTCCAAGAGAACACTGGAGCTGTGATGAGTCTGTGTTGCCCACCACGTTAACCACTATTCAGACAGGGCTGTCACACTTTGAAAAGGCATCCGGATGACTAAACCATTACTGTGGCTACTTCTTTATCGGGCAGCATATTTCTAGGTAACTGAAGTGATTTGCTGCTGGTGCATAGCTGAGGATGTTTAAAGCTGTATTAACATTGTATCTTTCCAGTCAGCACAAACAAGGTAGTGATTATTTGCTGCTGTAATGTTGATTCCATCACTTATTTTCTTTAAATGAGCTTCAACTTAACAAACCAAAAGAATAAGTGAGTAGTTACGCAATGATTAGACTTCATGCTTTTAAACCTCCATTACCCTGTATGATCATTACTTCTTGATCTCTCTGTACAAATTCATCAGCTATAAAGGAGAAAATAATAACAATACTAATGAGAAATCTAACTTGACTGATATTTATAAAATACTATACTGGTGTCTGACATGATCCTATACAATATGGCTCGATTTTATAAGCCTTACATTATATTAGTACACAAAAAAAGTAAGACCAAAGACAACCATCTCAGATGGTGTCAGGATCTCCTCTGACTCTAGACTGGTGGTCCCTTATGTGACTTGAATTGGTATTTACACATAGTCATCGTGGTTTTTTAGAACTATTTGTAATATAGACCTGATTTATCTTAATTCCCCACTCTTCTTCAGACTTAAATTTAGAAAAAAATATACATTATACTAACAGTAAATAGCCATTTCTATCTACTGTAAGCACAAATTTAGTTAACTGTTTAATTTGTGGTCACTTGTTTGGGAGACATGGGATTAGAAGTGTATGTTAGATGTTTAGAAAGTGGGTCTATTCTACATCCTACTATGTAAAACTTAGATTTACATAGAAAATTAATAGGATTCTCAGGTATTTTTTCTGGTGAGGGTTAGTGATGGTAATTGTAATTTGTTCTTTACAAATATTCCCAAGGTGTGGTAAGGACCATTTGGTGCTCTCAAAGACATTTTTTTCTCTTCATTGAGCTGAGCTCAATGAAGCCATAATGTACAAGTATATAGTACCCTACATTGAGTGTGTTATGTGAATTATTCATTATACCAGTAAGCTGGCAAATGCAACTTTTGGTAGCAGTTTTCAGATAACATTTGTATTGATGAATTGTATAATTGTACCCAAATGCCTACAATGCCCATTAGGGTTTTGCTGATTAACTGTGGTATGCAGAATAGGAAGCATACAGCATGTCAGCCTCAACTTATTTCTATGAAAGGATGCAAGGAAATCAAATAGTGTTCTAGGAAAGAAGAATCACAACTATGCATAAAGACTTACATTTATTACAAATAGTAAAAAATCATATCTGAGTACAGAAACCCTGTGTGGAATATTGTAATAGTACAGTCGAAAAATACTCACCGATTCACCCAGTTCTTGGTATCATATTGGAGTTACTGTCATTGTAAATATACCGCTGTTGAAAACCAGCCTGTTGAGTGCACAGAGATGCACAGAGAATCAGTGATGCTCAGTCTTAGTCTGTTTTTGTTTTGTTTTGTTTAAGGATAGAATCTCCCTATGTAACCATGACTGTCCTGAAACTCATGGCATAGTTCAGACTGGCCTTGAAATCAGAAAGATCTGCCAGACTCTTGCTTTGTGAGTGCTGTGATTAAAGGTGTGTACCTTCCCAGAGACCTAAGTCACAGAATTTGATACCTCTTTACTCCATTTTTTACCTCCAAGGTACCAAACAATAAGGACTAGTTTGTGAAATTCAAGGACTATGATCCACATGTATGATATTCTACCAGGATAGCAAAGTTATTTGCCACCTGTATATTGACAAGGGTAGTATATGTGTCTATATCTAGGACCTGCCTATCTATTCTATACTGTCCTGTTGTTTATACATCAGGTGCCCCATTTTCAAAGAATGACCACATAACCAGCATACCTCTGTCTGCAGGAGTGTGTGATAAGCATTAACAAAATTCAGTAGCCATCCATCATGAAAAATTTGAAGAACCATAGGAGTGTATTCAAAGTTCTGAGCTTCTTGATTTCTTGTCTCATTGCAGCACTACAGAGTAATATATAATAATCTATAAGTCATTTTAAATGTTAGAAAATGTACCTTGCTTGGACATTCTATTTGTTCTATTATATGTCCAACCTGCAGAGCTGCATCCTGTGCATAAACCATATTGCACAGAATGTTTTTGAAACAGAAAGTCCTAGTTAGTGGGATCTCTGGGAAAGAAATCCACCAAAACTATGAGCTTCTTTCTTGGCATATGACCTATCATATCTCTAGTATGCCTTCAAGGTATACTGTTTCATGAAGTAACAATTTGATATCTACTTTGCTTGTGTTAACAGTAATTTTTGGCCCACAAGCTTCTGTCTTCTGAGATACAGTCTTATTTTGTATGATGTAACTTGAACTTACTATCTCTCAAAGAAAGGACGAGAGACAGCCGTGCACATTCTTGTATCATTGTGAGTATAACTAGCCTGACTTTATAATTTATAAGCAGCTTATGTAACATAAAGAATTAGCAGAATTACCTTTGGGAAAACTAATTTTTCTTCACTCATCGAAGCAAAAATTATAGTTTTATGGGGTTGTAGGTTTACAGAAGTTCCTCCAGCGAATGGTGCTGTTTTCTGATAGTTCATTTAACCTAAAGGAACACATTCTGCTGGGAAGGCACACCTGTTCAAACAAACCAGGCATGCAGATAAATTGACCTGACTGCTCTGTTCAGTGTGCAGAAATCAAGATGCTAGCATGCTTTGAACAAGATGGCCCCTTATCAACCGTGTTATACTCTCACTTAATCTTTGGCTGTGACCATTTCCCATCTGATTTGTTTTCTATTTTAATTAGAATGATAAGTGAAATATAATACTCTTTATACTTTTTTCCCTTTTCTAGTTAGTTTCATTATTTTTTAACTGCTATAAATTAAATAACAATTTTACTACAACATTTTAATATGCTTTAGTTGCCTTATATATTCATTTAAATATTCGTTATCTCCAAAATTATAGAAATAATGTATCATTTACTTATTTAAGCTGTCTGTTTTGCTTTTTGTTTAATTCTATAATGTATCTCAAAATAATTTTATCTTGGCAGGGTTTGGTGGAATACACCTTTAATTCCAGCACCCAGGAAGCAGAGACAGGTGATTCTCTGTGAAACTGAGACCAGCTTGGTCTACAAGAGGTAGTTCCAGGATAGCCAGGACTGTTAAGCAGAGAAATTCTGTCATGAAATGATGATAATAATAATTATTATTTCATCTCATGATGTAAATTAGAGATAAAAACTTTTATTTTAATTTATTTCATTGTTATTTTTCTTAATTTGACACTTTCTTAAGAATATTAACTAAATGAAAACACTTTCTCATATCAAATTGATTTAATGACCTTGATGCAAATAAGGAAAATGTGTAAAAGCTTTTTCCTAACTGTGTTATAATTAGTGATTGATATCATCATGATTTTAAAAATATTTCAAAATCAAAAAGTTCTCTGTTCTTAAAAAATACACTTTAAACATATTCATCAAATACAATTGAAGAAAAAAGAAGATAAGGAATAAACAGAAGGACAAAGTTCGTGCCCATGACATTCATATACAAAGAATTCAAGAAATTTATGGAAATTAATGGTAACAATTTTAAAAAGATATTACAGAAGAAAAAATCATTATTGAACTTATGAAAAATTAATAAAAACTTTAAATTTAATTTAAAATCTTTTTTCTTAGTTGTTATTGATAAAGAAAATTTTAAACTAATTTGACATTTTTTAAAGTTTGGACAAATATCCTCTATTTACTCCTTATCCTCTAACTTACTCCTAATGGTACATAAAAAAACCATATTAATATGTAGATATGTATATATGCAGAGTCATGGATGATAACAATGTGTGTATACATGTAAACATATGAAAACATATGCATATATTTACATATATTAAAACCCATACATATGTATAAGAATATATGTACATATGTATCTATTCAGACAAAATATAGGACATGAAGCATAATATTACTTAAGCAGTGAATATTTAGAAATATGTAATAATTCTTAACATTATAAAGACATAAAAAGGCAAAGGATTGATGGCCATAGAGGTTTTGAAACTCAATACTGAAAAAGATACACAAAAGGAAGGGAGTGAAAAATGAACAATAAACATAAAGTTATCATTGGTGCCTGCAGCAAATTCATATGAGAACTGGAATTGTATATCTGCATCTAAGTTATGAATTTTTTAGCTTTCACAAGAATAATTTCACTGTATTCATTGAGATAGTTGTGAAAGTATACATTTGAATACATGGATTATTTGAAAAGTACATATAATGATAAAATTATATATGTGTATGAATTATGTCACTTTATTGCTCTCTGAGGATAATAATTCATTATATTTTGTTTAAAGCAATCCAAGAGAACAAAAACAAACAGTATAAGTAAATAAGTTAATCTTAAATAAATCCAAACAGGAACTACAGAACCAAGCTTTAATAACAGAATACAATAGATGGAAGAGAGAATCTCATTTGTTGAAGACAAACTATAAGAACTGGATATTGGTCAAGAAACGTTTTAAAAAATTCCAACAAGTAATTCCTACTTTTGCTATACACTTTCACAAAAGTACCTGGAAACAATTTTGACTAAAAACAAAAACAAAAGCATAGAGTCCTCCCCAATATGCAATTGGCAAACAAACTGAGGACTAAGGAAGAAATTAGGAAACATCATGTTTGACAATATCCTCAATACCCATGGGTTCCTCTAGGCAAGTGCAAGACTTGTATGAAAAAGTTATCAAGTCTTTGGAGATAGAAACTAAAGAAGATATAAGAAAATGGAGATATTTTCCACTGAATACTCATAGATACTCATACCAATAGATCAGTAGAATTAATATAATAAAAATGGCAATCCTTCTAAAGGCAATCTAAAGATTTAATGCAATCCCCATCAAAACCCCAGCACAATTCTTTACAGATAGTAAAAGGATTATTCTCAACTTCACAGAAATTAAAAAATAGACAGCAACAACAACAAAAAACAACTCAGGATAGCTAAACCCTAAAAAAAGTGTTGGCGTTCTTATCATTCCAGATTTCAAGCTGTACTACAAAGATATTGCCATAGAAACTGATTTGCAGTCTTATAAAAAGCAGGCATGTGATCACTGGAATCAAATTGAAGTCCCACACACAAATCTGAACGTATATGGATATTTGATTTTTGATTTAAAAAAGCCAGAAATACACACTTGAAAAAAGATTATCTTTGATAAATGGTACTCTTTGAACTGGATTTCTACATATAGAAGGGTACAAATAAACCCATACTCATTATCCTGTGCAAATCTCAAATACATGTGCATCAAAGACCTCAATCTAAAATCAGCTACACTAAACCTGATAGGAGAGAAAATGGGGAATGTTGAATACATTAACACAGTAGAAGACTTCATGAACAGAACACTAATAGCACAGGCACTAAGATCAACAATTAATTAGTGGGACTTCATGAAACTAAAAAACGTCTATATGGCAAAGGACACCCTTGATTGGACAAAGTAGCAGTCTATCAAATGGAAAAAGATTTTTACCAACTCCACAAGTGGTAGACGTCTAATATCCAAAATACATGAAAAACTAAAGAAAGTAGGTACCAAAAACCAAATAATCTTATTAAAAATTGGTACAGATTTAAACAAGGAATTTGAAAGAAGGATCTCAAATGACTGAAAAACACTTATAGAAATGTTGAACATTTTCAATCAAGAGGAAAGTGCAAATCAAAACTACTTTGAGATTCTATCTTTCACATGTCAGATTGGCTAATATCAATACCATAATACCAGCTCATGCTGGTGAGTATGTGCCTCAAAGGGAACACTCCTCAATTGCTGATGAGACTGCAAATGTATAGGTATTAAGGAAGTAAATATAGTGGTTCTTTGAAATAATCAGAATCTTCCTCAAGGTCCAACTACACTATTCTTGGGCATATACCTAAAAGATGTTCCATCCTGCCACAAGGATACTTCCTCAGCTATATTCATTACAGCTTTATTTATAATCATCACAAACAGTAAACAGCCTAGTATGCAAAAAAAAATAATTGATAAATAAAATGTGGTATGGTCAGGGCATTTCAGCAAGAGAGATGGAGAGTTGACTCCACAATTGTGTGAGGTAGTCCTACCCCTACCACAGTCGTGGGAAAGCTGGCCCAAAAGCCTGGATCTTCCCTTAGTGTTGGCTCTGCCCTTCATTTGATGGGATGTACGCAGTGACCCAGACCAACCAGCTCAGTAGTCAAATAGATTCAAAGCATCCTGGGCTTTGAATTGGCCCCATCTATGATGTGTTGGAGCATTTGAAGGGACTTTGTCCTCGGGAATGATAGTCACAGGATCTCTATGACTTGTGGTAACAGGAGGACAACTAAGATGAGTTTTTGTAAGAGTCTAGAGATGATGTGCCAGAGGCCTTGAACCAGATCATTGACTCATTACGGTGAACATTTTACAGGTAAGAATAATTGGGAAAAAGGGTCTAATTTGTAAAAACCTGTAGGCTTAATGAAGAGAGAGTTATTGAAAAGACAGTGGAGTGTAGTGGTTTGTCTGGTTGGTTCATTTTCTTTTTCTAATAAAAATTTAGAGGGATTCTTTTGGGGCGAATGTTGCAGGAATAAGGGTTGGATATGGAGGGACTGGAAGGCAAACTAAATTAAAGTACATGATGTGAAATGTCCCAAAAAAAATCTATAAAGTATTATGATTTTTTTTATTTTTTAAAAGAAAGCAAATGTGATATGTTTACTCATTGAAGTACTACTCTGGTGTTAAATAGAGATGATTTTACAAAATTTTCCGGCAAGTAGATGGTACTAAAAAAAAAATCATCCTATGTGAGGTAACCAAGACTAAAAAAATATGGTATCTATTCACTTATATGTAGATATTAGCCATTAAATAAATAATAACTAAGCTAAAATACATAGAACCAGAGAGATTAGGTAAAGAGGATGTATAGTAGGAACACACGAATCTCCATGGGATAGGAGGAAATACAATATCCTGGGAGACTGGTAGGTAGGGCACGTTGAAGGGAGGTGTCTGGTTGGTTGGCACTGGGCTGAAAAAAAAAAGAGTATAGAAAGTGATGATTGGAATTGATAGCATTTGTTGAGTGGTATGGAAATGCATTGCTGTAGAAATTCCCTGGAATTATGAAGGTATCCTAGAGAAGACTCACAGTAATGGGGGATATGGACTCTAAAAGGGTCATCTCTAATATTCAGGAAAGGTTTCCAGTGTAGGGACTGTGCTGCATTCAATTGTATTGTTGAATTTTTGGCCAATGTGGTTCCATTAAAATCCTCAAACAATCAACTGTTGCGAAGAGTTGATCTTAGCAATATTTCATTGCTAAAAGCAATGCACCCATAACTCCTTGATCATGGAGAAGTCAAGCGAGTGCCTACATGGAATCTGTTCTTTGGTGTGGAAATGTAGACTCTGCATGCCATCCAAAGAGAAACATGAACATCAACCTCTCCATAAACTCTCTGACCTACAATCTGTTCTGCCTTCAATGCATGCTAGAGAAATGGTGATACAGAATTTTGGGGGCATAGCTGGTAAACATCTGAGGTAGTGGCATTTCATTTGTATTTTAATAAATAAAGCTTGCCTGAAGATCAGAAAGTAAAAGATCTCCACACATCAGTCTTACAGACAAGGCAGTGGTAATTCATACTTTTATCCCAGTAGCCACACTAGTTTGTCATTAAAATCAGGTGGTGCATGCCTTTAATCCCAGCCCCAGAAAGGAAACAAAGATGGGAGGAAACAGCTCATATGCTCACTCTCATTCTAAGATTCCTGAAGGCAGGACCACCATTTTGGACTAACGTAGAGGTTTGACTCAGTGGCTGGCTGCATTGCTTTTTGACCTTCAGGTTGAACTCAAATTTTTATCTCTGGATTTTTATCAATCATGCTACAGTTTGATTTAACTTAATGTCGACTCCAAGAGAAAGAAACCATATCTGACACTGCTTAGATAACCAGAACCAGAGACTAGATAGCCAGAAACCTATAGTTAAACCAAAAACCAGTGGTCTAAAAATAAAAATAAGAAATAAAAAAATATTTCTAATGATAATCTACCATATTCATAGATCAGTGCTTTATCCAGTCATAAGAAATCACAGAAACTAAAACAGTAAGCAAAGAGCCCAAACGGGTTTGTACTAGGTTCTCTGTATATATAGAGATAGCTACTGCGTATTTATTTTATAGCTAATAGTTTAGTATTTTTATGGGACTCATGACTGTGGAAATAAGTAGGTCTCTAACTATTACTACTGTGTCTGCTCTTGAGACCTTTTTTTAACCCTGTTAGGTTGCCATGTCCAACTTCTGCATTACATATATGATGTATATGTTTCATCTTTGGTTGTTATCTCATAGAAGCCTGATCTTTTCTAATAAGAGACAGAGAGAGAGAGAGAGTAAATCAGAAGGGGAGGAGGGTGGGATGGATATTGGAGGAGTGAGGAGAGGGAACATTATAAATTTGATGAGAAATGCATCTATTTCCAATATAAGAAAAAAATAACACAGAGAGAAAATGGAAACAAAACAGATCTTTACTATTGAAATATTTTAGGTAAATTGTTAATGGCCTGCTCACTGAATGTTGTTAGTAGGAGGATTGCTGCTAACTAACCACAGCAGGAAAACCTCTGGCAAGCAGCAAATCTTTAAAGCAGCATGTCTTTTGTAAGATTTTGTATTTGCAATTCCATGTAGGTCATCCCTTTGTGAAGCATGCACTGTAGTATGGTTATGATTCTCTGCGAGAATGATACATATATTGCTATAAGTCAACGTTTTTTAATCCCAGCTAGTTAAATGCAATTAATCTCCACAGATTATGCACAAATAATTTTGCAACTAATATGTCACAACTATGCATATAGATCTCAAACTTGTAAGTATTCTTCTTCTTTTGATGTAAAGAAAGAAAAAGCAATTAAGAAAAAAGAGAAAGAAAAGAAGGAAGCAAGGGAGGGAGGGAGGAGTAGTAGTAAGAATTATAGTGATGTAACAGTAGATACTTTGTGCTGCTTCTTTCAATGTGTGATATATCCTGTCAAGTAAATAACAGGGAAAAAGATGAATATTCAAATACATAGTGACAACTTGATCGAAAGAGGGAAAATTATGAATCAGGCACACCAGGTGTAAACGGGTTATTTAGAATCTGGGTTGAATTTTAGACTTGGGAATTCTCATCAGCACTCTGTCATGTGAAGTAGGATTATCTTCACTTAGTCAAAGGAGCAGGGCAGGTGCGGAACATTTGGACAGATCCTCTCACACTAGCTCTTCGGGACAAAGCTCTCTTTCCCATAACTTCCATTTAAAATGCTACCTCCAAATAAGTTGAAAACGCCTAAGATACACTTTATTCTACTGTCTACAAGTATTATTATGTAAGGTATGGGTGAGACTGTACAAACAAGAAAAGGGATGAAAGAACAAAGAAGAAATGCAAAACTCTAGGTCAGGGGGAGTTGGAGAGCTGGGAGATAGAAAAGAAGAAAAGAAAGGAGAAGGGTATTAGAATGAAGGCAGAGGAAAGGCAAAGGGACACAGGAGAAAGAGTGCTGGAATTATTTTCAGTACCCAAGTCATAATAATAGCTATTTTAGCTATTTTTGGCTGCTATAATAAAACACCATGATTGAAGTAGCTTATAGAAAAAGGGTTTGTCTTGTCTTGTGCTTGCGGTGAGATGAGAGTCTGCCATGGCTTAGTGGTAGCACCAAGAAGTTGAGAGTTTGCAACTTGAACTAAAACCATAGCAGAGAGCACAAACTGCAAATAGAGTACGGCTTTATAAAATCAAACACACCCATGGTGATTTGCTCCCTCCCTAAATAGAGAATGACTATTCAAACATCTGAGGCTATGGGAAAGTTCTCATTAAAAATCAACACAAATACGCAAAATATGAAATAAAGTAAACTGGATTTTAATGTAGTGTTATACTCTTATTACTTTAGTTTCTTTTCCATTTTAATTATCCTTCCTTATTGCCAGCTTTCATCATCCTTTTTTCTGAATATCTTCAGCATAAGATATGCCTTTAAACCAGAAGTGTTGCCTCAAATTTCAAGAACAGCACACTTCAACTCAGTCATAAGCAAAGGCAGGATACATTGCCTGACATGAAACCATGGCATGAAGTGTTTCTAGTCCTAAGATAATGCATCACTTTGCTGAAAAGAATTTAGTTTGATCGCTCCTGTATGTCTCATCTGATAAGGCGCAAAGAAAAAAGTGGTTTGTTTACAGATGAAACTTTGAAAAGAAACCTGAATATAAAAAATAGAAAAGGGAGATGTAAAAATGCTCAGGAATCTAGGCATAAAAAGAGGTGAAAACATTGTAAGAAGACTAGTAGGACACACCAAGAAAGCAGCATGTTTGAGACACAACGTCATAGATACACATATAAACTCAAAACAGAGACTCTGACAACATGCACAAATGTGTACAGGTGCAAGGCATGCACAATACTCGTACTAAGAGTGGTAAACGGACATGGCTGGACTGCATGGTAACCACTGCTACTTAAAAAAGTTCCAGCCTTTTGACATTGCCTATCACAATTTTCCAGCACCTTTTTTACTTTCGTTTTAATGATTCCTGCTATATGTTATGTGAGTTTCCTTATACCGCTTTCTTTGGGAAAATTTCTGTGGGATTTGTTGAATGGTGAAAATGGAAAAACAAAATAATTTTTTGGAAAAAATCCCTGCCAGGTTGAAACTATATAGCATGATAATTCTGCTGACTCCCACACAATATTCCCCACACAGTGCTCCCCTGATTACAGCAAGAATAGAAACGTTTAAGATTTACTAAGTGGGCACACCTGATCCCAAGGATGAGACCCACACAATCGAGACACACTATGGTTCCAGACCCAAAGCCTACGCCAATCAAGGGCAAGAGTTCAGTTAATATGTATAGAATAGTGTCCATGATTAGTGTCTTCCTGGATGAATAGCAAAATATGGTATGCCCCACGGAGAGCAGATTAGGTTAAGAAATTGATGCATCTATGTCATATACAGAAGCATACATTAAAGGAATTAGATTGATATAGTATAATGGAAAAAGAATAATATGTCAGGATCTTCGATTTTGGGACCTTATTTGGGGAAGAGGCCCATATTACAAGACTATGCCACATAGGAATGCAATCAGAAAACAATTTAACCTTTATTATGGTACAGGTACAAATGCTATATTATGGTCTTGAAGAATGAAAATTGCTCACAGTGGTTTCTTTCTCAGAATTTATTGTCTGATACCTTCTGACCACAACAGATGAAATCATGCAAAAGAAAGTGTAAAAGGGCACCAGTTGGGGTGACTGAAACTTAGAGGCATTGCCTTCTTGTTGAACTTACTGTGTTTTGCTTCATGAAAAATGCTGCAGCAATAACATTGATAACTGCTTCCACCCCGGAATCATTAATTGTGCTTTCAATATTGTTTGTGATTACACTATAATGCAATTATAGCATGTATAAGGTGTGGCCTATTTTTATTAGGCAGGCAACCATTTCTTGATTCAGATCTTGTCAGTCTTTTTTCATCACCCACTCCACACCTTGTCTTTAGGACCTAAATCCAACTGTAACTGGACTCTGGCATGACACAAGTTCTCTACCGTCACCAAGAATCCATTTGCAACTGACAGGTGTTGGGAAAAATAAAATCCATTTTCTCCAATGAGGTCTTAAGAGGTATATCAATCACTCTCCATATCAGATCCTGTTCCCAGGAGTATGTTTTCCTATACAAAACAGAATTTGTGATTATTTGTGTATTTTTTCTTTTATTTTGCTACTTTTATCTTATTGCTTTTTTTTACTTGATTGTTTCTACTTTTATCTGTTAATTTTATTTTTATTTTTTTTATTTTGAGAAAGTGAAAGAAAGAACATGAGGTTGAGTAATGAGAATCTGGGCGAGTTGGGGAAGAAGAAAGAATATAACCAAAATGTATTATAGGAAAAAATTTTAAAATAAAGTAACAAAAAATGTTTCCATTTCATTTAGCAGAAAAGAAAGTGATGTAGAAGATCCTTCTGTATATGTGTTGCTTCCATTGGTTAATGAAGAAACTATTTTGGGCCTGGTGATAGGGCAGAGCTTAGGTAGGCGAGGAGACTACCCAGAACTAAATTCTGGGAGGAGGAAAGCAGAGAAAGAGAGTAGCCATGGAGACACCAGGTCAGACATGCTAAATCTTTCTCAGTAAGCCACGACCTCATGGTGAACACAGATTATTAGAAAAGGGTTAAATTAAGATGTGAGAGTTAGCCAATAAGAGGCTAGAAATAATGGTCCAGGCAGTGTTTAAATGAATACAGTTTCTGTGTGGTTATTTCAGGTGTAAGCTAGCAGGGTGGCAGGGATGAAAAGCAGGCCCATGTCCTTCCTTTACAAGAAAGAAACATCAATAATAGTTGAGTTTGGTGGGTACTTGCAGCCTTAGTGATAATACTGTGGACCTATGACATGGCTTAATTGTTTTAGACATTTAAACTTGTTACATGTGTGCTTATACTATAGTGATAGCCCTAGACTTACCAAACATATATGCTCCATGTACACAAAAGCTTTCAAAATTATAAGGACTATGGAGGAAAGTTTAGTATCTTATTGTCTAATTTCTCCTCTATGCTAAACGTGAAAGGCATGAACACACATATATTTCAGAATTTAGACTTGTGAATCCAAGCTTCCTCTGACAATTTGTAGTGCATTGCCTTTCTCATATCTTTCTCATAAACATTTTCCTAGTTTTATTACATTTTAAAAAATTGATAATTTAATAAAATAATAAAATGATAGATATTTTACCATATTCATCAAATTAGTCTTATAGAATCTATATCCACAGTATGCCACTTTTTTCATAATATCTGTTTATTAAATATTGCCTTTTAAATTTATGCACTAATAACTTTTAAAGATCACATCAGAAATCTGTGACTGTCTTCAGCAGTGTTCTGCACTCACAACATTTAACAATTTTCTTTCTATTTATTCAGTTGATGTCATTTCTCATAATCTCATGACCTATTGATTTCAATCTCTAAATTTGCTCAGAGCTTTTATTTTATTTTATTTTTTGTGACAGGGTTTCTCTGTAGCTTTGGAGCCTGTCCTGGAACTAGCTCTTGTAGACCAGGCTGGCCTCAAACTCACATAGATCTGTCTGCCTCTGTCTCTGAGTGCTGGGAATAAAGGCTGAGCCAACACCGCACAACAATTTGTTGAGATTTTAAAAAGTATATTTAAAAACAAATGCACATAATAACATGCACACACTCACACACAGACAGAAAAGGTTAGAACCAATGAAATGAAAATATGAATACAAGAAAGAAGTGTGAAAATAAATTTGATTTCTGTAGAAGATAAATCCTGGATAAAGAGCAACACATAAAGATGAGTATCTGTCTTTTGCTTGGTTCTAAATAAGCTGCAAGCACATCATTAACTCCTCCAAAAGACTGCCAAATGTATGGATGAGCCTTCTTTCTATCATACTATGGCTGGAAATACATCACCTCTTTACAACCACAGTGATTTTCTCTTTTCTAGACACACCTTAAGCTTCTCACTGAGCTTGAAATTTAGAATGGGAGATAAACAAATGATCAAGTCCCGTGAATGCAAGGATGGGTGAGTACAGAGAGTCTTCAGGGAGAACTAACAATCAGTTTTCCTCAATCTTATAGCATGGCTGGATGTGCATAGACAGAAAAGGCGGCTTACTGATAGAATGTTCAGAGTGTTAAAAACACCTCTGAAAACTGAGGTGTTCACCCTGTGGAATAAAGTTGGAGAATGCTTCTGCAGGTGTCCAGGTCTTTCTTGCTAGTTCTACACCTCTCACTGACTGGCAGTGAGGAATTAAGAGATTCTGACACATCTGTGGAAACATGCTAAAAGTGACTGGGGCTGCTGACAAGTTTGGATAATATAAACTGTCACATAATTGATGGAAATGGTTTGTTTGATGAATCTGACAGGATCAAGCAATGTGTGACTAATGTGCTGGGGAAAAAGTGGCAGGAAAATAAGACATCTGCCCTGGGAAAGGGGTGGAAGTGACTTTTCATCATCCTTGGGAAAATGACATGTCTTCTCAAGCCGTTGAATTCTCATTACCCACCTGACAGTCTTCAGGCACTAATGCACCTGTGGGGAAAATGTGGATGGGGACTTGTTCTAAGGACAAAAGACACCTGTCACTTAAAGAAAAGCCAAACGAGTGGTCTGAATCCCTTAGAGGAGATTGTGCCTTAAAACCAAATTTTCTACACAAAATCTGACCTTTCAGGGCATAACTGTACAGTCAAAGGCTTTGAGGGACTAACTTCAGTAATAGAAGTCAAATACTGATCATTTTAGAAACATTAATACGATATCCTGATTCATTCCTCATTATCTGAGATTTTGTGAAATGCAAATATTGCTACAGTATATTGAGTTACAATTGTGCAGTTTGTCCGTTACATTCCCCATGCTTTCTATTAATTCAGAGCTTCATCTAAGCACTTTGTTAATTAGGATAAAGAATAACCTTGTCGTTGATTTAAAAGTGTAATTAATACACGAGGAGGTCTTACTAGCTGCCACTTCTTGTCTAACAAACAAAAATCTGCTCTAAAAAGACAGGAGACATGTCCACAAATAAAAGAATATAAATTTTAATATCAGAATATTTAAATTTAACATAAAAGGAACCACTGCAGCTTTGAACAAAACACATACTCGTAAATAGAAAAAAAACCTGAGGAATAAACGTGAAATCTTCACTAATAACCCCCATTTTCAGGAACAATACAAGCTGTCAAATAGCTCAAAGAAGAAAGTTAAGTAATTATGTATCTTTATGAACAATTATTTCAATAGCATTTTAAATTCACAATAGAGTATGTTTAATCAAAAAGAAAATCACATATCTAAAGAAATATCTCAAATAAATAATTTTATAACTGAAGCATAAGTAATATAATTATTTCAATACTTTGATAAGTATGAAGAAAACAAATATCATTTTCACAGAAAAATCATGGATACATAAATGCAATTTGTACGTATAAAATTTGCAAAAAGATGCAAACAGTACTGACAGCTTTAATAACATTCTTTGGTTTGAAATAAAACACTAAAAAATGAATTCAGGCTCAATGTCCTTTTTCATGGGTAGAATCCACTAATGTGTGAGTACATACCATATTCATATTTTTGGGTCTGGGTTATCTCACTCAAGATAGTGTCTCCTACTTCCATCCATTTGCATGCAAAATTCAAGATGTCATTGTTTTTTACTGTTGAGTAGTACGCTAATATGTAGATGTGCCACACTTTCTTTATCCATCTTTCCACTGAGGGACATCTTGATTGTTTCCAGGTTCTGGCTATTACAAACAATGCTACTATGAACATAGTTGAGCAAATGCTTTTGTAGTATGATTGGGCATCTCTTGGGTATATTCCTAAGAGTGGAATTGCTGGATCCTGAAGTAGGTTGACTCCCAATTTTCTGAGAAACCACCACACTGATTTCCCAAGTGGTTTCACAAGTTTGCATTTCTACCAGCAATGGATGAGTGTTCCCCTTGCTTCACATTCTCTCCATCATGAGTTATCATTGGTGTTTCTTTACTTTAGCCATTCTTTAAGATGGTTGCTTTGATCTGCATTTCCCTGATAGTTAAGGAAGTTGAATATGTCCTTAAGCATCTTTTCACCATTTGAAATTCTTCTGTTGAGAATTCTCTGTTTAATTCAGTACTCCATTTTTTAATTAGGTTATTTAGAATTTTAATGTCTAGTTTCTTGAGTTCTTTATATATCTTGGAGATCAGGTTTGATAATGGCACTGGGATTTGTCTCTACCGCCTGTACTGTCTTTTTGGGATGCTATTCTCTTTGGATGCATACCTTACTAAGCCTGGATGTAGGGGTAAGGCCTTGGACTTACCACAGGACAGGGTGCCTTGCCCTGTCTTAGGACTGTAGGGGGTGGGGAGAGGATATGTGGGGGAGTGGGAGGGAAGTGGGAGAAGGGGGGAAGTGGAAATTTTGATTGGTATTATATATAAAGCAATAAAATTTAAAAAAATGCTTTCAGAACTGGAAAGATTTTTCTCAGTCACCTAGCAAAACCTGCAGCAACACAATGCTAAAGCTATCACCATAGAACAAATTTTTCAGAAAAAGGAATTCTCTTAAAAGTGCTTAAATTACCTTTGAATGACTGATGACTCAATAAATTTCATACTAATTTTACATATTTCAAGAGCTTTAGAAATAATTGGGACAGAAGTTCACATTTTTAGTGTCTTTGATAAGGGAGTCATTTCACACATTACTTATAATTTCCAAGCTGGATACACCATTTTGTGTCTTCTCCAAAAGACCTGAGCTAGGTTCCAATTCAGGTTGCTTAAACTCAAACAGCGACAGATGGAGGAGGGCTGTGGTTTTAGAAGGTCTAGTTTCCATGGTGTGTTTTCCACTTTTCAGTTAAATCTCTGTAATCAAGTTTTCTTTTCTTCTTTTGTGTATTTGTTTGTTTGCCTGTGTGAAACAAAATATTTCTCTGTAGCCCTGACTCTCCTGAAACTCCTTTCGGAGAGCATATTAGTTTCAAACTCAAAGCGATCCTCCTGATTTAGCCTCCTCTGTGCTGGAATTACTGTGTGCATCTTCATACCTGCATCTGTGATAGTGGTGTTTCAGGGGAAATAACATCCATTGTTGAAGTGTGTGTGTGTGTGTGTGTGTGTGTGTGTGTGTGTGTGTGTGTGTATCCAGATGTTAGTTTTCAGTAAATGAGTGAATGTCTATTTTAATTTTTTACCTTTAGCCTCACAGCTAGTGAATACCAGGAATGAAAGCCAAACACAAGATTTCATATTGCTAAAGCCTAATTTATATTCCTTGTTTCATGCTCTAATATTCTCTCTCTCTCTCTCTCTCTCTCTCTCTCTCTCTCTCTCTCTCTCTCTGTTTCTAAACCTGGTAAAATAGGAGAAAGAGTCATTGACAGAACAGCAGATGAGGAGAAAACAGAAAACAAATAATTGTGTATAGCTAAATAATTTCTGGAAAAGAAAAAATATCAAACATATATGGAGTCACATTTAAAATTAGGAAACTACACTCTATTTTACTTTCTAAAATTTGTTGAAGGGACAAAATTTTCTGACAAGATGTACCTTCTAAATATAAATCATTATGCTGGAAATAATAAATATGATTATTTTCTGGAAGACCCTGTAAAATGTCTTTTAAGAGAAAAACATGTAATCATTTTTATTTTACTCACCTTGTAAGCCTTTTACACAAATCTTTCTATGGCTTCTATCTCTGCAACACCTTTATGAAATATTCAATCTTCACCTTCCTAACACTAGTACAAATCTTTGTTCATTTCCACAAGACCTACATTCTTGTAACTTACATGTCTATAGTTACTTTTTCCTTTATTTCCTTGGTGATTGTGAGATTCGGACCCGAGCTAGTGAGAAAATCCTAAAGTGTCTCTTCATTAGAATGAACACCAAGTGTACTGTCTTCCTTTGTGCTTGCTCTTCTTTTTATTTTTCATTTTTTCTTCTTTTACTTTTAAAAAAAATTACTTTATATTCCATCAACATTTCTGAATTGCCATGGAAAGGAAATTAGATGAGTTCTTCTATGAGCAAAGCAAAAACGTTTTGCCCTGTTGGGATAGTTCAACTGGAGTAGTGTACTCAAGCATAAATCAGTGAAAACTTATCAATAAAAATCAGGAGTGAGATATTGGGGTGAAAGCTTGGAGGATCAGATAAACAGCACAGTAGCCATCAATGACTTCCAACCTCTTCCATTCTTCCATCTAAAAAGCCAGGATCCTGTCTCCCCACCCCTGCCCTATCACTCTCTATTTCCTTTCTATAAATCTGCCATACCTATATGGTTAACTAATGACTAGCTTCACCCTCTGACTCCAATAAAGCTTTATCTGTCAAAACATAAACAAAATATCATACAACATTTCTGCCTTTTGCCATATCTGGAACTGTTTGGGAAGGTTCAGGAAGTATGGCTCTCTTGGAGGATGTTTCATTGTAGGTAGCTTTTGAGGCATGAAAGGCCTATGGCATTGTCAGTTTGCTACCCAGCGCATTCTCTCTCTCTCTGTGTCTCTTTCTCCAACCCCTCTATCTTCCTGCTGAGTGATTGTCATCCCCATATCTAATTTTCAAACTAATGCTCCAGTATCATGCCAATTTTCCTGTTTCCATGTTTTCTGCCATGGTAGTTATGACCTCTATTACCCAATGGAACCATAAGTTCCTATTAAAATGTTTTCTTCTATAAATACCTTAGTCATAGTATTTTGTTAGAGTAACAGAAATGTGACTAAGATACCTATCAAAGGCAATTCTAATTATCTTATCATTAGTATCCTTTCTTACTATGAAGTACCAGTTTTCTATGTTCTTTTGAAAGTATATAATGAACTGGTTATGTGTTAATGGACAGGCCATCACCACAAATTTACTTGCAATAAGTTTTTTCTTCTACATTGTGTTCTGCTTTATATTTGTAAATCTGTTTGCAATCATAGGTTTACAGAGCATTAAAATCATAGCCTTAAGTAAAAATGAATTTTCTGAAATACAGTCTTCATTCAGAAGAAAGAGTTTAAAAGTTTAAAAATATAAATATAAATAAAAGTATAGTGGGGACAGGGATGGGCTGTCTCTGACCCTTCTAGTGACTTTCAGAACCCAATTCCTAATGTTAGGTTGCTTTGTTCAAATTTAATATATGTGGAGTTGCTTAGTCTTACTGTAACTTGGTTTGCCTTTTTTTTTAATATTCATGGAAGATCTGTCCTTTCCTAAACAGAAATGGAGGAAAAGTGTGTTGGGAGTGTGAAAAAAGGGTGGATGGATGGGTAGAAATGACAGGAGAGGAGGGAGGAGAAACTGTGACAGGGATGTGAAATAAATAAATAAATTTATTAAAAATATCAGTACGTAGTTATGGTTTTGGGATGAAATACCTCACAAGGGTCAAGTATTAAAGTTGTGGTCCCCAAACTAGTTGTGGTAAGTTGGGATCTCTGAAGTTGAGTAACCATGATATTTCTGGCATTATCAATATATTAATTCATTTTTTATTTATGACTTTCTGGATTTTAATGGAATGAGTTTTTTTTAATCTAATTCTGTCTCCATTTTTCTCTTTCTTCTCAACTTTAACTCCCCTATAACTTCCTTGCCACCATTAGCTGATTTTTGGACTTATGTATATGTTCTGCCTTACTGGAAGAATAGAAAATCTTGTCCACCTGACACATTGTAAACCTTACATTTTGTCATTTATGGTTTTAAAATGCTGGGCAAGAAGAGTTTAAGTAAATTCTTCTTTGGCTTACTATTTTGAAAATTGCAGTACATCATTTTGTGGAAGACATGATGGTTTGAGATGAGGCAGCTGATCACATGGCATTCTGAATTAGGAAACAGAGAAAGAGAAAGAGAGAAATGCTAATATTCAGTCAGCTTTTTCTCTTATATAACCTAAGATCCTATCCTAGGGAATGGTACTGCCAACATTTAGGTTATATCTTCCAATCTCAACCTAATTTGTAAAATCTTTCACAGATATGGTCAGAGTCTTGTAACTTCAATGATTCTAGACTCTGGTAGGTTGTAATTATTAACCATCATACATAATCTAAATTATGACTTAAGATTCAATGATTCTCTCTTTTAATAAGAAGCAAGATATAAAAGCAGGACAGTTTCTTATCCACCACCCTGATTTTGGAGCAATATTCCTGCACATGCAAGGTTGTCAGTTTTGGATGAAACATTTGTTTAAAAGTTTGTTCTGGCAACACTAAAATGGATATTCTCTCAGGGAATATTTTTGTTAAAACAAAGAAAAGTATTTTAAATATTTTTAGAAACATTTAATTTTTCAAGAGACACATTGTCTGAAAAGATGAATGATAAGTCTACATTATAAATTTAGAGTAAAGCAATAGAACTGGAGTTTATCTAAATTTTAGCATCCCCATGGCTTTTATCATCTTCCAGTGATGATCTTCTCCCGTCTACCTGTCCATCTTCAATGATTACCCGTTCCTTAAAAATGTTTTGTTCTCCTTCAACATTTTGCCCCTTGAACAGTAAAATAAAATATTATCTGTATTGTTCCCATTCATGTACTGCCCTGTCCATTCGTCTTTGAACTGTCATGTGATTCTTACAAGATACTATTTTCTCCTGGTTGATTTCTCTTCATGTCTCCATTCTGCTCGACAAACAACACTTGGTAAATGTCAGATTTCCCTTTTACCTGAAGGTCAGATGCATTTTCTTGCTCAAACTTCTGAGGACAACTTAATACTTCTCATGGATTATGACTCAAAACTTATAATCTGGGTTCATGTTATGTATCCTCATTCCTATAGATAGTAGACTATTACTCAAACTCATTAGTAAGAGGGAAGTGTATATCTCATTGACAGTAGTTTATAAACATTTTACTTGTCTTCTTAGTGTAACTTGAGGTTTCTTTCCCACCCACCATTTCCCAAATATCTACTCTCAGGCTTATTATTAATTATAAACTATGAGGCCTATTAGCTCGGGTTTATTATTAACTAGCTCTTGCAAGTAAATTAACACATTTCTATTAGTTTCTATTTTATCATGAAACTTGTGGCTTGTTACCTCATATCTTATTTCTTCTATACCTGAAGAAATTAGTATCTCCCAAACTCAATGCTTCTTATCCCTATATCTCTGCTTGGATTTCACTGTTTAGCTAAATTCTTCTTGGATATTTGCCAAAGATTTTATAAATGATATTAGGCCTCAGAGTGGTTACTCAGAAACTTCAGGTTGAAGAAAAGACTCCATTTAAAAATGACATCAAACATGGGGCACGGATCTGCATATAATCCAAAAATAGCTTTTCTTTTTTTCTTTCTTTCTTTTTTTTTAAAGAAGAGGTCTTCTAGACTCCCAAAATGAGAGTCAAGCACATCTTCTTCATAGCTGCAATAGTTCAGATAGGCTCGGTTTGCTGGAGGCATACAGATGTGTTGCTCCTTTAAGAAAAGTCATCCTGGTTTTAGTTGGTGGTAAGGATGACTCTAGTGACAAGACACTTGAATGGGGTTTGTGGGCAGCATGTCACAAGCTGCTTGGTGGAAGCAGTGGGATGCTATGTGATGGCATGGACCCATTTGTTCCTGGAACTGGGGTTGTAAGTATGGCTCCCAGAGCTGACAGTGAACTTATACCCACTCTTTTGGAAAGCTAAATAGTACTAGCGATGCCCACTAAGCATTTATAAATTATCCTGCTCAAAAATGATTACAGATGCACAATAAAGACATAATTAGACAAAAAAGCCTCTAAACATGCCACAATGTGTCTGAAAAATATGCATCCACTTGGGAGAGAGAGGAAAAAAGAAAGTCAGAATTATAACTTAGAAGAATAATCTATTATATTTATGGATAATAAAGAGATACTTAAAAAATAAAGAGTAATAAAATCTAATGAGCCTTGTAAGATGAAAAATACATGAATATTTTGAATTATGTATATTATTATGTTTTCTTTGAATTTGTTGACTGTGACTGAGCTAAATACAGAGAGACATTTATTTGTATAGGCTGTTCAGCTAAAAACATATATATTTTAAAGATATATTGACTTCAAAATTTGAGTCTAAGGATATGGTGCTTTGCAAAAGAGGTTCCACTTTTGTTTCTACAGAAGATAAGAATTAATGAATTTCTTCAAGGCTAATGTGATTTGTTGGAACAAGACCCCCGAAAGATCTCCATGAATCCTAAAAGCACTTTGCCCAACAAATTTCCCAAAACTACAACCAATTTCCCAAAATGATTGTTTAGAAATGTTTGTTTCTATTTAAAGGGGGTTGATTATAAATGGTTAAATGGTCACAGTCTAGCTCTTTCTAGAAAAAAGTAGGGAGATATAATATAAAGATAAATAATTTGCCTTTTTATGGATCTTGGTCTATTGATACAAATTTAAGGTCAATTAGTTACATATGTATTCCTGTTCTTGTTTAAGATATTGTGTTTGTGCAGCTCACTTAAAAATGTAATGTATAATTAAGAAATACAGATTCAAAGATAGACATCTATGGTTGTCAAATTGTAATCATGTTAGCTATGTTTTCTAGGTGTACAGAGCTATATTAGAGATGGATAATTATTCTTCAAACCTTCAAGGAGCTACAGAATATGGTATTTAAAATGTTTTAAGAACTTAGACTTTTCTCAACAGTGAGACAGTTCTACTTCTGGCAGCATCAATTGCTTTAGAGAGGTTGATGGGCATTGAAAAAAATCATTTTGGAATTTGCCTTTATTGTGATAAGACAAGTCATTTGGGCAAGAAACTTCTCTTGCCTGGACTGTTTGATGGTAAGCTATAGATTTTGGACATGCAGAATCCATAAGAAGTGACTGATAAACTTTCCAAAAGATGGAATAGTCCTTCAGAGTTTCTGCTTAACATAGGAAACTGCCAGACATTCTGCAAGACACAGAAAGTGACTGACAGACTGCCAATATAGGTAAAACAGTCTTTCATACTTTCTGCTTCATGAAGAATAGGCCTCCTTACAGCACGTAACATATTCAACACTGTAGATTTTCAACTTAATTTGACAATTCTCTTCTCTTCTCTTTTCATTCTCTTCCTTCTTCCTTTCCCTGTCCTCTCCACTCTGTTCTCCTTCCCTCCTCTCCCCATCCTCTTCTCTTCTATTCTTTCTCTCATTTTGTCTCCTTTTTTCTCATTTTTTCTTTCCTTTTTTTTTACATTGTAGTAAGTTTACATATGACTTTTTAACATACCAGATGTTTAGATCACCTCTCCCTTCCAGTCTTGTCAATTTCTTCATCCATATTTCTTGGAAAGCTATACAGGGTTCTTGGGGAGAAAAAAGAATCAATGTTATAAAGTATCTATAAACCTTATACACTACAATACAACATTTCATGCAACATTTGTCCACTGGTATAATGGTAGCACAGCAATTAGCAGAAATGAGAGTTTGTTGAATGGATATGACTCCTGCCCCAAACTAAGGAATCAATGCTCTTAATAAAAACCTTGTCAAAAATTCATGGCTGATACTTTGGTTTAGGCAAATAGTCATGGGGTCAAGCTCCTTCTAAATTTATATGGTTATATCAAAAAAGAAATGCTACTCTCAGCTTTAGTCTGATAATATTTGTTCTATGCAAAGAATAGAAGTGAACATTGAGTAACATGGCAATTTAGTGTGTGAATATGCAATGCTTGAATGTTCATTCTTAACAAAACATTTATACCACATCACTTAAGACTCAGAAAACATTATAAAAATGGGAGTGGGAAGAATACAAGAGCCATAAAACTGGGACAAGTGTTTTCAAGTGTTATCTTCTGCTGTTGCAATCACAATCTCACAACAGTTGCTATTCTCTGCAATTGGACTGCCCATAAGTACTTTATGTATTTCCCTGATGAACTATTATTATTGATGAACACTGTGGGAGAGGCAAGCACTCTCTTTAGCTATGTACCAGGTTATCAAAACAGCAATATCCAACATATGTTTTAAAATACTCAACCATATAAATACTTATGTGTGTGTGTGCATCTCTGTGTGTGTGTATCTATATCACAGCCTTTGGTTGAACTCAACAAATCACAAAACAAAAAGATATGAATGAAGAAAATAAAAGAAACTATTAGGGAAGTAGAAGGTTAAAATATTTTGGGAACTTTCATTGAGTGTAGGAGTGACATTAATCAGAATGCACCATATGTGTACATAAATTTATCAAAGAACAATTGTCATAAAGTTTGTGTATTCACAACCCTTAAGAATAGATTCACTTAGTCTTACTAAAATGAATCTTTCTGACTCTTCATTACTTAAGGAAGTATTTTACTGTTGTTCATCAATATACTGGTGTGTATCACTTGATATCCCATTTTTTTTAATCCATAAATTCTCTTTTTAAAACTCTAATACTTTGGTCCTCCTTAAAATTAAAGTCATACAGAGAGCAAGACCTTTTTGCACACATATATTCAAAATTTTCATTCAAATTCATTATGAATTAGTTTTTTGTCCTGAAAACACAGAATGCTCATGAAACATGAAACCACACATTGTGTTGTTTTGTGATTTTTCTATGAGCACATTTTGTTGATAACTCACTGCATCTATAGGCTAAATTGATATATTTTTATTTTCTATAGACTAGCAGTAATGTAATTTGGATTTATAAGTGCAAATACTCTAACCTTTTTAAATTATGCTTACTCATTTTAAAATCAGGAAGAATATATAAAACAGGATCTTTCTATATGTATCTCTGGTTGTCCTGAAATTCACTGTGTTAACCATACTGCCCTTGAACTCATAGAGATATGCCTACCTTAGTGCTGAGATTAAAAGTGTGCACCATCATCACCTAAATAGGATCTTAATTCTTGAAGAAATTGTTTCCTGTTCTTAATCTGTAGCTTAAAATAAAGACATGAAAATTTTCTTCAAACCCTTACTTTTGTTTTCAATGAGAAATGTACGGATTCTATCCTTAGGAACAGATGTTGTATGTAGAACTTGTAAGAAGGGAAAGAGAATACGGAATTTCTCCTAGCAATTATATACTAGTATCTAATTACAGAGAAATAAACAATTGCAAATTTAGTCACAATATGCATTATAGTTATATAACATAAATATCTTCATACTTTACATGTCTTCTAGTTATTATGTTAATATGTATTAGGTAGAGCTAGTGATAACTTCATTCTTTACATCTAGCTAATATTGTTCTACAACAAATGAGATTTTTTTTCATGAAAGAGGCAAGAATAAGAAGATAAATACCAATTTAAAACAATGCAGTTCTGAGTATCTATTAACTGACAAGAGTATATAAATGTCAGCATGACTTTCAAGCAGATCAGTTCCAGTTCAAAGAGCTACGCAATGGTTTTGACTTTGAGCAAGTAGAGGAGATTGTACAAAGCTGCTGCAATGATTCTGAGGAGAATTTGGGGATGGGTAATCAGAAATTGTATGTGTATAAAAGAAGAGGCTGCACTATATGTCAGTTTAAAACTAACACTACTTTGGGGGAATTAGTTTGGTTTTATGCTCTAATAAATGGTGTGTCTGCTAGAGTTGACATTTATAGCTCCTTGGAGATCTGGGTAGGGATGAATGTTATTCTTTTACAAGCAGCTGCTGAGTTATTTGTCATCTTCTATTTTTTCTTCAAAGTCTTTAAAAACTGAATATGATTGAAAGGAAACACATAAAGAAATCATGAAAAGTCTGTGGTAGAACATGATAGACTTCAGGAGATTCAAAATCCTGAGAGAGGACTGAGCCACTTCCCTATCTTCTTCAATATACAAAGACTTGAGGACAGATTCCCAGCAACAATGTACAAATTCGGCATCGTTATTCATATTCTACATCTGTAACCAAAGTACAGGGAGTTATCATGTCAGGGAGGCCCCTCAGCACTTACAGGCAAGCCATCGTAGTCAACAGAAGAGGGCTTATTTTAGTGAGAGAATTTTGTCTCACAATAGATGATGAGGTAGAGATCTAAAGAAAAAAATGTCAATGTGTAGCCTTCATATCCATGTACACACCCTTATATGTGCATCCATATGTAAGCAACACACACACACACACACACACACACACACACACACACACTTCTATTCCATACATCAAATCTGATTAAACCTAAAGTAAATCTAAGTCTCAGTATAAGAAGTATGTGCTTCTGATGTGTTGTGGTATAGGGATTCTTGGTTATAAGAAAAAAATGTATTTATGATGCAACATTCTCTACAAAATATTCTTTGTTAGGCATTAAGAAGACATAGACATTTCTTCAACTGCTTTTTAAATTCTAGTTTTTTTCTGCAGAAACACACTCAATCACACATTTCTTGCAGTATATCTAGAATGGTCTTTGTATTTGATTTTTGCCCAAGGTAATAATTCAACAGGGAAAATCATATATGATTGCTAAATAGTAGCAAAAGTGTCTCAGCAAAGAGATTTCCCTTCCTATTGATAATAAGAACTTTTTGTGACATCTAAGTCTAACATTTTCAATAAAGTCACTTGTTTGATTGCATTAACATATTTTTGTTTTTCTGTGTACTGAAGCTGCTTGTGTGCTGAACTCCTTATGTTTGCACTTCTCCAAACATTAGTATCTTGAGATCCATGTTTGTAATCTATAATGTACTGTGGAGGAAAGACAGTACTAAAACAAGTCTCATATGTATACTAAGTGTCTGACATCTTTGTGAACATAATATAGGGAACATCATACTAGCAATTTGCCTCTCCTCAAAAATCTATTCTTTTATCTTTGCTCATTAAATGTGTGTCTTAATGTGTTTTGCTTATCTTAGGAATGACACCCTTAAGTACACACCCTTAAGGCTCTAAATAAAGTTTCATATAAATTCTGTACACATAATAATGATATCTTATATATTCTTTTTCATTTAAGCTCATTCCCAGATTAAACGTAAAGAATTTCTAATGAATCTTTATACTATGTATTATAAAAATAAATATTAAGTTAGTCAACTTATAATGATTATTACATTAGCTATATATTCATAAGTTATAACATGGAAATACTATTTTATAAAGTCAATCTGTGATTTTAATTACAATTTTAATGAGAGTAAAAACATCAGTATTTTCATTAGAGTTGATGAAACTCTTATTAGTCCCTTTCTTTATGATAACGATCTTATATCAAAAATCTCCAAGAGCCAAGAAAAGTTCTGAAATTATTTATTTCAAAAACAAAATCATAAATATAGATAGCTTACGTGTGTTGAAGGCAATTAATAAAACAATACTAAACAAATGATAATACTCCAGTAATAAGTCACATAACTCCTTAGAAAAATTTTTAGCTACTGGTATAAGTGGAATTGTGTTTTATGAAAATCTGTAAGTTTAAGCTCTAATCCCCATCATGACAATCTTTAGAGAATTTATTTTTCTGAGACAGAGTTTCTCTGTAGCTTTGGCGCCTGTCCTAGAACTAGCTCTTGTACACCACACTGGCCTCAAACACACAGAGATCTGCTTGCCTCTGCCTCCCGAGTTCTGGGATTAAAGGCTTGAAACATTACTACCAAGCAAGAGAATTTGAGTTTAATATATGCTTAAGTTTATATATATCATGGAGGAGATACTGATCTTATGAGACTTAGTATCTTATATGAAAAGATAGAGAAAGTGTGCAGTCAAGGAGATAAAGGTCTTCCAACCTACATACCTGTGAGAAAAATCAAACAGTGCTGGGGGCATCCTGTGAATGTAGTCAATCAAAAATATAAAATCATCAACTGATAAATCTAGTATATAGAATATAAATAATATGCAAAGATAATTTGCTAAAGATGAAACAAAGAGTAGGTACATGGATGGAATATAGTTTACATATAAGCCAAAAATTATTCCTAATATGCTTCAATGACTTCAAATGGACATTTCAAATTTTATGAAATTTTGTTTCTTTCAAAATAAACAATTTATTTTTGACTATTCAAGGTCAGGATTTAAATTTCTAAAAACCACGAAAGAAAGCAGAATATGAAAATGCAATGACCAAATGTATTAATCATCAGCTCAACAAAATTTTTTAAATAAAGTTGTAGAGAATTATCAATAATAATCACTAAAATATATCCTTTTTGTATTCAATGTATTTAAATCTATTTATTATTATAATTTTTAGTTGTCTAAAGACAATATATTCTCTAATATGTACAGGTTTTATTACATTTATATTTTAAGCATATGAATGATTTTTGCATCCATTTATGTGCACATATGTGGACATATGTGCCTGATAATCATAGAAATGTGAAAAGAACATTAGATCCCCTTTGAACTAAAGATGCAAATGGTTATGAGTCTCCAGATGGGTGCTGAGAATTGAATCTGGGTCTTCTCCAAGAACAGGGTGCTCTGCACCTTTGAGACATTGCTCTGTGTTCTAAATTTAGATTGTTACTTTAAAATGTATACACTTCTATTTGAAATATGTTTATAATATTTTCTCCTATCCATTTTGGAACTTCACTCCCTCTGATGTGACCCTACTTTTAAATTGATAGCCTCTTTTTTTTTGACTGTGGCTAGGTTTTTTGTGCCAGGCATTTTTTCCTCCCTGTTCAATGGGGCTTTAGAGCCAAATGACAATGGCTGGTAATCAGTGACTCAGTGTCAAATGAATACCACTATTTGGACATTTACTAATATCTTGCCATGCTGGCTATTGCTGTGGTTTATAGGGGTTTGAGGTGGGTAAGCTCTTTAATTGCTTCTTTCCCTTGACAGTGTATACATTGTTCTCTGGTACTATGGAGGCAAGACCACAGAAAGGAGATATTTAGATTGAAGATTCAAGTCTTGTACTAATGTGTTCAGTGTCTTCAGCAATAGATGCCCCAATATAAATGGAATACCCCACTAAAGTCAGAAACTACATTAAAATCAATGATACAGAGGTGCCCACTATCTTCATTACTATTCAATATAGGTCTGGAAGCACTAGATGAGTCAATAGAACAAGGGAAAGAAATTAAATGAATACAAGTAGAAGAGGTCACAATTTACAAATCATATTATATTACACATTATATGATCATATACATTAGAGATCCCAAACTTTATCAGGAAACCTTTACAAACAATCAACAATTTCAGTGAACTGAAAGGGTAAAATAATCAACATGCAAGATCACTTTTCTTTTTATACACCAATAGCAAACATTGCACGAGAAAAATCATAAATATTCCCATATACAATAGTGTCAAAGACAAGATAATATCTTGGATAAACCTAACTAGTAAGGTAAAGGTACCAGCAACACAATCTTTAAAATCTCTAAAGAAGGAGAATGAAAACAGCACCTGAAAACGGAAAGACCTCTGGTGTTAATGGATCTATAGAAGTAGTATTGCAATAGTAGGTGTTCTACCAAAAACAGTTCACAGATTCAATGCAATTCCAATTAAATTACCCACAATATTCTTCACAGAAAATAAAATCTTAAAACACATAAAGAAATTACCCCAGATATTCAAAGCAATCATGAGTGAAGCAGAAGAATAATAGAGAGTCATACTTGAAATTTCTATATATAGAAACTATATATAGAAATTATAGAACTATCATAATAATCCTCACATCATATGGGGATGGCAAAAGCAGGAGGCACATAGACCAGTAGAACATAACCGAGTACCCAAACATGAGTGTTAATAACTATAGCCATCAGATATTTTGCAGATGCAAAAAATAAAAAATATAATATAAAATGGCATAATCTTCAACAAGTGTTTGCAGAAAAACTGTTCACATAAAAAAGAATGGAATTAAACCTTTATCTTTTTGCTTACACAAAATTAGAGCTAAATGTATAAACTACATCAATTTGAAGCCTGAAATACTAAAACTTCCAGAAGAATACAAAGACACTACCATACACATATAAAAGAAATAGTAAAAAATATAGAACCTGTCTTGGAAACCTAAACAGATAGATAGATAGAAGATAGATAAATGGATAGATAAATAGATAAATGATAGATAGATAGATAGATAGATAGATAGATAGATAGATAGATAGATAGATAAAGCTTTAAGGTATGAAAAACTTCTGGACAGGACTCCATTTGACCAGAAATTAAAGCCAACAACTGACAACTGGAACCTCCTAAAAATAAGAGGCTTTGAAAAAGATACCAAAACAGTCAAGTTGGAAAGAAACCCCCAAAATTGGAGAGCATATTTGCAAGCTATACAACTGACAGAGGATTAACATTCAGAATTTTCAAATAACTCAATAGATAAAAAAGAAAATTAATGAACAAAGTAAAAAATTGGATTAGGCATCTAGACAGAGTTCTCAATAGAAGGAATAAAAGTAGCTAAGAAATACATAGAAAAAATTTTTCATTATCCTTAGTAATCAAGAAAATGCAAATTAAAAGACCTGAAATTTTATTTCTTCCAATAAGAATTGTTAAGGTCAAAAAAAAAAAAATACTGAGAGCAAATGCTAGTAAGGTTTTGAAGAATGAGAAATCTTCATTCACTCTTTGTTTGTTTGAGGGATTGATTGATTGATTTTTGTTTACTTATTACTTAATTTGCCTGATCCTATACTAATGTACATATATTCTGAACCTCTATTTCAGGCGCCTTTGTCTATTTCAATGAAATTGAACTCCATTAGCTTCCCACAACACTTCCAAAAGCCCATACGAAGGATTACTCTCGTTTAAGCTGACATTTCCATCTCGGAAACATCACCTACCTAGAGTAATACAGCTTTTGGCCTCTTGAAACTGATTAGTTCACTCATTATAAAAGTTTCTTTTTCAACAGTGTTATCACAATCAATAAAAATTGTAAGGCTTTTAAGACTGCAAATTTCTCTTATAACTTATTCATATCTACCTATCTATCTGTCTGTCTGTCTATCTGTCATGTATGTATGTATGTATCTATCTATCTATCTATCTATCTATCTATCATCTATTTACTTGGTTTTTAAAGACAGGTCCTATAATTTTTATTATTTCTTTTATATTTGATGTAAAATAATTATCTAATTTCCCTATTTAACTTCCTTCTATCAAACACACTCCTGTACCTCTAGTTTGCTTCCTTCAAAATTGATGGTGTGGTGGCTTGTGTGGTGGCTTGAATGAAAATAGCCCCAACGGCTTGAATGTTTGAATGTTTGTTCCTCAGTTACTAAAATTGTGTGGGAAGGATTAGGTGATATGTGAGACTTGTTAGAGAAGGTTTGTCTTCTTGGGGGATATTTGTCACCAGGGGTGAACCCTGAGGTTTCAGTCAGACTTTTTCTGCCTATTGCCTGTGGACAAGAATATAAGTTCTTAACTATTGTTCCAGTCCCTGGCCTGCTGCCATTATCACTGTCATAGCAATGAACCATCCATCTGAAATTGTAAGCATACTTCTAAATAAATTCTTCCTTCATCAGCTGCCTTAATCACGGTGTTTTGTCACAGATAGAACAGTAGCTATGACACAAGGGCTCAGTTTCTATTAGTTGTAACTGTTTGCATATATGTGTGTGTGTGTGTGTGTGTGTGTGTGTGTGTGTAATATATATGTCATATGCATATTATAACTTGTTTGTTTTGTATAATGCTCCCTTATGTTTGTTTTGGGGCTGACCATTAGATACCTTGCATTATTCCATTGGGACACTTTAAGAACTAACCATGCCCATCCCAGCCATTTTTGACCCTCCCCCTGCCGCCATCTTCTCTCTCTTGCGCGTGTGTGTGTGTGTGTGTGTGTGTGTGTGTATGTGTGTATATGTGTCTTTTTCCTATGTTTGTCTATGTTTTCCTTTCTTTAAGTAATAAATATCTAGCTTTATGTATAGTCTTATGTCTATTTACTCTGTCGTCCACCGTATCCAGCCTTTTGACTCTGCCTCTCGCCCGGGGACCCTGACTCCCCCCCCCCCCCCCCCCCCCCCCCCCGCCCCCGCATGGCGCTGCCACTCGCAGCTGCTCCACGAGCTGCCCGGGACATCCGCTCATGGTATTTTTAAAAGAACAATATTTTGGTGCTGTGGACTCGAGAGATTCACCCGCCAAAGGCCAGAGTTCCAGCTTCACCTTTCATCCGGGACTCTGACAACTTCCAGGACTGAATCGGAACCGAGGTCTCAACACCGACCCACCTGCTACAAACAACACTGGCTTCTAATTGTAAGTTTCCTCACTCCAGTCAGCTTATCTGAGCCTTTTTAACACGGGATTGACCGGTCCTCCCCGTGTTTCTGGGCTCAGGGGGTACTTCTCCGCCCTGTCACCATTACGGCTTGTGTCCTCTGTTAAGCCCGTGCATTCCCGCACCTGGGGACCCAAGGTTCCCAGGCTTCTTCCTCTTTATTTCAGTCTTTTCTTCCTTCCAACCTTTCTCACAGACGTAATTGGCTGATCTGGTTCAGCCGATACCATCCCACATGGGCACTCAGACGCCTGGGCACATGTTTTCGGATGGTCGTTTGCATCTCACCTAAACGGGGAGCCGTTCCCCATAGGCTCGAGATGCCACGGCTTTTTGTGGGTTTTTCACGGTCTTGACCTGGAAAAGCAAGTCGTACCAGCCTAAATATGCCTTAAATTGTCTTAAATTGCGGGTTTTTCACGATTCAGACTCTGCATAACAACCAGGCGGCCCCCGGATTTTCCATTCCCGCGGTCTTTCCATTCAAGCCACAACATGTGACCGCCACCATGTTCATTGGGGTCAGGTGACTTTATCGCTAGATTCACTGAGAGCCAGATCACACGACCAGGCCCTCCCACTGTTATGTATGTCCCACTTTCCCCTCCCCCTCCTCAGTGTTCACTGAAATCTCTCCTTAGCTATAATTACAGGTGTTTTGCATAGTAACGTGCTTTCTGATAGGGCCCATCAGAAACATACACTTTGCCTAATTCCTGTTCTCTATGTATAATGATTGTTCATTTCATCTCGTTTCAGACTACAAAATCATAAACTGGTATGTATTTTTAAGATGTTTTCTACCATTGTCAGTTCTGCCACTAATCTTAATGTTACAAACAGTTTTTTTTCTTTCTGTCTGTCTTTTTACAAATGTGGATCTTACCTATTAAGAGTCAATACAGTCAAACTCAAACCCAATCTTCCAGACAGATTCTATTCTGCAGCTACACTTAATAATCAGCCCTCAACTGCTCAGAGATCTGGGGAATACGATATTAATTGTTTAATTATTTAAAAAACTTTTCATAACCAAAAGAGACAGGTTGGCTCCTAGCAAGCACTCTGTTTCCTCTGAGAAGACATAAGACAGACGGTCATGTCACTGACCACCGTCCATCTGCAGTTTGCTTTGACTGCCAAGCACTGACCATTGGGCAAAAACTGCCTATCACCTAAACTGGAGACCTCCAAACGTGGACAAGATCACTGGAATCAACAGCCTAGCTGCTCAGGTCAAGGTAGGCCTGTCTTCCTAAAGATTTCTTAGCCCACAGTGTCTTCAAAAGCCTGGCAGACTCTACACTAAGCAACAAAGGTCAAATGCAACCTTCAGTGACCAGGGAGGACCAAAGAGTAGCTCTAGATGCCAACCAAGTAAGTTCTCTGTCATTTTTTAATCAGCAACTCAAGTAAAATCTTATCCTTCTCAAAGATCTCTGACAGTCTGATAGCTGAGAGGTTTTGCCTATTTGTCTCACCAAATAAAAATACTTTTCATTATAATTTCTTTTTTTATACAATGTATATGTCTAAAACTTCTGTTTTTCTTATAAGTTCCAGGGAGCCGAATTAAAAAAAACCCATCATAAACAGGTCAGATACAAACCTCTCAATTCCCTGGTCCTAAAAATTTTTCCTCAATTTAACTTTGTCCTCTGTTCTGCCAACACCCTAACCAGGTACAAGAGACACCAGACATTTCCATGCCACAGACACCTGTCCTGTCGGAAACAGAGACCAGCTATGCCAAGACGTGACCAGCACCCAGCTTCTCTCAGATCTCCCTCACCCCCACACACCCCCAAAGACGACGCCCACAAATCAGCCGGAAGCAGTCTTGAGAATTCGCCGCCCCAATTCCTTCAACCTGTAATGTCTAATCTTCTACTTTTTATTATAAAAAGGATCCTGGAATGTTATTCCATTGGGACACTTTAAGAACTAACCACACCCATCCCAGCCACTTTTGACCCTCCCCCCGCAGCCATCTTCTCTCTCTCTCGTGCGTGTGTGTGTGTGTGTGTGTGTATGTGTGTATATGTGTCTTTTTCCTATGTTTGTTTATGTTTTCCTTTCTTTAAGTAATAAATGTCTAACTTTATGTATAGTCTTATGTCTATTTACTCTGTTGTCCACCGTATCCAGCCGTTTGACTCTGCCGCTCGTCTGGGGACCCTGACTCCCCCTGCCGCATGGCGCTGCCACTTGCAGCTGCTCCGCGAGCTGCCCGGGACATCTACTCATGGTATTTTTAAAAGAACAATACCTTGTAAACAATTGATGTGTATTTCCCTACTTTAAACTGTGTATCTTGCCCTCAGCATTATTTGGTTGTCTGTAGTTCTTTTCTTTTTTTAATTTTTTATTTTTTTACAGGGAGGACATTCCAGTAAATACTGAAATTGCCCATGTTTATTTTTCCATACTTTTTTTATACCCAATACAAATGAGGGGGTGTAGAAAAAGACTATATTAATGTGATACAAAGGACAACTCAAAGAGTTAATTGCTTTAATAATTTGAGATATCAAATTGTTTGAATTCTGTTGTTTAGGCAGTGAAGCTGCCCTAGACCATGTATTCTGAAGGCAGTCACTCCCTAGGTGACCTCATAGTTACAAAGAAGGAGCAGAAGTACATTTGCATATCCTGATCATCTGTCAGGATTGAATAGATCTACTTGTATGAGCTATCTTGACATCAAAAGAATCAAGTAATCTCATCCTGAGTTGGGATTGCACGCTGGCCAGCCTCTTCAAGCAACCTCCAACTGTCTGACAGTCAGACAAGGTGTAAGTAAGCTCACCCTTTTGGGCCTCCACATTTTGCATGTAAATGGATGGAAATAGAAAACGCTTTACTGAGTGAGGTAACCCAAACACAAAAAGAGGAATATGGTATGTACTCACTCATAAGTGGATTCTAGCCATAATTAAAGGTCTTTGAGCCTATAATTCGTAATCCTAGAGAAGCTAAATAAGAAGGTGAACCTGAAGAAAATCATATAGTTATCCTCCTGGATATTAAAAGTAGACAAGATAGCCAGGCAACCTTGGGTGCCCGGTGGGGGGGGGGGAGCGATGGAAGGAAGGGGAGATGGTTAGAGAGAAGGGAGTAGGGGAGGATTAGGGAAAGCTTGGGGGAATGGGATGGGGGGAGGGAGGAAGGATGGATATGGGAGCAGGGAAGTATATATCTCAACTAAGGGAGTCATTTTAAGGTTTGCAAGAGACTTGATTCTAGAGAGGTTCCCAGGTCCAAGGAGAGATCCCCAGATTGTTCTCTGTAGTTCTTTGTGTAGGGTTGTGGCTTCATGTATTCTGCACCATGCATCTGGCATGTCCATGGCTATTGTCCTTGTTCAGCTTATACTTTGATAGGGCTATAGATCATTGACCTTGAAGAAAACCTGCAGCCATGACCTATCAAACCAACATAATCCCTAAATAAACTCTAAATATCTTCCCTTATATCCATGATCAGTGTAGTACTCACCTTATCAAACATCAAGGAAACTTCTCTTTTTCTCTTTTCAACAGAATAAAACACAATAGAAAAAGCAACAACAAATTAAAATACAGAGTTGTAGAAATCTGTCCCCATGGATGCATCTGAAAAAAAAAAAGCCTCCTTCAGTTAAATTCAAGAAACACTGAAGAAAATGATAGGGCAAAAAGTGTTATAAGAGCCAAAGGGCCAGGAGGTTTTAGTGAGATTCTGGCTCCTAGTAATGACAAAACCCACACTCATGAAGTCTCAAGAATACGATCCCTGACAATTTTTTGATCTGGTAAAGATATTTGGGTTGTATTCACTTAGTTAATGTTATAAATATTTTTCTTTTTTGGGTTGACAGTTGAGCACAATCAAGTCTTTTTTAACTTTGGACCACTCCTGATGTTTTCATATGAATTTTTTATTTGCCGACCCACCAGATATGCCCATTTATCCTCTCCACTTCTCTATGTAAATTTTATAAATGTCAAACAAGCTGTGACTTTCAAACCCACATGATAGCTCTCCTTCAATTGCACTTGTACCCTTGGTTTCCTTTTGTGACAGTCCTTCACAAACCCTACAGATCTTATCCTTAGGGAGACTGGACTCACCATAAATCTAAAAGTTTTCTTTTATCTTTTTTTCTTTTCTTTCTTTCTTTTTTTTTTTTAAACAGGGTTTCTCTGTAGGTTTGGAACCTGCCCTGAAACTCACTGTTGTAGACCACTCTGGCCCCAAACTCACAGAGATCCACCTGCCTCTGCTTCCTGAGTGCTGGGATTAAAGGCGTGTGCCACCACCGTAGGGCTCTTAAAAGATTTCTTTATGCTATTGTTTGAAGCACTTAAAATGGGATCATATGCAATATTTTATTGCATTTGCCTAGAGTTGTTTCATAAACAATAAACCAATGAGTCAGTGTCCTTTGATAGATTGACAGAAATGGATTATAAAGTGTGCTGATCAATGGAACAAAATACAAGGCTCAGTGAATTCTTTCTTCCTAAGAAAACAGCAGATAAATATTTGTCTTGGTAAATATCTTTGAACAATGAATCCAAAGAAAATCATATTTAAGGAAAATAATAAAGTCTATCTTGTGCTTCAAAGAATCAGAATCTTTCTTGTAGGGCCCTGTCCTCCCTGTTCCTTGAGGCCAAAACACAGGCTGCAAGTAATGTTTAATCTAACCAGCTAAGCTTCCTGCTAGTTCAGTCCTTGCTTCTGCTACAGCCTGGTGCATTAGCCTAAGGGATCTATATTGCTTTAAAATGGTAATTTCTCAACCTGCATAAAAGAAGCTCAGGGCCAAGGTCCATCTAACCTGTCTGACATTGCCTTGCACCCTCGACCACCTGCCTGATGTCAGTTTTCCCAGCCCCCTCTGGGTGGGAGGAGTTTTTCTTTACTGGGGCCAAAGGTATTTAACCCTGATCAAGTTGAATAAATTGGGCATTCTCTTCTTGACGATGACTGGAACTCTGTATCTGTGTGTGTGCGTCTTGTGTTTCAACCCCTAGAACAATATGAAACGAACGGAGACTCCCACACTTTCTTATGTTGTTTGGTTTTGCTATCTTATCTGGAAAGTGATAATTCAGTTACAAAGAAAAACAATGAGTACAACATTCAATACTAGGAATGTTTGTCTTCTAGTTTGCAGTTATTTTTGCTTCTGCTTCAAATAGACTGAACTGTGAATATACCCTCAGCAAGTTGAGCATCAGACAAAGAAATTCAATCAAGTACATGTTCAGGAAAACACTTTAAAAAATCATAAGAAAGTAAAAGGCACCAAATATAATGTCCTGAGAACCCTAATCTAAATAATGATAGCTGAACTGGTGATATAACCATTCAAATTAGCTATAAATATGTTCAGTTTCATCATCAAATGAAGGAAAATCCTATGTTGTTGTTTAATCCCATTTCCTTAAATAAGTAGCTTCAAATTTTGATGCAAGAAATTTGAACTAGAGTATTGACTCATTAGGCAAATTGTTTATATTGTAAGTATTTGTTCATAAGTTTGATTTCTCAGAACCCAGAATTTAAAAACAAGCAAAGGCATATGGACATCCTGGCACACCTTTGTAATACCAGGTTTAGAGATGCAGAGACAGGGCTCACTGTTCATCCACTCTAGCTTACTTGATGAGACAGACGCAGGCCTATGTGTATGATAATTTATGAACGACAGCAACATTCTACTCTGGCCACCACTTACAGTCACATACTCTTACACACACACACACTCACATGCACATGCACACAACTCTGAATTCACATATAAAAACTAAATGAAACAAATATTCTTCACTCATAGTTTCTGTAAGTCAAACCCTGAATCATATAACCTAAAAAACACAGCATTTATCACAAGCATTTGAAGATAAAAACTTTGAAATGAGTATTCTCATCCATTTTTACAAGGTGAATATTACTTCTTAAATGTTCTTTCATTGATATTGTTCTTTTATTCCTAGCTATTCCCACATTATCTAATGAATTTCTACTTGTCTTGGCTATTTTAAGATTTTTGAAATCATTCCTTTCTTATTTATGTGGGAAAAATTCTTGCAGGAAAAAATCGTCAGTAATTATCACATTAGGCTATTAAAGTATTCAAAATCCTCAGCAGAGCTCTTTCATTTTATTCCAGCTTTGTTTCTGTAAGTTCTCTAATGTGTACTAAGTGTGAAGCATTGTGCTTTGTGAGAAAATAATTAAGAAAAAAGAGAAAAGAATCTTCAGGTTTTTATCTCACTGCATAATTTTCCTCACACTCCCATTTCCTCAAAAACTCTGTCTAGTCAGTGTCTCCTCTGTAACTATCATATAATGACTAGTTAAAATAGAGTTAAAAGGCTTTATAATAGACGTCATACCCACATGGGGCAATGAACTAATTTTTCGTTAACTGCTCAGCTCTGCGATTATATCTAAACACAACACAAAAGACCATAAGTTACGACTATGTTCCAAAGCCATTTTATATAAGAAAGGAGATAGTAGGCTGGATTTTGCCCAAAAGTTCCAGACCTTTGGTCTGCCACATCCCGTGATATCATCATCTTTATTCAATACGTTAAAATACTAAATAAAGTTGAGATCGTTCATGAGATAGCATAGTCATACTTAACACTTGTTAATATCAATTGTTATTCTTTGCTATCACTTTAAGAACTAACCACGCCCACCTCAGCTACTTCGGCCCTCCCTCACCGCCATCTTCCTCTCTCTCTCTCTCTCTCTCTCTCTCTCTCTCTCTCTCTCTCGCATGTGTGTGTGTGTGTGTATGGATGCGTGCGCGCGCGTGTGTGTATGTGTGTGTCTTTGTTTTATGTTTGTCTATATCTCCCTTTTTTAAGTAATAAATGTCTAGCTTTACGTATAGCCTTATGTCCATTTATTCTGCCATTTACCGTATCCAGCTGCCTGACTCTGCCACTCGCCCAGGGACCCTGTACTGCTCGGGCCATGCCATCATAACATATTCTTTTTAAAAGAACAAAATCAATAGTTTGTGATTCATATTAAACCATTATAAAGGTTATCATTTTTCATCATGGTTCATATACATGTATTAGATTATTCATTGTTTCTATTGCTTATCATGATAAGCACTTTGGCCAAAGTTGACTAAGAAAAGAAAGAACTTATTTCATCTTAGATTTTACAGATGATGGGACTCTAAGTTAGGAACTGAAAGCAATAACCTATAGTAACAGAAATGAAAATCATGAAATATTGTTCCTTACTGTTTTCCATTCTGAGTTCACATTCACTTGCCGAAGCGTGGTTTTTCTGACAGTGGGCTAGACACTCCCATATCAAACATTAATCAAGAAAGTGCCCCACAGACTTGTCTACAGGTCAACATGATTCAAGCATTTTCTCAACTGAGGTTTTTTCCTCCTAGGTAATGCTAAATTGTGCAAAGTTGACAAAATCGAATCACTACAGTATGCCTTACAGAACTATAATTTCTTTATATGTATCAGGAAAAATAGCCGCCCTTTTTGATGTTTGTATATTGATGCCTGAATTTAATTATATAAAGTTTCAAAAAGTATTAGGCAAATTACACTACAGCCCATATGTCTTGAGGAGAAGTTTCCTGACCTGGACCTGATAAAATTTGTAATGTGGTAAGTGAGCAAGCAATACCATTATTGTAGAATTTGCTAGTTCCTCATGCCAAGAGATCCTGAGGGTCTAGTGGATCAAGTAGCAGCGCAAACACAGTAACTGGTCTTCTACTTTGCATGTATTATTGCTCAAGGCAACTGAGTGCATATGGAAGTAACCAAAACATGAGATATATGTTTTTGCAAATTGTAAGTTCACATGAGATGATTACTAATGAAAGTTAATGCGTTATTTTCTATACCGTCTATATATTGCATGCACTTTCAGTACATGCTTGGTAGGTTCCTATCACACTTTGATGTTCAAATCTTTGTTTTCTTTAGCATATGTGGTACTCCCTGTGTTATGTTACAGATGATTTAAAAACTATCTTTTTCATTAAAATATAGTTACATCATTTCCTCCATCTCCTTTCCTTTTTATAATTCTTTCAATGTCCACCTCCATCTCTTTTCAAATTCCTGTTTGTTTCCTTGCTATTTTTACATCCCCCACAATGCATATATGTGTAAATTTATAAATGTAATCTTCTGAATCCATTCAGTATAACTTTCAACTAAATTAATTCAGGATTGACATATAGAGAGTGAAATTGTTTAAACTTATTTCATCTGAACCAGAGAAGTTAAATAGTTAAGATTCTGAATGATAAATGCATTCTTTGAGAGATGAATCCTGATAAATCTTAAATAAACTGAGCTCCAATATTTCTAATAGAACAATATTAATGAAAAATGATTTAAAAAGCATCAAGCCTATCAATTTATATATCTATTTAGAAACTTTATGCCTCTACTATTTCTCAGTGTGGGTGTTCATCACGGTACAGAAGAACTGCCCATAATGTTAATTCAATATTCCTTAGAGATCTGTAAACATAATTATATTCTGGTCTAGATTTCAGGGTTTTTTTCTCCTCTAATTTTTCAAATTCCTTCAAGGCACATATGCTATGTGTAATATACTTCATAGTAATTGCACATAGTTTCCCAATGTTTCTTTTTACTCTACCATTGGCCTTTAGAAAAAGCCATTCATCTTAGTAGATACTATTCCCATCTTTCTCTGTACTGATCTACCACAGGGCTGTGTGCATGATGGAAAGTATACTACCACTGGGATACACTCCCTGTGTGGAGTTGTCCTCATCTGTATACTCTTCAGCGCATGCATTCATTCTATCTCTTCGAATCAGGAAGTTTAACAAGTACTCTATAGTTATAGAGAGGGTCAACCCACTTACAGTTCTTGCCATACAGCTACAGTTAACAGGTAAGCAATCTCTTTAAAACTGTACTTTTAAAACCCCTCCTTAAACACAGAAACATTTCCCGAAGAGAGAGAATCTGTTCCACCCATGATTTTTTCCAATAATTTATCATAAATAATTTGTAAACAATCTCAGTAGGTAGACATAAAAATATATTAGGGAGAGAGTTCTATTTATTTAAATTAAAAGTGCATTGTGAGTCCTCAGTGGAGCAGAATTGCTCAGCAGTCAAAGGGGGCATAAACTATCACATGACAAACAATCATTTGATCTCAGTTGATTCTAGGTACTACAAAAGTTATGGAACAGTTGTTCTTTTAATTAAAGCAAGTTCTTGAAAGACAAAAAACTTAGATGTGAGCAAAAATACTCCACAAAAGGAGAATTATTGCTTTTGTTTTAGGTGGAGAGAAAAATATCAGCAGTGGGGAATGTAGTACTCAAAAAATCTTAAACTTATGTGAGATTCCCCTCTGTATGCTGTGAATATGTTTTATTATCATTGATTAATAAAGAAGCTATTTTAGCTTATGGCTTATCAGAGTAAATTCAGTTGGGAAATTGTAAGCCCCCGCCTTTTCTGTGGATACCCAGGCCCGATGCAGGCGAGCGCTTTCCTGAACTCGAGTCCACGAGAATAGACGATTGTCCTGAGGGTTAAAACAGACACACACAAAAGAGACCTGCTCACTTACCAAGAGTAAATGGCCACTTTATTAAGCTCAAGTCAGGTATTTATACCAGTGGGCAACCGGGATCAAAAGGGCAAGGCCTCCTCCCATCAGGAACAGCAGAAGGAGATTACAGGTGCCCGGCACCTCAGGCAGAAACAGCTAGGGGAGGCAGGCATATGAGGCCCACTGCTAGAACCTTGATTACAGGTGGAATCACCATAACAAAAGAGAGCCAAATTCTTCCTAAGCTATCCCCTCAAGCCAGTGCTAGTGCAGAATCTCCAGGGAGCCAGAGGTCAAATGGCCCTGCGAATTGCCAAGGAAGAAAAGGGGAAAAGACCTGGGTACCTACAGGAAATCTGAATAGATAGATAGATAGATAGATAGATAGATAGATAGATAGATAGATAGAGAGTTAAGGAGATGCCATGTAGTTGCAGAAAAACTAGAAAGATGACACTGCCAGAAACTTTCTGGTCAGCCTTAGCACTGTGTCAATACACAGATTAATAGAAATGGGTTAATTAAAGATAGGAAAGTGGAGGGAAGAGGATGAGGGGAGGAAGTGAGAATTGTATTTGGTATGTAAAATGAGAATACATTTTATATATTTTTTAAAATAAATTAAAATAAAATTTATAAAGATAAAAAATAAGATAGGTAGAAATACACTTATTGAGCAAAACTGTTGCAATTATTATAGTTTCTGTGTGCTTATTTGGTTCTGAGCAGTTGGGAAATGAGCAAGCAGTCTCTGCCTACAAAATGGCACCTATAAATTTGGGGTTGATGTGCTTGGCAAGCCATATACATCAGTCCAGGTGCTGATATGACAGCTTAGGGGTAAGGAGCCTGCTGCTCAGCACTCCCACCTGGGCAAGTCACTGGATCAAGTTTGCTAGGCAGGCACAGGCTGGAAAACATGGCAGATATCCAAGACATTTTCAGGCTCTTCAGCACACTGCATGGCAAATTAAGCTTTTATTCAGACATAGAGGGTTTATGTGCTGCAAGGTGCTTCCCAGAGTTCAGGTGGTAAGCATGGCTCCCACCCAGCAGTCCCAGAGTTGCAGGTAAATGTACCTCAACCATACTGAAGGACCAAGAAAGTGGAGTCAGCATCCAGGACTGCCACAACCACACTATCACACTGCTTACCATTTTAAAATGCTCCTTGTCAAACCTTTCTACTCCCCCCTCTCCCAACTTCAGGGGAAGTCTGAAACACAGCCTGCATAGAGAGGATCAATAGATGAGTGACCACTGACCTGGCTGGACAACCCACTTTCTAGGCCTTCTCTATTGGGGCAAACCCTCTGGCCCCTCCCTCACTTACCACAGCTTTTCTAGTCAGCCATCAGGTGAGTTTCTTGCAGATAGGCTGCTCCAATACCCCCATCCCATTCACCTTACTCTGCAACTACAAGTCCCACTAAGCCCGTCAAACCTCCTATCCTTCCTGCTGCTAGCAACCTCAGTGGAACTGTGAAACACAGCATACAATATAGAGAGGACCAAGAGATAAGTGACCCACCCAGTGGAACACCCCACCCTCAAGACCCTCCATACTGGGACAAAAGCCTGAGACCCTCTACCACATGCCTCTGTTTCTCTAGTCAGCCTGTAGATATGCTCTAATACCCCCATCCCATCCGTCAAACACTGAAAACTACAAGTCCCACTCCACTTCCAAACTTTCCTACCAAACATATCCCCCATAACCACCACAACCTTACAGGAACACTGAAAGACAAGGTGCAAGTAAAGAGAGAGTCACATGAGAAAAACTTTAAAACACAAGCTGTGACTGCAGAGAGTGGACCAAGAGAGCAGATCAAGAGAGCAGGCAAAGAAAGAGACCTCAGTGGCTCCCTGAGATGCAGACAGTGTCAGTACATTGCAGACCAACAAAAGTTCGCAAAGACACAGACACCCACAGCAAAGATTGGACCAAGAGGCAAAGACAATGCCAGCACCAACTGAAGGAAGAGATGGGTAGGCACCAACACAAGAATTCATCCAACAACCTAAAAAGCAACAGGGACACATCAGAAACCAGTGGCAATACAACATAAATACTTGATCATCCTAATCCAGAAGAAGCAGAAAAAAATTAAACATATTTTTATGAGGATGATGGAGGTCATTAAAGAAGAAGTGAAAAATTCCCTTCAAAAATGGAGGAAAAGACAAAAACTAGAAGAAATCAACAAATCTCTCAAGGAAAACTAAGAAAAAAACAATCGAAAAAGTAAAGCAAACAATTCAAACAATTCAAGACTAGAAGACTGAAATAGAGGCAATAAAGAAAATACAAACCAAGGGAATTCTGGATATGGAAAATCTGGGTAAACAAACAGAACTACAGAGGCAAGTATAGTCAACAGAATGCAAGAGATGGAGGAAAGAATCTCAGGTGTTGAAGATACTATAGAAGAAATAAATGAATAAATAAAACATTAAATCCAACAAATACTTAATACAAAACATCTAGGAAATTGGGGATACCATGATAAAACAAAACCTAGGTAGGTTGTTTTCAATTTTCTGAAAAATCACCATACTGATATCCAAAGGGGTTGTACCAGTTTACACTCCCACCAGCAATGGAGGAGTGTTCCCTTTACCCCACATTCTCAACAGCATAAGTTGTCATCAGTGTTTTTGATGTTGGTCATTCTTACAGGTGTAAGATGTAATCTCAGAGCTATTTTGATTTGCATTTCTTTAATGGCTAAGAATGTTTGTACATTTCTTTAAGTGTCTTTAAGCCATTTTAGATTCCTCTGTTGAGAGTTCTCTGTTTAGCTCTGTACCCCATTATTTAATTGGATTATTATTATTATTATTTTTGAAGACCAGTTTCCTAAGTTCTTTGTATATTTTAGAGGTCAACCCTCTATCCAATGTGGGGTTGGTAAAGATCTTTTTCCATTCTGTAGGCTGCCCTTTTGTCCTGTTGACTATGTCCTTTGCTTAACAGAAGCTTCTCAGTTTCAGAAGTTCCCTTGTATTGTTTGCTGCTCTCAGTTTCTTTGCTACTGGGGTTTTATTTGGGAAGTGATCTCCTGTGCCAATGCATTCAAGTGTACTTTCTAATTTCTCTTCTATGAGGTTCGGTGTGGTTGGCTTTATGCTGAGATCTTTTAACCGTTCAGACTTGAGTTTTGTTCATGGTGATAAATATGGCTCTGTTTTTATTGTTCTACATGTTTCTATTCAGTTATGGCAGCAAAATGCTTTCTTTTTTCCATTTTATATTTTTTGCTGCTTTGTCAAAAATCAGGTGTTCGTAGGTGTGTGGATTGATATCTGGGTCTTCAACTCGGTTCCATTGGTCCTCCTGTCTGTTTCTATGCTAATTCCGAACTGTTTCAGAACTCTAGCTCTCTAGTAGAGTTTGAAGTCAGGGATTTTTGTGATGCCTCCAGAAGTTCCTTTATTGTACAGGATTGTTTTGACTATCCTTGGATTTTTTTTTTTTTTGGATTTCTGTATGAAATTAGTGTTATGTTTTCAAGGTCGGTGAAGAATTTTGCTGAGATTATGTTGGGCATTGCATTAACTCTGTAGATTGCTTTTGGCACAATTTCCATTTTTACTATGTTAATTCAACCTACCCAAGAGCATGGGAGATTTTTCCACTTTCTGGTGTCTTCTTCAATTTCTTTCTTTAAAGATTTAAAGTTCTTGTCATACAGGTCTTTCACTTATTTGGTTAGAGTTACTCCAATATATTTTATGTTATTAGTATTCTAACCCTCTGTCAAATAAGTGATAAATTAAATATACAAGAGAAATATCAAATTCTTCAAAACAATGATGAAATATTTTTTCATATTACTCCAAGTCTCAAAGAAAAATATTGATGATATCTGTTATTATTCTTGTCATATCTATTTACTTATTGAGATCTCATTGAATGCAAATGTTCCTATATTTAAGATTTAAAATATATGTATGTACTTCTCAATGTTTGCAAACTTAAAAGGGTTCATGAAAAGAAAAGGGCAAAAAAAACTGAGTTCACAAGTTTTGCTTTTTCCCTTGGTAAATGTTATAGAAAGTAATACAAAATCAAAAGTAACAAGAGCATACCAAACATTAAATTAAAAGCAATATCTGTGTTGAAAATCTATAGATACTAAATTAGAAATCATATTAATGAAACAATATGCAATCTTCTTCTGGTACAGTTCCAATTTTTTAAATATATTAATACTTGCTGTTCTTATAATTGAAATAAGTTAAAATATTTCAATAAGAATTAAAGATGGTTTACTAGTACCAAGATATTATGCTTCAGTGGAAAAGAAAAAACTGTTCTCATGGTATTTTTTATATCTAATTAACCTATTAAATTAGTTGTAGAGAATAAAATTATTCAATAGAAATAGTATTAATAATTTTTTCTTTCTAATTACCATTAAACGTGTAAGGTTATAAAATAATGTTGTAAGGCATTTAAATTTTTTAAAATGTATTTAATATTTAGAAAGTTTCTTTTAATTGTTTGAGATAATCCTTCAATATATTTTGAAGATATTCAGGCTTATTTCTCACACTATCCCACTACCAGCCTATCCATCCTCTCAACCCTTTCCACTGAACTTGAAATTTTTTCTTCTATTTTTTCTTCTTTGGACATAGAACTCAATCGTCTTTACACAGACAGTCTTAGAAGTTTAGTCTGCTGCAATATGCTGTCAGTCTCCCGTGAGTGACATGATGAATGACAGCTATTTCTGTCCCAGAAGCTGACAAACAACAATAATTCCTCAGCTAGAGGTGTGATTTGATCTCCCTTCTCCCTCAATTCTAGGATTTTGAGTTTCTAATGCATTACTAATTTTACAATTATTTAAAACCATAGATAATAAGTTCTCCATAAATTATGCACAGTACAGTTTGTGAGCTCCGACAAATGTGCATCTATTCCATACACTTTGTTTTCTTGTCAAGTATCATTAAGTTTTATTATTTTACCTTTTTGCTATAATTTTATCATTTCCTCCTTCCCCTTTCCCTTTCAAGACCTCCTGTATAACAACCCTTGTTCTCTTCCAAATTATGGCCTCTTTTCATTCATTGTTATTACATGTACAAATTTATATATACTAAAAATATTGTATATATCTAAATATAACCTTTTCAGTCTATACTGTATTTTAGCATGTATTTTCAGGGTTTACCATTTGGTATTAAATAACCAGGTCATGTGCTCTTCCATGATGAAGACTATTTAGCCTCTTCTTAGCATTCTTTTTTAATATTTTTTATTAATTTTGTTGAGCTATATTTTTTTTCTGTTTCCCTCCCCTCTCTGCCTTTCCCATCTTGTTCAACCCTCTCCCATGATCTTTATGCTACTAATTTACTTAGGAGATTGAACTCATTGGCACAGGAGTCCACATCCTAAATATAACCCCAGTAGCATAGTCAGTGAGAGAAACAATTAAAAAATGGGACCTCCTGAAACTGAAAAGTTTCTTAGCATTCTTTAGTTGCCTGTAGCTCTTGTGTGAAGTTGAGACTTCCTGGTCTTTTCCATGTCCACTTTAGCATGTATATTCTAGTACTATGGAAACTATCAAGCAGGGTAGAAATTTTCTGGTCTTACTAATATTGACACTTCCATATCCTGTTGCCAAACTGTGTAATGCTGTTAGCAACATAGTCTTAACTTGTAGTTGTGGCCAATAACCAATGAAACAACACAGACTCTGCTGTTTTGCAGACTTCTGAGGCCTTGGTGACCAACAACACATTAAAGGTATCCCATAACTTGTACAGAAAATTTCATGTACCCTCTCATGACTTCTAGAAACAACTTTTTCTGCCCAGGTGGTATAATCCCATTTAATTTATTTTTTCCCTCTTGTTCTTAGTTGTATTTTAAAATTAGCACCCTAAACAATAGGTTTCCATAAGGATTTTTCAGACATTCATTGTTTTAGGTACCCACATACATAGTTCTACATCCTATTTCCAAGTCATATTTGTTCCTTTAACCTTCAATACTCTATCTTCTTTTCTCATTTCACATGTATTCTACTGTGCTCCACTTATTTATAAAAACAAATAAATGAGAAAAATAAATATTTACATAATCATAATGCTCAGTATTATTCTTTAGACATTTATCCTAAGAAGCAAATGTAACATACAGTCAAACAGAACAGAATGTCTAGGAATAAGTTAATGCATACAAAGAATCTTGTCCTTGATAAAGTTGTCAAAAACATGGTAGGCAAAGGGACATTTCACCAATAAATCAAGGTGAAACTCTCAATAATCACAATCAAAATAATAAAAGTGTCTTCATGTTTTGTACTATTATCAAAGTGCAAGTGAATATTAGTAAAACAAAACCTACAACACAAAGCTCCAAAAGTATTAAAATAACAATGAAAATAATGAAGTTCTGTCCTTACAAGTTTTTCAGCTATAATTCTAAAACAATATATAATTTAGAAATAATTAAGAAAGAATATGTGTAAAATCCTTTGCATAGCATAAAGTGAATAGACAAACCTAAGCTTAAAAGAATATTCATTTTGCATGTAAGAAACATATTTTAAATCTTGGTCAGTATGTTGTTATATTGGTCAACACATTCTTAGCTAATCATGGTATATCTTTGCATTTGTATACTATATTGTATGTAAATCATACTTCAGTAAAAGTGAAAGGTTGATTATTATAATTAACTTTATATGAACTTTTTATTGCTATTAAAGTCAAAACGCAGACGTGATGTTTTTCTTCTTTGAGATGTCTTTTTTTTCAGATTGTCCAATTTAGTATTTATTCATTAAAATTCATAAACTAAGTGCTTGCTTAAAATTCTTTCTGAAAGTCCTCTTCTAATTTGAAAGTATGAATATGTAAATTTAAAATTTAGTGTAATACCATTATTATAATAAGGATATATAAAAGTTCTCTAAGAGGACAACAGTACTCCTAGATTAGTTGATTTTATAAAAAAGGGAATTAATCCAGACAGATATGACCGAAGTACCTGGAACCACTTAGGCACCTCTCTTGCTGACCTGTAAGCGTTCATGTTGGCAATTTCCAAAGACAGAACCTTCTGAGAGGGGTGTAGGTTGTATTCAGAACTTCATGATGTCTTTTAGAAACTATCAAACCAGGACATGTCATATGATGAGGATAAAGTCTGGTCTAACAAAATCCAAATAGGATTTCAAGCAGATTCTTCCATAATTGAACCACCATATAAGAGTACAGAACAGTAAAATACTAGAATTTGGTTATATGAGACCAAGTAGAAGGCTTAGCTAAGCATACCTGGATTTCTGACACATGGGAACTCTGAGACATCAATTGCAAGTGGGTTTAAGACACTCAATTGGTAGTATTATTCTTCATTACACACTGATTAATAACTCATTATAGTCTTTTATTGCAATCTGCTCATAACTTTCTACTATCCTTATTTACTATTAAGGTAATTTTAATAATTAGGTATCAGTTTACCTATAAATTAGGTATTTATTTTTATTATTTGCTGGAGACTTCTTGATAGAAACAAAAATGGTATTCTGAAGAGATTTTGAAAGTCAGTTCTACCTCATATCTCTCAACTCTTTTCTTCCTTACTGATGTATATACAATATAAAGTAAAAACATTTTTATTTCATTCATTAAAAACCCTCTTTTGCCACTAAGATTGTTATTGTGAAAATATACAGTGGATTGTAGTAGAACACATTTTTCTTAAAAGGATGTAGCAGTTTGTTACTTCATTTGTTGCTGAAATGGGAGTGTCTTGTTTTGCAAGGACAAAGCCTACTATCATCTAATCTCGTGGTCAGATATTTCGTTTGAAATAATGCCATGTGATTTTTTCCCCCTTGTCCTGTACTTTTTTTACTACTATTATTGATTTGCAGCCATATGCCTCATCATAATCCCTTCCTAATTCTAATAGTTCAAATGATTATTATTTGGATGGTTATTTTTATAATTTATAAGATATTTTATTCAGTAAAAATCTCAGGAAAGATGTTTGGCAATTTGGTGATATTTGTGCAATCTCATGGATATGTAATTGTAACTAAGATAGAAGAAATTGAAGCTAGAATGAGGAGAGATGAAGAAAGCATGTATCTTCCATTTGTTTTGTGGGATTTTATTCTTGTCACTTCTTATTTCTAGTCTCATGTTTCCTTTTTAATATAAAGGTATGACCTTATTAATCCTGTGACATATAAAAGGAATGCTATATATAAGAGGAATATTATTTATTTATTTATTTTACATTTTTTATTAGTTAGCAATTCAAACATTTTAATTTTTTGCTTTATAAATAATACCATTCAAAATTTCCACCTTCTCTCCTCCTCCCACTTCTCTCCCACTCCCCCACTCTGATTCCAGAATACTATTTAAAAACTTCAGTTAAATACAAAAGCTGCTTAAAACGTACATTTTCAAAGAGAATATATATTTATATATAATTGTTGCTATAAAATAAAGATATAATAAGATTTAAAAGTGTGTTTAATCATTTTGCCTATTGAACCTGCATGACTTTGAAAGCATGAGAACGGCAAGAGCCTAGGAACCTAAGTCTTCTCTGAGATTACGTAAATGCCTTGTAGCTTGTAGAACAGGTTAGTTAGGGATGAACAGTTAATCATTACTATTCTACATGGATTCTAAAGTTCTTGAGTGGAAAACGCTTTGGTGTAAAAAGCAGATCCAAAGGATACTTCCACATTTTAAATGAGTAATATTTTTAACCACATTAAGAAGTGGGACAAGATGCAAATAAAAATAAATGCCATCTTAAGAGGCCTTTCGCTACCACTGACCTCAATTTGCTTCTTCTGTCTCCAGATATCAGGTATCTGATGCACAGAATTTGTTTTAAGGGCCATCTATTTCAAAGGTACTGCATGGCATTATTTGGTACACATCAGTCATGAAGAGCAGTCATCCCTACCATAAGCAGGCAGGCGGTCAACACAGAAGGAATAATCAGATTTAATTTTGTTGACCGATTTGTTGTTATTTTCTTTTCTTCTTCTTTTCCTGCTGTTACAACTGTAAATCGACTTTTGCCTTTTCTTAACATTTTCCACTGTTTAGTCCTCTGTATATAACATGTGGAGTTGCCAATTAAATTTCTCATTTCACGGGTTGCCATTTTCTTCTATTGACAATGGTCAATAAAATGTCTTTTGCATTACAGAAGCTCTTCAGTTTCATGAGGTATCATTTGTTAATTGTTTATCTTGTTTCTGTGCTATCACTATTCTGTTTAGGAAGTTGTCTCCCATGTCAATGAGTTCAAGAATATTCACTTTCTCTTTTATCAGGTTTATGTTATCTGGTTTGATATTTAAGGCTTTGATATACTTGGAATTATCCAAGGTGATAGGTAAATATCTGTTTGCATTCTTCTACACTGAAATATTCAGTTAGACCAGCATTGTTTGTTGAATATTGTTTTACCCACTGTGTAATTCTGGTTTCTTTATCATAAATAAAATCCCAAAGTAGTATGGATTTATATCTGGGTATTTTATCTGTTTCCATTGATCAACATGTCTGTTTCTTTGCAAATACCGTGCAGTTTTTAATATGATAGCTTTTTATTACATCTTGATATCAGTGATGGTGATATGTATAAAAATTCTACTATTGATAAGGATTGCTTTAGCTATACTGTGTTCTTTGCTTTTCTATATAAAGAATATTATCCTTTCAAAGTCTGTAAAGAATTGTGCTGAAATTTTGATGGGGATTACATTGAATCTGGAGATTGTCTTCGCTAGGATGGCCATTTTTATTATGTCAATCCTAACAATTCTAGAGTGTGGCAGTTCTTCCCATCTGCTGAAATCTAAAGAAACCAATGCTCAACAAACCAAAAAATTCAATTAAAAATGAGGTACACAGATAAATAGATATTGCTCAACAGAGGCATCACAAGTGACTGAGAAACACTTAAAGGGATGTTAAATATGCTTAGCCATCAGGGAAATGTAAATTAAAACTACTTTGAGGTATAATGATATTTTGTTTATGATATAACAAATAAATCTTGTCTGAAAATAAGAGTGCAAAACTAGGCACACTAGCCATACAGGTCAGGCAGTTATGGCACACACATATAATGCCAGGAGCTATGCTGGCGGGTAGGCAGTAGTGGTGTATGCCTTTAATCCCAGTACTACATAAGAGTATAAAACAGGAGTATACAGGTGTTTGGCTCAGTCAAAATCTGAGGATTATTGGAGGCAGGATCACCTATTTTGGTCTTAGGTAGAAATAAGGGCCAGTGGTTAGCTGCTTTGCCTTTCTGATCTTCATCATAAACCCCAATATTTGTTTCTGTTTGTATTATTTGTGCAACATTGAGGTTACATTTTACACCTCTCAGAATGACTAATAACAAAACCACAAGGAACAGTTCAGATATCTCGTGCTGCAGTGAATGTGAAGCAAAGAGAAGACTCCTCCATTGTAGGTGAAAGTGCAAATTTCTATAGCCACTAGGGAAAATGTTATAGCAGTTCCTCCAAAAATTGGAGATTGATCTACCTAAAGACCAAGCTAAACCATTTTTGGGCATATACCCAAAGGCACTCCATCCTACCAGAAGTACACTTGCTTAACTATGTTCATAGAACCTTTATTCCTAATAGCCAGAAAATGGAAAAAAAATCTACATGTCCCTCAACTGAGGAATAGACAAAGTAAATTTTGTACACTTACATGATGGAATATTAGCAATTTTTAAAAATGAGATTTAGAAATTTGAAGATAAATGGGTGAAACTAGAAAAGATCATTTGGATTGTAGTAACCCCAATTCAGAAAGACAAACAAGGTATATACTCATTATAAGTGAATATTAGCTGCTACATTAATGATAATCAGACTACAATCAACAGATTCAGAAAGACGAGGAGGGCTGACAGAAAGGGACACATGGTTTTCCCAGAGAAGGGGAAATAGAATAGATTTTGTGCATGGACATTGGGCAGGTCAGTATGGGAACAGGAGGAATCAGGTTAGGAAGAGGGATGGAGAGAGAGACTATTGGTAGAGATGACTAGAATTGGAGGGCATTTGGAAGCAATGAAGAGACCTAGTGTGTTCTGTAATATTTCTTTACACTGTGTCAAGATGTGTCTCTATGTTGGTTTAATAAAAAACACAACAGCCAATAGATAGGCAGGATTTCCAGGCACAGAGAATACTGGAATAAGAAGGGCAAAGATGCCAGGTACACAGGTCAAGAAGGTTGAGCACTATGGAGATGAGGTAATGAAGCCATGAGGCAGAAAGTCAATTAATAGAAATGGTTCAATTTAAGTTATAAGTACTCAGTGGAAACAGGCCTAAGCTAACGACTGAACTTTTATAATTAATAAGAAGTCTCTCACGGTTATTTAGGAGCTAAATGATTAAACAGAGAAAAACTCATGACACTAGTGCAGGGGAAACTCATTGGATGTTCAAGGGTGACCCCAGCAAGGACTACTAGTATTGTATAATAAGGAGCCTGAAGAGCATCTTCTGTGTCCACACAAGTGGTGGGACTGGAACACCATTATAGCCACAAATCGTTTGACCTACAATCTGTCCTGCCTTCAAGATGTGCTGGGGAAATGTTGGCACAGAACTTGTGGCGGTAGCCAGCCAATGATTTGACTTATTTGATGCTGATGCCATGAGAAGGAACCCATGCCTGGCTGACTAGGAATCAGAAGTTAGATAACTCATACCTAGAGTAAAACCAAACACAACCGGCAAAAACAAACAAAAAAAAAAACCAATGAATTGATTTCTAATATTGTATTGCTATATTCATAGACTGGTTCCTAGTCTGGTCATCATCAGATGGCTGGAGAAGATGCACTGCCAAATATTATGCAGAGAGAGTGACTCCAGGTTGGAAGTCTCTATTGGGTCCTTTCTCTGAGAGATCATCGCAACTTCAAGGAGGAGGGAAAGGAGGAACTGTGGGAGCCAGAGGACTCAAGGACACTGAAAGAGCAAGGACCAAAGAATCAACTAAGCTGGGCTCATGGGCGCTCACAAAGACTGAAGCTGTAATCACCAAATCTGCAAAGGCTTTTTCTAGGTCCTTTGCATATATGTCATGGTTTCAGATTAGTGGTTTGGGGAACTCCTGATAGTGGAAGTGGGGTGGCTCTATTTTGCTTGCCCTTAGGATCCTTTTCTTCTGCAGAGCTTTTATATGAGGGTTTGATAATGATCTTAATGTATCTTGTGTTGTGTTTGGTTCTTGTCCCTGAGAGGCATACTATTTTCTGGGGGGATACAGAGGTAATTAATCTGGGGAAGAGTGGAGGAAGCACTGGGAAGGTTGGAGGGAGGTGATGCTGTGGTCAGGAAGTATTGTATTAGAGAAGAACAAATAAAAATTAAAAGAAAAATTTTCTCAAGAGTTTCCCAATCTTACTTTGTGTACACATTTCATTATGTTTCTGTGGTCATAACTTCTCCACAATTCTACAGTGAATTCTGATAATTAAGCCTCAGCTTTGCCAAGGTAATGAAATACTTTACCACTATGACAAACCTCAGAAGAAAACCTTTGTCAATTTTTGAATAATGGGCACTTTTAAAGAGTCAACATGTTTCAAACTGCCTTCACTTTTCCACATTCTCTTGTGTCCTGATGTTTCCAACTAAAAAACTAATAACTCAATAAAATGCAATCCTTTTCAAGAATGTGCTAGGTCATTCTCTGTCCTTTTAGAATAGCTTCCAAATGTTTGATATCTGTAATATCCCTTACATAGTATGACTGACAAAGTCACATTAGCATAGTTAACAATTCAAAAAATGTTTAAATTTATTTTTGCACTAACAAACATCAGAGGAGGCGTCTAAGGTGCGGAATTCACTTTATTCAGTTTAGGCAGGAGTGGCACAGCTGACCAATCTACAGCCAAAGACAAAAAGGTGTCATTTCACAATCAATCTTATTTATAAGAAAAGCAGTACAGCGGAAAATTACAAAGCTCTTATGTGAACTTCAGTTATCATCTCTTTAGCCAAGTAACTTACCTGCAATCTTTAACAATCTACACACAGCAAAGATCAACTTTTATCTTAATATGATTTACCTAAATATAATTGCTACTGACTACATTTGAAAATAGTAAAAGTTGTGAAAGAAAAGTCAAAATTTTACTTGTGTGTGTGTGTGTGTGTGTGTGTGTGTGTGTGTGTGTGTGTTTGGTATGTTTTAGGTTTAGGTAGCATAAAATAGAAGAATTAATGTAATTAAGATTAGAAAATTTTCAAGATTGTTCACTCTTCTTTCATTATTATCATTTTAAATGAGGAGAATTAATATTTCTATAAGAAGTGCTCAGAATGTCAGAACCTAAAACTAAAAATTTAACCACACTTAAATTTGAAAAATACACAAAGACAGGTTTCCCTCTACGAAATTAACTTAAAAATTGTGTTCAGACTTTCTTAATATTCTGTTAAGTAAGGTATAAAGAATGATAGTTTGTTACTTAAAACTCACATTTTGGTGTTAAAATTACTATATGGATACTATAAATGAGTTTTGATCCAGAAGATATTTTTTTATTGTCTTGTTAAAGCTTTAATTTATTGCCTCATGCATTTCAGCTCAGTGCTCTGCTATTTACTAAAACACCAGCCCTAGTTGCTTTTCTTACTTCAAGACAACATCTCATGAATTCAAACACAGTGACTGTGAATCCATCTGTAAGCAGCGTTGGTGCTAGATTTATAATTTTCCTTTACCAGATTCCACGACACTGGGGTTTTAGGAATATACTATCAAAAACAACAAAAAAATCATTTTAAAGTAAAATTTATTGGATAACCAATCAAAAAATCTTGTTAAATGTAGGTTGAAAAAAATCCACTTGTTTTATTTTAGGTATTTATCTTAATGCTTCTGGAATGAATTCCAAGGAACTAAAACTAAAGCTAAAAACACTATAAAAGGAAAACAACGGTGTTTAATATTTATTCTAATTGTAATAAAGAAGGGTAGTTCTAACATTAGAACATATGAATAATTCTACATCCTGGATGTTATATACTATCTTGGCGTAAAGAGGAAGCAATTCCTCATGTAAGTAGAAACTACAGAACAGAACGAAGAATATTCTTGAACTATATCCATAGTATGTAAAGACATCGACATTATGACAGATGGATTGTAATGTGTTCATTCATCCTGTTCTCACTATGAGCTGTTCAGTTGACTTCATTCCTGTCCATTGTACTCTTCCACCTGTCACTACCGGCTGCTTTATCTTTCTACCAGGAGTGTTCTTCATAGTAACCTTGAGTGGGAACTCGATTACTTGAAAATATTCGGGAACAATTCAAGGTGACTTCAACAAAGCAAACTGTTATCACTTATTCATTCTGTTTTGTTTCAGTGCACATGGACACAAGATACATTGTTAAATGTTTCAGCACTACTGACCTTGCCTTTACATCAGGTGTAGCTCAGCTAACTTCTTTTTTTATTTTTTTATCAATTTTTATTGAGCTCTACATTTTTCTCTGTTCCCCTCACTGCCTCTCCCCTCCCCTTCAACCCTTTCCCAAGGTTCCTATGCTCCCAATTTATTTGGGAGATCTTGTCTTTTTCTACTTTTAACCTCTGTATGACTGACAGCAGCTCCAAGTGTCACATTTATACCATGGTATGATGTGGGATTCCACTGTGTATGCTGGGAATGTTTTATTGCCATTTGTTAATAAATAAGTTGCTTTGGCCAATGGCTTAACAGAGTAAAGCTAGGCAGAAAATTTAAAGAGAGATGTAGAGAAAGAGTAGGCATAGTGAGGGAGACATGTAGACACTGGAGGAGAAAGACATGAGCCACCAGCTCGAACCTTACTGGTGGTAGGCTAAAAGACTTACGGCCATGCAGTGTTGTAATTAATATAGTTTCTGTGTAATTATTTGTCTGGGTGGTCGGTAAACGAATAAGCAGTCTCAGCCTACAATGGACTCTTAGCAAACAATTCCATTTTTTCCAGGGTTGTTAGAGAAGAGAACTGAATGTCTGCTGACAGAACCCACTGTCACTGATCTCTTGTACAAGTACTGAGTAGTGGGTTGCTTTACGTGTACTTCAGTCTTATGTTCTGATATGAAAATTTAAAGTGATCAAAGAAATATAAACTATGTTATTATGCCAGTTTGTCTACTGACTTAGACAAAAATAAATATTAATAACTTCATTTAGGGAGAAGACTAGTATTGATTTATGCCTTAAACGGTTGCAATCAGTATAAAATTTCTAAGTAACAGTGGGGTTCAAAAATATAAAGAAAGGGAAAAGAAAATTTTTCATATTTTAATATGATATTAAAACATATGAAAGTTTACCTAAAGAAATTAAACCTGCAGTACTTGAATGGATGTAATTATTTGAGCAACAATCTTTAAAACTGTAAAATTTTGAACTTAATGTCTCAAGAGGAAATAATAGGACTTTTTCACGCTTATTGCCAAGGGACTATTTTGGAAAATAATTCCCATTATGAAACTGTGTATCAAAATAAATGGTGAGACTATTTTCTCCTCATTTCATACTATCTTTTATCTCTATTCCTCATCTTCCATCCTGAAAAATTGCAGCTGTAATGAACCCGTAAGATGCTGGCAGTGTGTCATAGCTGTCATCGCTCTAAGCCATGTTATTACAGAAAAAAAATGTTTGTAACCAGCTCCAGAAATAATATATTTCACCAGCATTTATATGGCAGTTTGGGAAACTCGTAAGTGGGAAATATTTTATAGAGTCATGCTAAATTTTAAAAGAAATACCTGTTGAATGTACATTTTGATGACCAAAATACATATGCAGTTCTTAAAGCTAATTCAGACTAAACTAAAGCACTTACCAATGATATCCTCTATAATCTAGATTATAAACCTTATTTTAAATATGTATATTTTTCATATATACATGAGTTACTTTTCTCTTTCTACAGACACACACATGATAAATAATTGAGTTTTTGAATAAATATGTAACTACACTTTTGTATTTCAAGGTCAGACAGAATAATCAACCCTACCATGATACCATAGCACCTCATAATAATCATTACTGTGTATCAAGACCTCTTAACACTGTTTATTTGCTAACAATCTTATTCTGCAATAGATGTGCTACAAAGTGAAATCAGAGAGTGAGATAGGTGTTACTATAGTTTGTTGGTTGGTACTGGAACAATAACTGAACCAAAATCATCTACATCATTACTCAGGCTGATGATCCAGCTTAGTAAATAATGACTTTATGGGAATTCCTTACAAGAGTTAGGGTGATGTCTTGACTACAGAATAGTGGACATCTCAAATGCAGTTACATCATTGAAACCCACACCAGCATAGGTGATAACTCACAAAAGCCTGAATGCGGGAGCACTCTGCACACATTTTGGCAACTATAGAGATCAGAGTATAGGCCTCCAGCAATAGCTTTTATAGCTCGTAAGACTTGGGAGCCTATTAACCTATAGAGGTTTTAGGAATTCCTAATACTTGTGAGTTGTTTGCTTATCGAATACTACTAGCTCTTAAGAGTCTCCATTTAATATTTCCTGAGGCTTCCAGAGTCTTGCTCTAGGTTTTCCATAGTCTTAGAGAGTTTCTTTCCAGTATGGCACCTTTCAATTAAAAGGAAAATGCTATTCAATTATTTTAAACCTAATATTTTTTAACAAATATGTTTATTTCTTTTATTTTTGTGAGTCAGTATTTTGTCTAAATGTTTGTATGTGTACGTCTGCATGCCAGTGCTTGTGGAGGTAAGAAGGTGGTGTCTGAACCCTTGAACTAGAGTGATGAATAGCGGTGACCCACCATGTGTGTGTTTGGAACTGAACATTGTCTGCAAGAGCATTAAGTGTTCTTAATAATGAAACCATTTCCCCAACATTAAACTATTATACAAAGTGTATCCTAGTCGTACTGAAACTAGTAAACTGGTTCAGGTTTAAATGATATAAATATATAGCCCCAGACAAATATTGATTAATCCCCACAAGCAATGTATACTCATTATAAGATATTCTCACAGTTTAAGCATGGCTTTGCAAAATGGGCCTAGAAAATTGCATGTCAAGATGACAAATTTTTTGAGCCACTTTTTATTTTAATGGGCATTACACTAATGATAAAATGAAGACGGGTATTTAAAAATACAATCTAACAAAATAAATCTACTTCTGAGGGCCTCATTTATAGTGAGCATAGTAAACCTGCTTTTTACCTGAACCTGAACCACATCTTTTCCTTAATTACTTAGTGTTATTTTGTATCCCATTTTCAAACTTCTTACAGCTTCATATTTTCCTATAATCTCCCCCTATCTGGTTGAGCCTCTCTTTGAACCTTCTTTCATTCCCCCTTTCTTTATTTAAATTTTAGGTATATATGAGCAAATGTTCTCGAAAGCCAGACAATAAGGCAATTATTCTCTTTCCTGCAGAATTTCTCAGATGTTAAGTTTCTTCTTGATGAAAGTCAGCATAAATATTCAATATGATACAATATCCTACTTTTAAATGAGAAATTTCATAAATAAAGGGTATGTTATTTGAATATTTACAGTGAAAGAAGGAATGAAATTATTGGAATCCTTGCACCAGATGTGCTTGCATGCCTGGCATGGATATGTGTTGTCAGCACCATAAAGAGATTGTGACCACCTTTCCTTGTTCGAACAAGTGAACCCAGATAACCTGAACCATCTTTATTTATAGTTTCCATGGTTTGTATGAATAGTTTTTACAATGTTACTACTTTCTATGTTTCTAAAAATGGTTACAAATATTACCAGTTTGTTTTTTTCCTCTTTCTTCTTTCATCTCTCAACCCTCCCATGGATAGTCATTACATATATATCATTAGAAGCATAAGCAGTTTGGCAAGCTAAAAAGGAACTTTGCTAGCTAATCAGACCTACGGTTAGAACTGTGTGCCCAGCTGGCAGCACATGCAGTCACAGCATCATGTGGAGTGAGAGACAGTTTGTCTCTTCTGGCTAATATTCATATGTGTACCATTGATAGAGTCTGGGTTCTTATGATCAACTCACTGGCCAAAGTTGAATCAATCCATTCTACGTTTGTACTACTCTGTCTCTTCTAGAGACATAGTAGGTTTTTCTATATATTCTGTAGGCAACATAATTTGGAGAATTTTAAGTCAGTACTGTTTGTCCCTTGTCCTTATGTGTCTCTCTTACCTTTATAGGTTGTTGACACTGCTACTAGAAATAAAGAAACAGTGGACTACTGTGACTCTGCTTCCTTTTCTGTTCCTTGAATGTTCCCATTAACACCTGATATCAGCTATTTAATGGCATGTCTTTAAGACTCTTATGGTTAAAATCAGTCTTTCCAGAACAGTTATTAAACTTCATGACCTACTGTGACTCACTCAGTGAAAGCAAGAACACAAAGTATACATGCTCCCAGGGTCATGCCCAGAGTCACACAGGGAAATGTTCACAGACTCTCGTCAGGTGGGTTGGGTCTCCAGCTGTTTGTTACAAGGGGAGGCATTTGTGCTATTCTCAGGCTTTATTCCCTGAAGAAATAAAGTGGTTCCCTCCATACAACGATAGAAAATGTTATTCCTAAAAATTGGAAACTATATTATTCGTGTAAGTTGACATTTTCAGGGTTCACTAGAATTTTTTAATCTATTGCTTTTTTCTTAGTTTATTTAAAAATTGTAATTAAATAATCTTGATTTAATATAGGATATCAAGTATTGTGGCTTTAAGATTAAAATAAAAAAAATTAACAAAACATTTGCATCCTCACTTGAAGGAACCCTCTATCTTAGGAGATGAATTCAACAACTGTTAATGCCCTGAGTTAATGCAATGACAGGAAGGATGCAATAACTTTTACTTAAGGAATTAAAGTGCCTATGTAGTCTCTTTAACAGTGGGAAATTCACCATTACCATAGATTCTCAATGCCAGGGTAACCACTAGCTTATTGTAGATTAGGCAGAAATCATCCTATTTATGTCTAGGAGTTTAAAAAAGAGCAGGAAGTCTCTTCAATATAAGATGTAGCATTCTGCGGAAATGTATGGAAGACACTAGAGTATATGTCGATGCATTGAACTAAAGACTGGTTAATAAGACACTACTGTGACCATAACACATTTCTATTATGCTGTCTCTTTAAATTCTTCCGGCTTTCTGACAAAACTACCCAGTTGTATATTGAGCTGCTACCCAAATAAGAATCAAAGAGAAGGGGAAAAATAAGATCACATTAATTATTAAATACATATATTAGGACTTAAAGCCATGCTTTACTGAAATGTTTGCTCCTTATACTGCATAAACTATTGCAGCAAAAAGAGAGAAAGAATGGACACCACAGTATTCTATCTTAGGTCATGTGTACCACAAATGTAGGTACCAGAAAAATAGGTACCATATTTTATTGATTGGGAAATGTTGGCTGTTAATAGATGGAAAATTCCTTTATTTAGCTAAAACAAAAAAAGACTTAACAGCTTTGTTTCACCTAAATATACACAGTCTGCAAGAAGCAACATGAAAAACAATAGCACACTGAAAATATTGATTTTTAAAAGCAGATTAAGCATAAAAGCACAAGATATTGCCATTAAGAATAATAATAATAAGTAACACATTTTCATGCTCCAGGGAACACACAGATTTTAAAGAATACATTTAATTTTATTATCTTTAGGTCTCCTGATTTAGTATATTGATATGACATAAAAATTTGTAGTAAGAACAAATTGTTTTATTCTGTGTTCAGATATACATTTGTGTTTTGAATATATCATGTAGATATTACTACAAAGTTACAAAACAAATCTTATTATAAAATTATTATACATTGCATATATATTATAAATATTTTATTATAAAATTTTATGCATTTATAAGCATATAACCTACTGTGGCACTAAACTAAATAAATTAACAACCTCATTAATTTCCTTCTTACATACAATGAGTTATAATAAACAGAAACACATCAAAAAAGTGTCCCTCTTTATTGCATGCTTTGAAGTAAAAGATCCACAACTCAAACCCTATCACATATTTAAGTGAGAATAAAAAACAGTGTTATTTTATAGATTGTGTCTACTTTATTACTATACAGAGGAATAAAATTCTCTAACACAACATTTTTTAAACAAAAGAATGGTAATATATTTATAATGCACATATTCAAAAATTACACTGGAATAGAACAGAGCAGACCCGAGGTTCAAGTCCTGTGTGTGAATCTTTCCAGAATTCCTTCAGTGACCAACAGTGATATAGAAACACAAACCATGTAAGCAAAACCTTTCCTCTAAGTTGTTTATGGTCATAATGTTTTATCACAGTAACAGTAATCCTAATTAAAACTCACACAATCATATTATCCTCCTAAGATTCCCAATAGTCTGATCTAGAAATCAGCAGAATGTAAAATGCAAGATTCATAGTTAAAGAAAAGATAAGAAGAATAGAATAGACCTCAGACAATGGGCCAATACCTTTTACTGAACACCACAAACAATTTGTCTGAAAATGTGTCACCCATATGGTATAAAATACACTTAGAATTCATAAACTGTATATAATTTGCTCTAAGAAAAAGCTTACTAAAAAAACATGTCAGTAATACCTAACTTTATAATATAATATTAGATATAAAGCTAATATTTAAAATATATAATATATACTAAAATCATACTTTTTAACCTTTTTGATATTTACATCTGGTAGGCATTTAATTTAAGGATCAACCTTTTATTTTCAGTAAGTTACTTTCACTTTAAAGAACTTATGTACTCTTGGGTCATGCTTTCCAGAGGGTTTATCATGATTTTCTGTGTGTGATGAAGGTTTTTTTAAAGGGAACATTTATCGTAGCATTTTAATGTCAAATGTTCACTTAAACAGAGTATCACATCGAATTATAGACTATTGTTAATCTTTAGGAATAAATGAGAATAGACTCCTTATTTTTTAAAGGATAACCTAGGAATATGCTAAAATTCTTCACTTTCTTGAAACTACATGACAGTATTAAATTTTTATTGACAAGTAAAAAAGATATAAATTAACTACCTTCTGCATTCTAAGTACACCAGCTGAAACACTTTGGAACTCAGTACAAAGGCATTGTTTACTTTACGCAGAGCCAGAAGAAAGAGATGGACGGTTAAGTGTCCTCTACATAACAGACAGTGAAAGAAAAAAGTTTGCACAAAGATGAGATAGTAAAGAGAACCCTCATGTCTGTCCAAATAAAAGAAGAGAATTTCAAGTTTATTCCTTCATTTCCTTCCTTCTTTGTTTTCCATTCCTTGGTGCTCATGGTTGAACCTGGGGACTCATAGAAGTTCTGTGGCCTTGAAATCCAAAATATCTTTTGCTACATCAAGACTAACAGGAGAAATTTTGATAATCCATCTAAGAGGCAATGATAGTAATAGGTCGAGAGAAATGGATATAGTAAGAAGTGGATGATGTTGTATTGACTTTGAATGAATTTCCTTTCATATTTTTAACTGTATAAATGAATACAATGAATTTAGATCATGTCTACTCAATACTCCAATTGTTCCCAGATTCTCCCACATTCCCCCTTAAATATAATTTTCTTTGATATTGCTTTTGTAAGCGTCTGTCCAGTTAGAGCTACTTGTATTTGTGAGTAAAATACGTGCACACAAATATGTGTACTTGTGCCATGTATGTGTATAGAGGGTGTCTAGTGTCCTGCTCTATTACTTCTGCCTCATGGCCTTAAGATTGTATCTCTCAATAAGAGTGGAAATAATTTGACTGTCACCAACCCTGTGACTCTCCTCTGCATCATCTCTGCTCTGGCATTAAAGTCATTTGCAATGTAACGGCTGCCTAGTTATTCCCATTCCCTTCTCCCACCTCCTGGTCTCCTCCCCACTTTAATGCACCCTTCCTTTGTTTTTCTCTTCAGAAAGTTGCATGCCTCCCATGAGTGTAAACAAAGCATAGCATATCAAGTTGAAGTAAGACTAAGCACCTCCCTTTGTAATTAGTATGGGAAAGGTGACCCAGTATGAGTAAAAGTTCCCAAGGGGCAGCCAAAGCTTTAGGGTGAGCCCCTGGTCCCATTGTTAAAAATTTCACAAACAGACCAAGCTACATGACTGTCAGATATATATAGAGCCCTAGGTCAGTCCAATACTGTTGCTTTCAAACGGTTTCTAGACAATAAATTTTTAAAGACCTTATGATTCCCAGGAAGTAATCTTATTTGCTAGGCTATCTGTTACACTACATAATGGTAATTCTTTACAGGAAGAGAATAACGTATGAGGAAAAGAATGTTTACAGCTACCTTGGTTTATAAAATAAAAATTTAAAGATAATTATGAAGAATTCTATACTATTAAGAATTAAAAGAAGTAGAAATAAGTTTTGATTCTTGACATAAAATGTGGTATTTTCAATTGCTTTTATGTACTGAAAAATTATACAGAAGGGTCACATTGCTTCTGATAATATGGTCATAAACTCAAATGCTACTTTAGGAAAAATTTGATATTAATAACCATTTAAAAGAGAATCTAAAAAGTTTTCTGACCTTTTCAATATTATGAAGATTCAAGTAAAGAACCAGTGTGTCATACATGTGTACTTCTTTGTTATCTTGGGCTATTATCTGGGACTTTCCAAATCTTGCCACTATAAGAAATAAATTTATCTAATTAAATTCAAACATTTACTTACTTTATTTTATAAGCATGTATTTATAACTGAATGTATGCATGGACACCATACATACCTTGGCGGTCAGAGAAGACATCAGGTTATCTGAGCCTGGAATTATAGATGATTGTGAGCCACTGTATGCATGCTGGGAACTGAACCTGGGTTCTCTGTGAGATTAACAAAACTTCCTATTTGCCAAACCATCTCTTGAGCCCAGTAAGTTTCTCTCTATCAAAAGCTACCAATACACGGTATTGTATATATCATTTATAAATAAAGAATAACTAGAATGTTTCCATATTTTCTACTTTCCTTCTTATCCAATTGCCTTCTTTAAATATGTAAGTGCTGTCTTCTTCTCTTCTTTTGTTTTCCTTGATCTAAAGTTAAATTGCATGGCCTCAATACCTAGATTTAACTCAACATTTGTGATCTGAATTCTCGGAGCTTTATTCATCATGAATCAACTATAGATTGTTAATTTTCTAATTCATCAATGCAAAAGAAGTGAATTCTTCAACGATTATGAAAAAAATCTTACTTTCTTTAGCTATGTGATATTTACATTTACCATAAGGATTAAAATATCACTTTTTGATAGTATACAAAAAATATTTTAAAAAACACAAGACAGGTGAGATGGAAGAAGAAAACTTTGAATAATGAGATTCCATGTTCTTTTTTTAAAAATTCATTTTTACATACCAATCACAGTTCACCCTTCCTGTCCATCTCCTACTCCTTCTCTATCTTTGCCCCCAGAAAGGTTAAGGCCTCCCATGTGATGCCTGGTACATCAAGTTGAGGAGGAATAAGTCCCATCCCATTGCATCAAGGTTGAGTAAGATATCCCATGGACTGAAAACAGGCAGCTCGTGCACCATGTAGAGGGCCTGGCTGGGTCCCATACAGGCACTCCTGCTGTCAGTCCATAGTACTCAAGGTCTCAAAAGCTCAATTCTGTTTTGGGTTCCCCCAAAACAGAGTCATCTTGACTCAGATTGCCTGCTCCTAGAACCCCTCCTCCCTCTCTTTAACTGTACTCAGAGTACAGCCCATTGGCTGTGGTTCTCTGTCTCTGCTTCCATCAGTTACTGGATGGAGGTACTATAATGAGAACTAGGACAGTTACCAATTTGATTACAGGACAAGGTCGGTTCAGGCAGCTACTCCACAGTTCGTAGAAATCTTATCTGGGGTCAGTCTTGTAGATTCCTGGGAATTTCCCTAATTCCAGGTTTCCCTAACCCCATAATGGCTCCCTCTATCAAAATTTTTCTTCCATTGCTCTCCCTCTCTGTTCTTCCCCCAACTCGACCATCCAGCTGACATGTTCTCATCTCCCATTCTGTTCCCTCTATCACCATGTTCCTCAGTTTACCCAGGAACTCTCCTCTGTTTCCTTTTCCTAGGGCACTCCATTTGTCTTTCTTAGAATCTTCCCTGTTACCTAGCTTCTCTGGGGCTGTGCATTGTAGCCTGGTTATTCTTTGATTTATATCTAATATCTACTTATGAGTGAGATTCCATGTTCTAAGATAGTAAACATTCTAAAACTATGATGCCAGAGGCAAAAACCAAGTACTACTTCATGTATTCCCCAGTTTATATTTTAATAGTGTAAAAAATCATTTATGCTGAAGAATAAAGGCACAATAAAATGGATATTTAACCATTAGTATTACGGTGCTATGTTTATGAGTAAGATGCATAGTAATTTTCATATAGTATACTTATTTTGCATATTCCTTAACACTTTGATGAGTTCTAGTAAAAATTCAATGGATTTGGAGGGGATCTGTACTCTTTAGTTGGCACTGTGATTCTGTATGTTTTCCAGGTTAACTTAGACCCGAGTAAATGACAAAAGCGCTTAGTTTGCGATAATTCAAAATTGAAGTTCAGGTGTAATTTTACTTACAGGATTTTATACTCTTTTAATGCTTGAAATAATCATCTACATCAAGTAAACTAATTTCACTGAATAAGGGCAATAAGAATATACTAGGCAGAACTTGAGATCTCTAAAAAGGTTCACACCCAAATACCTGATTGTCAGTATTTTAGTACATTTCAAAAAATTTTATTTTTTTCTGTTTATCTGATTTTATAAATTTGAATTTGCAATTATTATAACTATAAATTAATTATAGTTTTATTATTATTATTTTGGAGATTAGAATATGATCACAGTATTTCCCTCTTCCCTTTCCTCTCTCTAAATCTCCTCTATACCCCTCCTTGTTCACCTTCAAATTCATGTTGTCTTTAATCATTAATTGTCACCATATCCATATATTTATATGAATATATGTGTACTTTTATATGTAACCTTCTCAGTTTTGATATTATTCATATTTATATTTTCAGGGTTATTTGATATTTAATACTTAATTTGTGTGTTCCTTGCTGGGAAAGACTGTTTTTCCCATTCTCAGCATTCACTAGTTTTCTGTAGTGTTTTGTATAGAATTGAGGCTTTTGCCTGTCCACTTTGGCATGTCTGCTGTCCTTGATCATATAAAATTTAGCAGTCATGTTGGTAAGACTTTGTTGTTGGTTTAACTTCTGACATTTCTAGAGACACAAACTTACATTCTTTGACTCTTACAGTATTTTCAAACTCTCTTGATTGTTTCTCTGAGGCTTAGTGTTTTGAGAGTGTTTTGTAGATTTTTTTGTAGATTTTTTTGTAGATTTTTTTGTAGATTTTTTGTAGATTTTTTTGTAGATTTTTTTGTAGATGTATTTGGCCTGGACTCCAGGATGGCATTTTGATTGTGATGTCCCCATCTGTTGCTGCAAGAAGATTCCTTGATAAGGGGTGAAGACTAAACTTATTTTTTAGCTTAATTCATTCTTTCTGCTTTAATCCTACTAGATAACTATTTTCTAGATCACTATAAATTAACCAGTAATGTATAACTTGATAGATATTTACACATTCTCAATATTTCCACCAATGGCAGTTTCAGATCTATTTGATATCCATTCATCATTAACTTGAATAATTCTGAGTTCATAATATAGACTTATTTTTCTTTTTTTCTTCCAAGTGTTGGGATTAATATAGACTTGATTTATGAATGTGCCATTGTCAATTGAAAATTCTACTACTTTTGAATGGATATGAATTATTATTATCTACTTCTATTGAGGACTGGAATTTCTAAATATGATTAAACTACTGTTTTCAAATTAGCAGCACTCTATCTTCCCTGTTTCATTTAAAATTACATTAACACACCATTTTTTAAGTGTTGTTCACTTTCATTACCAAATTTGATTTAATTAACATGAAAAATGCATCCATATTTCATCCATTAAATTTATGGAATACTACACATTTTACTATTTTTCTAAAGCCCTTTTACTAAGACATCTTGTTTTATAGACACATTTATATGACTACTAAACTAAATTTAATATTTTATGAACACTCACAATGATCAATTTATGCCAACTTGGAAGAATTATTTTGTTTTACCTCTTAATGTGTTATGACATATGTCTTCAAATCTGTTTTTATGAAGACTGTTGTAATTCATCTTAGCTTTTTATATCTGAGAAGATTGATTCTCATAGACAATAGATGAATTAATTTAGAATTATTTCTTTGCCAGATCTCTGTATATGCAAATCCATTCCCCTCTCATGTAGTTTCTTTGTAAGTGAATATGAGAGCATCCATAGAGTCAAGTGTTTAAATAAGTTGATACATTTTTTTTGTCTAGATGAAGTGTTATTTAGGTATGTTTTCTACATAAATTTCAAAGTCACCTACTGATATTTAATATGTCATAGCACATCATTTTTGTACACATGTGTTCTTTCTTACCCTGAATGAACATGACCCTACAGTCAATTGGTAAGATAAATATGTCCATATCCCTACTTCCTTCAGCACAATATAAGTGAGTATGATATAGGGCATGATGTATGCCTAAACTGAAGAGTCATTTAGTGTTGTTAAGAAATTTAATTCAAGTTCTATTTTCCATGTTTTTATGCCTGATAAAATGTCAAGGTGTTCCTTGAAATTAAAGACAAAGTATGAAGAATAAATGCCCTGTTAGACTGGAAATATTTCACTTAGAAATTCTTTCCAACTTGATATTTTTTTTTCCATTTCCTTTCCTAAAGTTCATGCTGACATGGATATGCTGAGTGGGGATCGGTAGGGATGGTAGTGATGTTTCTAGTAAAATGAAACATACATTCTCAGTACAGCTTCCTTTCTCAACTCAATACTCTTTAGATTTTTTTTTTGATTGAAGATTCTTAAGCAGAATCTTGGATTTATAAATAACAGAAATGGGGTTAGTAAAGGAAGATTTTACTTCCTCTTTATTTGAATGTATTACCAATGAATAACACTTTTATCATTCCTTCTTCTATTAAATACCAGACTTTCTAGTTCTTGAAGGAAACTATTCTCTGTCAGCCTTTTCTTCTTATATTTTCAGTGCTAATACAATGATATTCAAGTTAAGATAACTATTTTATTCTTACATATCTCTAACTGATATAACCAAAACTGCATTGAGTTTGCTGCAGGCATTGAGCCATCTGAAACTACACTGAATTAAGCATATCCTGTGGTGATATTTGTTTAATATCTAACAAATATAGTTTTCCTGAAGATCAGAGTGTGGAACTAAGCCATTAGTTAGTCATAGAGACCACGCAGTGGTGGCACACAGCTTTAACCTCAGCATTCAGGAGGCAGAGGAAGATGGATCTCTGTGGGTTCAAGGCCACCATGGGCTACATGATATTGAGCCAGTCTACAAGAGAAACAGAGCCAGGTGGTAGTGGTTCAAAGCTTTAATCCCAGTACTTGGCAGTCACAGGCCTCGAATCCCAACACTAGGGAGGTGGAGACAGGCAGGGATATGACTGGACAGAGAAATGAATATATGTCATCATGAGACAGAAGCTCAAGCATTCTGTCTGTGGTGTTGTAGAGACAGGATACCTATTTGTTCTGAGAATTTCATAGAGGTAAGAACTAGTGACTGCCTGCTCTGCTTCTCCGATCTTTTTACTTTCAGCTCCTAATATCTGACACCAGGTTTTTATTATTAGATCCAATTAGATTCATGTTACAATAGGGTTTTATTATTAAGATCAATTAGATTCATGCTACAATACCCAATATTTATACTTATAAAGGAGATATGGAAAACTTTTCAAACCAGTAGATCTCTCTCATTCTTTAAGGTTACAATTTTAACATTATCTTTTATGGCTATTTTCAAAATAATTTTGGAAAAGAACAAATATAGTGAATGTTTCGTAATTAATATTTCATTTGTGTTGATAAGACTTAGTGTTTTAAAATCAGAAACTCAATACCTTGTTATTTGTAGAAATATTACTAATTCTAGCATTCTGCTCTTATCATAAAGATAGTATTTCAGAAGAAAAAGATATCATCAAAAAAATCCTTGCCAGTACAGCATTATAAAATGTGGGGCAGAGTTAGTGCTTCTTATTTTTTTTTATTTTTTTTCTTAAAGAAAAACAAACTATCTTTTTTTTTTTCATTTAACATACCAATTCCAGTTCTACCCTTCTCCTCCTCTCATTCTCTCCATTTTCCCCCCATCCACTCTTCAGAAAGGGTGCAGCACATTGCTTTGGGAAAGGTTCAAGGCCCTCTCTACTATATCTAGGCTAAGCAAGGTATCCATCCAAAGAGAACGGGTCCTCAAAAAGTCAGTAGAAGCAGTAGGGTAATAATGGCGAATCAATCCCACACCAGTTAGGTTTTAAAGGGGTACTTTTTTGGGGGGGGGGTAAAACTTACATACACATAAACCGTCAGGAAAGGAGCCCGGGAGGCATGGAGGTTATGGCTGTGGGAGGGCTCGTGTCAAGCCGAGCTGGCCAAGCTGTGCTGGCAGCAGGCAGCCAAACCAGATGCCAGCAGTTGAGCTGGGGGATGTGGGGTATGGGGTGGTTCTTAAACCAAACGCTGGGCGCCAGATAATGGCAAATCAATCCCACACCAGTTATGTTTTAAAGGGGTATTTATTTTCGGGGGTAAAACTTACATACACACAAACCATCAGGAAAGGAGCCTAGTCGCTGGAGCAGGAGTCAAAACCAAGTGCTGAAACCAAGAGGCCGAGCCAAGGCGCTCTATTTTAAAGAGAACTATACCACACCCCAGTGGGCTGGTATTTCAGTGGCTATTGGCTGAAGGAGCGGAAGGTACTCCCACAGCAGAGTAAACCCTTCTGTCAATTCCAGTGGGCCTGCAGTCTGCCGTATCTTACAACTGTCACCCATTTTCCAAGGGTCCTGTTTGATCCCATGTTCATTCCTTCCCTCTATTTCTGGAGTTGGTGAGCTCCCATTAGCTCAGGTAAACTGTTTTAGAGGGGGTCCCCACCAGGGTTTTGACTTCCTTGCTCATATTCTCACTCCTCTCACTCTTCAGCTGGACATTGGGAGCTCAGCCCAGTGCTCTGCTGTGGATCTCTGCCTCTGTTTCCATCAGTTTCAGGGCAAGACCGGTTCAGGCACTCTCTACTGTTTTGGGTCTTAGCTGGGGTCATCCTTATGAATTCCTGGAAATTTCTTTAGATCAAGTCCCACGATGGCTCCCCCAATCAAAATATCTCTTTACTTGCTTTCCATGTCGGTCTCTCCTCCATCTCGACTAACCCATACCCTCATTTTCTCCTACCCTCTTCCCTTCCCCCTCCACTTCTCCTTATGCCTTCAATTAATTCTACCCCCATCCCACGATCTCAATTTTGTCAGGAGATATATTCTATTTCCCCTTCCCAATAGGATCTAAATGTGTTTCTCTTAGGCTTCACCTTGTTCCTTTGCTTCACTAGGGTTGTGAAATATAGGCTCATTTTTCTTTGCATTACAGTCAGTAAATAAAAAAGTAGCCCCTGACAACATGTGCCTTTGGAAACTGTTCTTGGTCTGCTTTGTACTGTCACTGTCTGTGTCTCAAGGAGTCCACTGATGTCTCTCTTGGTTTGATCTTCTGGTTCTCTCTCTTGGTCCACTCTGTGCAATCATAACCTGTGCTTCAGAGTTCCTTTCTTGGTCTCTCTATGAAGTCACAGCCTGTCCTTCAGGGTTCCGCCATTAGTCTTCCCTGTGTAGTTACAGCTTCCTGGTCATCTCTGTGTAGTTGCATCATGGGTTCAGAGTTCCTCTGAGAATTTGAGGGATAGGTGGGTTTGTGTGCAGTGTAGGCTTGTAGTTTCCAGGTTCTGATCAATGGGATGTGGGTGTTGGAACAGCCTACCACAGGAAGCTTGCCTGCTTGCTGGCTAGAGATGCTGAAGTAGGTGAAAGAGGGGGCCCAAAGTTTGCCCCAGTATGGAGGGCCTAGAGAGTGGGGTGTGGTCACTCACCTCTTGGTCCTCTCTGTGTGTTTGCAACCTGTTATTTCAGAGTTCCTCTGACATCACTGGGATAGGAGGGTTTGTGGGCTGAGTGAGACTTGTAGCTCACAGGATCTAACTGATGGGATGGTGGAATTGGAGCAGCCTACCTGCAGGAGGCTTGAATGCTGCTGCTGCTAACTTTGTATAGTATTCTCAGTATGTGATCTGCTTGCTTCAGAATTTTATATGAAATGAAAAGTTCCATATAAACTCATTTTTTATGGAATGAATAATGTCCTGGTGAGAATGAGCATCTTCGCTGACTTTTAAATATTAATTTAAAAGAGAATAAAAGTATATCATTGTCCCCTATGACAGTAGTTTTGAATGACTAGAATATCAATTTTCGAGTTAGAAAATTTGTTGCACGGGGCCTTCGGAGTGGTGAGTTGATTCAGGCCCGCGACAGGGGCCAGGCGAGGAGGTGCTAGGACTTTCCCCGACCCCATAGACTCCCAGGTCAGCCTGCTCTGCTGGCTCCACCCTGCTAGCTTCCCCGCCAGACATCCCAGCTTCCATCCAGAGGGCCTTCGGAGTGGTGAGTTGATTCGGGCCCGTGGCAGGGGCCCGGTGAGGAGGAGCTAGGACTTTCCCCGACCCCATAGCCTCCCAGGTTAGCCTGCAGTGCTGTTTCCACCCTGCTAGGCTCTCCCGCCTGCCATCCCAGCTTCCATCCAGGTACAAATTTCTATATTTCTCCCCTCCCACTGAGGCCATAAAATTTCCCCAGTTCAGCTGCCTTGCACACTGGGCCTGCTCTGTAGGGGCATCCCGGAAAGAGGGAGTGCCTGTGCTTCAATACCCTGCCTGGGGAAAGGTAGGCATTCTATCAGTGAACTCCCTGCCCAACAAGGGAACCTGACCCGATACCAGAAGTTCCAATAGAGAGCATTTGATCGAAGAGATGGGCAGACGCCAAGGCAAGACCTCCTCCAACAATCTGAAAAACAACATGAAAATATCAGATCCCAACGACCCTACAACAGAAGGATTTGAACACTCTAACCCAGATGAAGTGGAAAAAAGTGCCATTATGAAAGCAATAGAGTCCCTTAAACAGGATATGAATAACTCCCTTAAGGAACTGGTCGAGAAGTATAACAAAAAGTTTGAAGAAATGAGTATAGAAATGGATGAGAAATATAAGAAAAAGTTTGAAGAAATAAGTATATCCGTGAGTGATACCCTGAGAAACCAAAAAAAAGCAATCAAACAGGTAAAGGAAACAGTCCAAGAATTGAAAACTGAAATGGAGGCAATGAAGAAAACACAAAACGAGAACCGGCTGGATATGGAAAACCTAGGTAAACGAGCGGAGACTACAGAATCAAGCATAACCAATAGAATACAAGAGATAGAAGAATGAATCTCAGATTCTGAAGATACCATAGAGAAAATAAATTCTCTGGTCAGAGAAAACGGCAAATCCAACAAATTCTCTTCACAAAACATTCAGGAAATCTGGGACACAATAAAAAAACCAAATCTAAGAATAATAGGGATTGAAGAAGGAGAAGAACTGCAGATCAAAGACCCAGAAAATATATTCAACAAAATTATAGAAGAAAACTTTCCCAACTTAAAGAATGATATTCCTATGAAGGTTCAAGAAGCATACAGAACACCGAATAGACTGGATCAGAAAAAAAACATCCCCGCGCCATATAATAATCAAAACACAAAACATAAATATTAAAGAAAAAATTTTAAGAGCTGCAAAGGAAAAAGGTCAAGTAACTTATAAAGGTAAACCTATCAGGCTTACACCGGATTTCTCTATGGAAACCATGAAAGCCAGAAGATCCTGGATAGAGGTACTGCAGAAACTAAGAGACCATGGATGCAAACCCAGACTACTATACCCAGCCAAGCTATTGTTCACTATCAACGGAGAAAACAAAATATTCCAGGATAAAAACAAATTTAAACAATACGTAGCTACTAATCCAGCCTTACAGAGAATATTAGAAGGAAAATCACTACCAATGGAATCCAACATTCCCAACACAGCCTACAATAACTCGAACATCTAGCGACCATTCACAAGCACAAATCAAAGAAGAAAAACACATACACTCTACTACCTAAAAAAAAAAAAAATGACCGGAGTCAACAACCACTGGTCATTAATATCACTTAATATCAATGGACTCAATTCACCTATAAAGAGGCACAGACTTAGAGATTGGATACGAAAACAGGATCCAACATTCTGCTGTTTACAAGAAACACACCTCAACCACAAAGACAGACACCTACTCAGAGTAAAGGGTTGGGAAAAGGTTTTCTAAGCAAATGGACCTAAGAAACAAGCGGGCGTGGCCATTCTAATATCTAACAAAATCGACTTCAAACTAAAATCAATCAGAAGAAATGGAGATGGACATTTCATACTCATAACGGGAACAATTCATCAGGAGGAAGTCTCAATCCTGAATATCTATGCTCCTAATATAAAGGCACCCACATATGTAAAAGAAACTCTTCTAGAACTCAAGGCGGTCATCAAACCACACACACTAATAGTAGGAGACTTCAACACTCCTCTCTCACCAATGGACAGGTCAATCAGACAGAAACCAAACAGAGAATTGAGAGACCTATTGGAGGTATTGAATCAAATGGACTTAACAGGCATCTATAGAACACTCCACCCAAATAGAAAAGAATATACCTTTTTCTCTGCAGCTCATGGAACCTTCTCGAAAATTGACCACATACTCGGTAACAAAGCAAACTTCCACAGATACAAAAAAATATTAGTAACTACCTGTGTCTTGTCAGATCACCATGGACTAAAATTAGAATTCAACAACAATGCTCCCCCCAGGAAACTGAACAGTCAACTACTAAATCACCCCTGGGTCAAGGAAGAAATAAAGAAAGAAATTAAACTCTTCCTTGAATTTAATGAAAACAAAGACACAACATATTCAAACCTATGGGACACTATGAAAGCAGTGATAAGAGGAAAGTTCATAGCACTAAGTGCCCAATTAAAGAAAGCGGAGAAAGCACACATTGGAGACTTAACAGCACACTTGAAAGATCTAGAAAAAAAAAGAAGCTGATTCACCCAGGAGGTCTAGAAGACTGGAAATAATCAAACTGAGGGCTGAAATCAACAAAATAGAAACAGAGAAAACAATCCAAAGAATCAATGAATCAAAAGGCTGGTTCTTGGAGAAAATCAACAAGATTGACAAACCCCTATCCAAGTTAATCAAACGGCAGAGAGAGAACATGCAAATTAATAAGATCAGAAATGAAAAGGCAGACATAACCACAGACACAGAGGAAATTCAGAGAATCATTAGATCTTACTATGAAAGTTTATATGCCACAAAGTTGGAAAATGTAAAAGAAATGGACATTTTTTTTAGATAAGTACCATATACCAAAGTTTAACCAAGAACAGGTGAACAATCTAAATAGACCTGTTAGTCGCGAAGAATTAGAAGCTGTTATCAAAAATCTCCCTACCAAAAAAAGCCCAGGACCAGATGGTTTCAATGCAGAATTCTACCAGAACTTCCAGGAAGAGCTAATACCTATACTCCTTAACGTATTCCACAATATAGAAACAGAAGAATCATTGCCTAACTCCTTTTATGAAGCTACAGTTACCCTAATACCAAAACCACACAAAGACACAACCAAGAAAGAGAATTACAGGCCAATCTCACTCATGAACATTGATGCAAAAATTCTCAATAAAATACTGGCAAACCGAATCCAAGAGCACATTAGAAAAATTATCCATTATGATCAAGTCGGCTTCATTCCAGAGATGCAGGGCTGGTTCAACATACGCAAATCTATCAATGTAATCCATCATATAAATAAACTGAAAGAAAAAAACCATATGATCATCTCACTAGATGCTGAAAAAGCATTTGACAAAATTCAACACCCATTTATGATAAAGGTGTTGGAGAGACTGGGGATACAAGGATCATACCTAAATATAATAAAAGCAATATACAGCAAGCTGACAGCTAACATCAAACTGAATGGAGAGAAACTCAAAGCCTTTCCACTAAAATCAGGAACGCGACAAGGCTGTCCACTCTCTCCATACCTCTTCAATATAGTGCTTGAAGTTCTAGAAATAGCAATAAGACAACATAAGGAGATCAAGGGGATACGTATTGGAAAGGATGAAGTTAAACTTTCGTTATTTGCTGACGATATGATAGTTTACATAAGTGACCCCAAAAACTCTACCAAAGAACTCCTAGAGCTGATAAACACCTTTAGTAACGTGGCAGGATACAAGATCAACTCCAAAAAATCGGTGGCCCTCCTATACACAAAGGATAAAGAAGCAGAGAGGGAACTCAGAGAAGCATCACCTTTCATGATAGCTACAAATAGCATAAAATATCTTGGGGTTACTCTAACCAAGGAAGTGAAAGACCTATTTGACAAAAACTTTAAGTCTTTGAAGAAAGAAATTGAGGAGGATACCAGAAAATGGAAAGACCTCCCCTGCTCTTTGATTGGGAGAATCAACATAGTAAAAATGACAATTCTACCAAAAGCAGTCTATAGATTCAATGCAATCCCCATCAAAATCCCATCAAACTTCTTCACAGACCTTGAGAGAACAATAATCAAGTTTATATGGCAAAACAAAAAACCCAGGATAGCCAAAACAATCTTATACAATAAAAGAACTTCTGGAGGCATTACCATCCCTGACTTCAAACTCTATTATAGAGCTACAGTATTGAAAACAGCTTGGTATTGGCATAAGAACAGAGAAGTCGACCTATGGAATCGAATAGAAGACCCAGATATTAACCCACAAACTTATGAACACCTAATTTTCGACAAGGGAGCTAAAGGTATACAATGGAAGAAGGAAAGCATCTTTAACAAATGGTGCTGGCATAACTGGATGTCAACCTGTAAAAAAATGAAAGTAGATCCATATCTATCACCATGCACAAAAATCAAGTCCAAATGGATTAAAGACATCAACATTTATCTGTCCACTTTGAACCTGATAGAAGAGAAAGTGGGAAGTAGTCTACAAGATTTAGGCATAGGAGGCCTCTTCCTAAGTAGGACCCCAGCAGCACAGACAATAAGAGAAACAATGAATAAATGGGATCTACTGAAACTGGGAAGCTTCTGTAAAGCAAAGGACACTGTCAGTAGGACAAAAAGGCTGTCTTCTGACTGGGAGAAGATCTTCACCAACCCCTCATCAGACAAACGTCTGATCTCCAAAATATACAAAGAACTCAAGAAACTAGGCACTAAAACTCCAATTAACCCAATTAAAAAATGGGGTACTGAACTTAACAGAGAATTCACAACAGATGAACTTCGAATGGCCAGAAGACACTTAAGGTCAAGCTCAACCTCCTTAGCGATCAGGGAAATGCAAATCAAAATCACTTTGAGATACCATCTTACACCTGTCAGAATAGCTAAAGTCAAAAACACCAACGATAGCCTATGCTGGAGAGGATGTGGGGTGAGGGGAACACTCATCCATTGTTGGTGGGAATGCAAACTCGTGCAGCCACTGTGGAAATCAGTGTGGCGGTTTCTCAGGAAACTGGGAGTCAACCTCCCTCAGGACCCAGCAATTCCACTCTTGGGAATATACCCTAAAGATTCCCTAACATACTACAAAAGCATTTGTTCTACTATGTTCATAGCAGCACTATTTGTAATAGCCAGAACCTGGAAACAGCCTAGGTGCCCCTCAATAGAAGAATGGTTAAAAAAGGTGTGGAACATATACACATTAGAGTTTTACTCAGCGGTAAAAAACAATGACATCTTGAATTTTGCATGCAAATGGATGGAAATAGAAAACGCTTTACTGAGTGAGGTAAGCCAGACCCAAAAAGAGGAACACGGTATGTATTCACTCATAAGTGGATTCTAACCATAATTAAAGGTCTTTGAGCCTATTATTCGTGATCCTAGAGAAGCTAAATAAGAAGATGAACCTGATGAAGATTATTTAGCTATCCACCAGGAGGTAGGAAATAGACAAGAGTCCCAGGTAACCTCGGGTGCATGGGGGGGGGGGGGTGGGAGGGTCGATGGAAAGGGAGAGGGTTAGAGAGAAGGGAGTAGGGGAGGAACGGGGAAAGCTTGGTGGCCTGGGATGGGGGGGGGAGGAAGGATGAATATGGGATCAGGGAAGAATATATTTCAACTAAGGGAGCCATTTTAGGGTTTACAGGAGACTTGATTTTATATGGGATCCCAGGTCCAAGGAGAGATCCCCCAGATTGCTCTCTGGACAGAGGAGAGTGTACCTGAATCGGCCGTGGCCCATGACCATACTGATGTATATTTTGCTTATCACCATAGATCCTTCATCTGGCGAAGGACGGCGATACAGTCGGAGACCCACATTGGAGCACCGGACTGAGCCCCCCAAGGTCCAAATGAGGAGCAGAAGGAGGAAGAACATGAAAAATGAAATCAGTACTGCGAGGGATGCTATCACCCACTGATACAAGGGAACGGATCTGATGAGAGTTTACCAAGGCCAGTTGGACTGGGACTGAACGAGGACGTGATCTAACCAGATTCTCGGAATTTGGCCGGATTCTATGACTGTGGCTGGCCCAAAGTCTTTCTGAAAAGCCATTGACTATGACACTGGGACCTGTTTCCTCTACATATACTGGATTTTGGGGATCCAGTCTGTTTGGACACTCACCTTCCTGGACCTGGAGGGAGGGGGAAGGAACTGGAACTTACCACAGAGCAGGAAACCCTGACTCCTGGGGGACGAAGAGGGAGGAGGAGGGGGAGTGGGGGGAGTGGGAGGGTATTGGGAGGGGGGGCGGAAATGGAAACTTTTATAATTTAATAAAATTTACTTAAAAAAAAAGAAAATTTGTTGCACAATTAGATACATTCTCACATCTTAGAAGAAAAAGAAAAAAATGCGAATTGGAGCACTTATCTTTTTTAAAAGGCCTTAGTCTTTTTAAAATAGAATGTATGTGACTTTATTTTCTTCTACCACTGCCTTAAATGCATGTACACTTGGTATTGGGATCAAAATGAATTCAATGTGATTTTTACACATATTCAATGCACATTACCGCAGTCCTTATTTTTGGTCATTTAACCAAGTAAAATATTTTATCACTTGAACATGGCGAAATCATTTTCAATGTTAGTCAGAAAGATACAGCAAATACAATACTAAAAGACTGGATGAATGAGACTAAAATTAGATAGAAACATTTTAGTATCCTCTTTTAGAATATTTTCTTCACCAAGGAATAGAGAAAACATTTTTGAAAATTTAGGGATCATAGTGGATTAGAGAGAATCAAACTTGATGCTAATTAATGGATTTGGTAAATTGCACTTTGAGAGAATGTAGAACAGGAAAGACTGGAGGAATTAATGTTTCATTATGGCATATTTCACTAAACCTCTTAAACTTTAAATGTTTTCCATTTACTTCCACAGTTTCTTAGATTTTCCATGCTAATTTTGAGCTTCAATGTATCATAACTCAATATATTTAAGAGGTGGTTTAAATTTAGCAAGAATTCTGTATACCATCATTTTATTTTTAATTGGTTTTAGACTCATGATTTTGAACACTCTACCACAAGATTGGGTGTGGTATGAAACAGTGGCTGTCTCTACCAATCTAACTTAAATACTGTTTACTAAATATATATCACCATATGGGATAATATGAGGAAAAAAAAACTGACTGCCCGTTTAGAGAAAATCAGTACCCTCCTCGAAATGAAAATAATATGATGAGTGGGCTATTTGACCTTTCAAATATTTACAGTGGAAATTGAATATAATGAATTGGTCTGGTTTTATTACTTTGTAGATGTATATAATGATTTCTGATTCTTCCTCTCCACATTCTCTTGTGTCTCTCTTCCACTTCTATGAAGTCCTGATTCCCATTCTCCAAGCAGATCTTTGTTCAGATTAATGAGTTTTGAATCATTTTATCATTAGTTAAGGTTAGTCAGGGCCATACATTGGAGTCAGGCAGTGTAACCAATTGGTATATAGATTACCAGAGGCAATGACTCTCTCTCTCTCTCTCTGTCTCTCTCTGTCTCTCTCTCCCTCTCCCTCCCTCCCTCCCTCTCTCTCTCTCTCTCTCTCTCTCTCTCTCTCTCTCTCTCTCTCTCTCTCTCTCTCTCTCTCCAAGTCAGGGGAAAATAGTCCACAAAAGAGGGTTGGGACCCCTGGAGAACCTTCCACCTTCCTTTTTCTTTGCAGAGCTAATACAGTCACCTGTAACTGGTGTGATGTCATGATTGCAATAGCCGTATCTTTCTTAGGAGATGGGATTCAGAGCCTTTCTCCCTAACCTTTAGGTTTTACATTATTCCTGCTAACTCTTCTACAATGTTTCCTGTGTTTAGTGTGGATGGTAAATATACAGAATGAATGATAGTTTAGGGGATCAGAATTCGTCTGTCACTAATTTTAGCCCTTTGTGTAGTAATTAGTGTCTACATTTATTGCAGTTCACTTATTCTCCATGAGAACAGCATTTGGTTGTTGATATGAACATATAAATTTAGATGATATTGTGAATTTAGTTACACAATAATATACATTGGTCATCGAAGGCCTAGGGTTATGATTCAATCTGGTTAATTATAATAAGTATACTGTAAATATCTAGTGCTAAGTAAAATGATATTCTTTTCTAACATTACCTTTCTTGAGAATTTCATTCATGAATAATATATTAAATTGTTTCTATCTCCCTCCCCCTACAAACTCCTCCACTGACCCACAAAATTCCTGTCTAATTAATACGCTTCTCTTCTTTAGTTATAATTCTTATAGAATTATATACATATACAGACACATATATATGTATATATAAATACAACCTCTGTGTCTGTTTAGTGTTGTTCACATGGGTGTTTGTTTAGGGCTCACCATTTGGGATTAGAACCCCAGGTTCTAATGACTTGTCTAACTCTTTTGTTTTCTAGCCCAGAATTACCTATAGTTATTCATCTGGTGTAGGTCCTTGTGAAATTTTCTCATTCACACTAGTACACCAACTAGTGTTATCACTGTGCAGGTCTTAGTTTGGAAGTTATATTGTTGAGATACTGGGATGCAAATATCTGTCATTAATAGATGTTATGATCTCACAGTGGATGTCCTAGTCCTATGGCAATTGCAATCATTCTTTTCCCCCTTTTGTGATTCCCTTAGTCTTAGGTATAGGGATTGTGTCGTAAATGTATCATTTGTGGGTGGGCACTCCATGGTCATTTGCTCTCTTCTTTTAGACCAGTTATAATTTTCTGTAATGGTCCTCAACTTCTGCATAAAGAAAGAAGTCTCTTTGTTGAGGGGTGGGAATTAAATTATTGTAGATATAAAGAATGACGTTTAGAAAACTGGATTTTGAATTTTTTTCCAAATTAATGTGATGGAATACATAAGAGTTCTGGTGGAGGTATTCCCTGAGTTTTGTGGTGTTTTCATGATGGATAATACAGTCCATGTCTCATAGAGCTATATTTACTTTTCTGTCTTATTATTTAAGAAACATATTTTAGAATGATATAGACGACTAGCTTATTGATTCTGATGATGGATCTGGGAAATGACATTTAAAATCTTCTGGAATGTATTCATTGTTCCATATTTCATGGTGAACACTCATGATAATTGGAGATTTAAACATAGGAGTGCCATCAGGTTTTGAAGAATTTAAATCCAGTGCTACAAATGACCCCTGGAGTTTAAAGACCATACTGGAGCAGATTCTACACATAGTGGGAATAGCACCAGCAGTGAAAGTATAGATGTTGTCCAGGGGATGTGTCTAAATATCATCATTGAACTCTTAACAAGGAAGATCTGCATCCTATAGATAAACCAAAAAGTGAGCAAAATGACGCTAAAATAAATAACTATTTGAGTAAAAATAGAATTTTTATATAAAGAAGCATCATCAATGAACTAAATTTTTTTCTGTCTTTACATCATCACACCCTGGCTACTTCAACTTTGAGCATTCACAAACCTGTTCAGTCAACATCAACATTGGGCTAGATGCTTTATGTGTAAAAAAGATTTTCTGGAAAGTGAGAGGATTGTTAATATCTTTTTGCAATAAAATATTTTAGATAAGAAAAAATGTATCTTTTCAGATATATTGATATTATATACCTAATAGATCACAGTATCACATAAAAGCTATTTTTTATATGTACCAGGAAATTGAAGAATTCATGTAACTTGTTTACTATTAAAAAGCGCTTTACTGTGATATCCAAAAATAAAGCCACAATTTTATCAACATATGTCTACAACTACAATGAAGCAATCTTGTATAAACATTGATTAAAATTTAATCACAGTGGCTTTACTAGAAGTTTTCATGCATATAAGAGCTAAAATTCACTATGTCCTCTAAGTATACATGGATGTGGAGCCATCTATGGAACATGGGTAACCTCCCAGTTGTTACAACCTAATAATGATCATCCTTCCCCTAATAGCTATGGACAGAAAGTAACACCTCAGTATGTGGTAGGAGCCACAGATAATCTAACCCATCTATGTAGGATTTTTTTCTGGCTTTATCTTGTATAGATTTTGTGTAGGTAACAATAAATGCTGTTAGATCATGATTGTGATAGATTGGACTTCACAATGTTCTATGAAATCATGTGGCTCTTATGTACATTTTTCTTTATATTTTGTGATATTCTCTGAAACTTGGTAGTGATACCTTAATGCAGATTTGCTATTTTCTTCTGAGATAAGAAACTTATTAATAAATCTTATGATTAATATTAATGAGACTTATTATTAATATTATTATATTAATATTATAAAATGTTAATTAATAACATGTATTAATTATAAACCTCCTATTCGCAGCTCTTTTATAAGTCATGCATTTCTCTATTACTTTCTTTTGATTCCACAAAGAAGTACTCTAAACATTGTTTAGAATACCACACACGCGATATTTCTAAATCATTCATAAAGTAATATAAAATACTCATTTTAATATGCTGAGGTGGTATGGAACACTTGTCTGTATTATGTCAATTACATTTTAAATAAACGTGAATTGATCAGTAGCCAGGCAGGAAGAATAGGCTGGACAACCAGACAGGAAGTAGAGGTGGGTCAAGGAGAACAGAGAAATTCTGGGAAGAGGAAAGCTTGCTCTACAGTCCTTGCCTAGCCGCAGAGCAAGCAAGATGTGACTGCCTCACTGAATAAGGTACGAGCCACATGGCTAGTATAGACAAGAATAATGGCCTAATATAAATTATAAGAGTTAATAAGAAGCCTGAGCTAATGGGCCAATCAGTTTATAACTAATGTTGACCTCTGTGTGATTTCTTTGGGAATTAATGATTGCAGGAACAGGGTAAGACAGAAAACCTCAGACAACACTGTACAATAATATTTTGTACACTATAAAGATTTGCCACCCATATTGGTTTAATAAAACACTGATTGGCCAGTAGCCCAGGCAGGAAGTATAGACAGGACAATCAGACTAAGAGAATTCTGGAAAGAAGAAAGGCAGAAACACAGTGGCAACCCAGATGTAGAGGAAGCAAGATGAGAATGCTGCACTGATAAAAAGTAAAAAGAACACGGCTTTTACATAAGAGTTATGGGTTAATTTAAGTTGTAAGAGCTAGTTAATAAGAAGCCTGAGCTAATACGCCAAACAGTTTATAAATAATATGAGCCTTTGTGTGTTTCTTTGGGACTAAATGGATGTGGAACCAGACAGGACAGAAACATCCATCTACATTAGTATATTGTCCAATGTGGTCAAAATCTTGACTGATCACTTGAAGTTATTAATAGCTATCTAAGAAACTAGTAAATGAGTCATTTGTATAAGTAAGAATATTTCCAGAGATAATTAATGACAAGTGACAAGGCTTAAATAAGGCTCATGCCTTCCCATTCACTGCTCACTTTGATGGTACAAAATCAGATAATTTGGTATAACAAGAATTTTATATATATAATTTTTCACTTGACATATTTTCATGATATTTTTAACATGTTATCTCCTCCCCCATGTTCTTCTTCTCCTTCTTCTTTCTTTTTTTCCCAGTTATGGTTTTCTTACCATTTGCCCAGGAGAAACAGCCAAGGAATGATGGATAAAATCTTTTTAACCATCAGCCAAAATTAATCATTCATTTGTTAATCAAAGATTTGGGAAACAATAACTTTAAATAACTCATATGACAAACTCTTTAAAGAATACCAACACTTTAGCCACTTTCTTAAATTTTAAAGATATAACTTTATGAGAAAAATCCTAGAAAATAAAATATGCTTCACTCTGTGGAAAAGTACAAAAAACACGAATATAAGCCACGGAAGTTGCCAAGTTCTTCTGGAACAATTTTTCTTAGAAAGGCGTGATGAATTACCTAAACATATACAGCATGCACAACAGAGCACACAATAAATTTAGTTTGAGATAAAGTCTGAAATTGTGATTTAATGTTTTTTTTTTCATTTCTCAGAGCAATAAAAATTATGACATCCAATGGCATAGATTTATCTACTAAAAAGGTACAATGCCTCGAAGACTTTGGAAATAACTTAATTCACACTGACATCAAGAATCAGAGGCAGTAGCCACAAATTAGACTTGCCCTCACAACTACTTGGGAATAAATTCTATATAACATATGGGATGAAATCATTTTCTGAAAACATAATAAAATTTTATAGAAGCAACATAGCAATTAAAATGTTTTTCTCACAAAGAGAATATTCTAAAGTGCAGAAGTACATATTTTTTTTCTTTTTTTAGTTACTTATAATGAAGGTCATTTTTGTGATTTTGTACTTAGCTCTAATGTCTTTAATAACCCTGATTATAACCCAAGTGTGTACCTACATAAATACATGCACATACACAAACACACAGAGAGACATAAAGAGATTTATAAAACACTGACAATCCTTTTTTGCATAATTGTTCTTGCCTACATTTTTATTTTTTTAACATAGAGGTTAGTAATTATACCTGTTTTTAATTATTTTAGAAGATATCCATGTATTCGCTATATTTTCATTACGTTTACTTTTATTTTTAACCATTTTCAGGTAATCTCCCATCTCTAATCTCCCAAAAATTCATGCCTTCTTTAATAGTTTCTCAATATTGCTATTATTATATCTCAGTCATTCCATTTGGGCTTCCCATTTACTCATGGGTATAAGACCATCCTCTATATCACAGTTTACTTACTATTGGCCACAGTCTTAAAAAAACTGACTCTCCCTGAAAAGTCATCAACTGCAAGTAGATCCTTAGTCAGAGTCTGGCTCCTTTTCATAGTTGATGCTACTATGCCTTTCTTAAGCAAGTGCAGAGACAATATTTCAATCTTATTCTCCCTGACCTTTGGCTCTTATAAATTTTGTGTTCCCTTTTTAATAATGAGACTTTGTGGAAGAAAATATGTTAAAAATAAACTCTGTGTACTAAAGTACGGACCATAATGAAAAGATTTTTAATGTGCACAGTAGTTGCACAAATATTATGTGGGTAACCTTCTTTAGGATTAGATTGGAAACCCATTCCAAAAACGGACACATGCGTCTGGTGTAAGAAATTTGTCCAAGAACCTAAGGTTTGGAAGTTCATAGGCCATAAATGTAAATCCTCTATTATTGATTTCCTAAATTGAAATAGTTTACACCTGTCCTCTGTAATTGTAGTTCTATACCAACAGTAAGTTACTGTAGCTCTCTGACCTCCTCAGAGAAATTTTGCTGTGTAGTTCACAAATGATCAATGTGATGATTATGTATCTGTGAACTGTTTTTGAATATCATAAAGGCAAGGTAAAGTGTCTTTATCCATCCCTTGGAACAAAAGAAAGATTTCACTAGTTTTTGTCCTAATATTTTTATATATTATTAAAATAATTGCTTAATTTCTAGCAATTCTGAACAAAAGAGAAAAAAATAAAATTATTACAATTAGAAATAAAAAAGACATGTTGCTGCAGATTCCAATCAAACACAGAAGCACATCAGAAGAAACATTGAAAATTCATCATTAAAAAAATGTAATAGCCCTCACCCAACTCAGCCATCCAATTCTCTTTCCCTGGACAATCCAGGTATCCTTCTTAGAGTACTCTTTGTTCCCTAGCTTTTCTGGAGTTAGGATTGTAGTCAGGTTATTCTTTCCTTTACATCTAGTATCCACTTAAGAGTAAGTATATATTATGTTTGTCTTTCTGAGTCTGGATTATCTCACTCAGAATGTTGTTTTTTTTTTCCTAGTTCCATCAATTTGCCTTCAAATGAATGACATCGTTGTGTGTTTTTTTTTTAACAGTTGAATAATATTTCACTGTGTAAATGTACCACATTTTCTTTTTTCATTCTTCAATTGAGAGGTATCTAGGTTGTTTTAAGGTTCTGGCTATTACAAAAAAAATGCTGTTATGAACACCATTGAGTAAGTCTCCTTTAGGTATGACTGAGCATCCTTTGAGTGTATGCCCAGGATTGGTATTGCTGGTCTTGAGGTAGATTTATTCCCAGTTTCCTGATAAACTACTGTACTTGTTTCCAAAGAGGCTGTACAAGTTTGTACTAGCAGTGGAGAAGTACACCCCTTACTTCATATCCTCTTCAACAAAAGCCTGCTTCAGTACTTTTGATCTTAATCATTCTGACTGATGTAAGATGATATCGCAGAGTCGTTTTGATTTGCATTTCCCTGAGGATTAAGGATGTTAGACAATTCCTTTAATGTCTTTTGGCCATTTCCGATTCTTCTGTTGAGAATTTTCTGTTTAGCTCTGTACCTGGTACCCCCTTTTCTTTGTTTTTCCAGACAGGGTTTCTCTGTCTAGTTTTAATACCTGTCATGAAATAGTTTTTGTAGACCAGGCTAGCCTCAAACTCACAGAGATATGCCTGTCTCTGCCCCCCAAATGCTGGGATTAAAGGAATGTGCCACCACTGTCAGTCTATGAGCCCTTTTTTTTAATTGAATTAAATTGTATTTTGATATCTAGTTTCTAGTATTCTTTATATAATTTAAAGATCAGCCCTAACTCAGATATGAAATTGGGGATCTTTTCTCATTCTATAGGCTGTCATTTTGTTTTATTTACTGTGTCTGTTGACTTAGAGAAGCTATTCAATTTCAGGAAGTCACATTTATTGATTGCTTCTCTCAGTGTCTGTGCTACTGGTATTTAATAAGTAGTCTGCTGATCCTATGCATTCAAGGCTATTTCCCAATTTTGTTTCTATTAGGTTCAGTGTAACTGGATTTATCTTGAGGTCTTTGATCCACTTGGACTTGAGGTTTTTATATGGTGAAAATATGGATTTATTTGCAATCTTCTATATGTTGGCATCCAGTTACAACAGCACCATTTGTTAAAGATGCTTTCTTTTTTTTCGTTGTATCATCTTGGCTTCTTTGTCAAAATCAGGTGTTCATAGTTGTATGGATTAATGTCAGAGTCTTTGATTTTATTCTTTTGATCCATGTTTCTGTTTTCATGCCAATACCAAGCTGCTTTTATTACTATAGATTGATAGTAGAATATATATATATACATATATTATATATGAAAGGATATTAAATGTGATAGCAAATGAATTTCCAGAAACTATGACATATCAAAATTAAACCAATATTATATATATATATATATATATATATGTTAGATGAGTACATAACAAATAACAAGATGAAAAGTCCAGCATAGATTAATTCACTGATAAACTTTATAAATATTTTGCTAACAAAAATCTCTTCCAATTACCATAAAATAAAAAGGGGGAAATAATCTCAAACTCCTTCTGTAGAGCCAGTTGCACCTTTATAATAAACCTGGCAATGCACATACACAATTGAAGGAGAATTTAATCTAATATACCCAACAAAAATAAATCCAGTATCAATAATTTTCTGCAAGTTGCAGTATCTACAAATTACTTGCAAAATGAATTTAAGAACATAATAAGGGATTCATACTTTGTGAGCAAATAGATTACATTTAATGAATGCATAGTTTAACGCATGCAGATTCATAAAGTTAAAATAGAACATAAATAACTAAAGGCAGAAACCACATGATCATCTCAATTAATAAAAGTCCTCTGATAAAATGAAGATTTTTATTGTGTTAACGCCCAGAAGAAACTAAAAATATAAAGAATATATGTTACAATACTACAGAGTATCTCTGACACACTCATAACTAACATTAATTTGGCGAAATTGAAATCATTTTCACTAAAATAGGGGATAAGAAAAAGGCTCCATTCTCTCCAATTTCATTCTTATGAAAGTCTCACATGAAATAAAACAAGTAAAGAAATTAAAGTGATATAAATAAAAAAGGAAAAATCAAAGTATCCCTCTTTTCACACAATATAATCTTAAATCATAAAAACTCCTCAACATTGCAGAAAATTCATGCATGTTAAACACATTCACAAAGTAATAGGTTATAAAATCAACAACAAAATTGGTAACTTTTCAATGAAATAGTGGGAGGTAAAAGAATTCTACAGTGAAACTGCCCGTGTTTCTGTCTCCCTAACACTGAGATTACAATCATTCTCCACCCTGTCATACTTTTTTGCATGAGTGCTAGGCATTTGAATTCATGCCCACATTCTTGGATGAGACAAGTTCTTCATTAAATAAATTATCATTTATATATACTTTTGATAAATATCCTACAATGAAAACAAATTCCAGAAATCCTGATTAGTCATCTAAGAGATTCAGAGAATTCACGTTTGCTATATATAACACTAGTCACTAAATACAGACAAAATAGCCCATTATTAAGCTCTTATAAACATATTGATTTGGGCACATAATCATAAGCAGAGCTAAAATATAATTCTATGTGCTCTCTTAAATATCTAATAGGTGACTCTCATGTTTCTGTGGTAAATATTTTTCTTGTGATTCTTTTTTGTCATAGGGACTTATTCTAGCTGAATGTCTACAACTGTAGGATGTACATATTCTAGCAAAGGCTTTTGGTGTCCCCATTGATGGAGCAAAAGAAAGTGGGAGGGTTACAATCAAACTGACTGTCAATGTCCTATATGCAGCCCTCACCAAATAAAACAAGAGAAAGAAGGAAAACAAAAGTCCAATTTGTGTTGCCCACATACTCACTGACCTATGCTTGAATTCCCAATATCCAGCTCCATATAGAAAATGAAAAATTCTGTACCTGCACTCCCATAAGAATCCATAAATTGTGGAGAGCTACAATTCAGCATCCTTATCATAATCTCAGCACTCAGAGGACATATAGACAAGTGGATCTCTTCAGTGTGAATTATAGGCCAGCCTGGTTTACAGAGAGAGAGTTCAAGGAAAGAGATAAACCCTGTCTCAGAAAAAAAATAAATAATAAAAAATCAAAGACCAAAAAAAAAAAAAACCAACCCAGTATATCAGGCTTTTCTCTGCTATGTAAACCTCTGTTGATTATAATGATGTCTATTTCCACATAGCTATAGGGTGGGGGTTGTGAACCTAACTGTTTAACCAGTCTTTCAAAAGGGTAGCCTAAGACCACTGGCATATCAGATATTTACATTATAATACATAATAGTAGCAAAATTGCAGTTATAAAGTAGTAATTAAAATAATTTTATGGTTCAAGAGTCAGCACAACATGAAGAATTGTATTAAGGGGTCACAATGTTAGGAAGTTTGAGAAGAACTGCCACAGGGTATGCTATAGTGGTTTTATGGGATACAATATGAGAGAATTTACTTTTTGAAATACAGTGATAGTGTCTACTCCAACTTCAATACTGGGTTCCAAACCTGTGAAAACTATGAATCACTCTTCTATTCAAGAATGTTCTTGTCATACTATACAACGGAAAAAAAAATGACATCTATCCATTTTCAGGCAAATGGACAGATCTAGAAAACATATTGAGGGAGGTAACCCAGTCCTAGAAAAACAAATATCATACGTACTCACTCATAAGTGGCTTTTAAACATAAAGCAAAGAAAACCAGCCTACAATCCACAATCCCAGAGACCCTAGACAACAATGAGGACCCGAAGAGAGACATACATAGATTTAATCTACATGGGAATTAGAAAAGGACAAGATCTCCTGGGTAAATTGGGAACATGTGAACTATGGGAGAGGGTAAAAGGGGAGGAGAGGGTAATGGAGTGGAGCAGAGAAAAATGAATAGCTTAATAAAATCAATTTTTTAAAAAAAGAATGCTCTTCTGACTGAGAAAGCATTGACAATGGCACTGGGTCTTGTTTCGTCTGCTTGTACTGTCTTTTTGGGATCCTAGTCTGTTTGGATGCTCACCTTCCTAGACCTAGAGGGAGGGGGAGGAACTTGAACTTCTCACAGTGCAGGAAACCATGACTGCTCTTAGGACTGGAGAGGGAGGAGGAGAGGGAGTGGGGGGAATGGAAGGGTATGGGAAGGAGGGGAGGATGTGGAAATTTTTATAAATAAATAAATAAGTAAATTTAAAAAAAAAGAACGCTCTTGTACCATGCCTATAACACTGGTGAATCCACCCACAACCACAGACCATGGATTGCCTTACAAACATACTTCAATATTCTCTATGTTCTGCCATCCCAAGTCTGAATGTTCTACAGCAATTACATTTCTTATTCTTACAACTGATTTCCAAGGCTTAGTCACAGTCTTCCAAACTCCAACTGCTTCTTTGTTTTGTTTCTCTTCTAGGGAAGAGGTGATTGGTAGGTACTTTGTAACTCCTCTGAAATATCTTCTGATAGTGAGTTCTCTTGTATCTTACTCTTACCTTAGATTTTGGCACAAGTAATATTCATTGGTCAAAGAATAGGGTAGAATTTCAAAAAAAAATCAAATAACACTGATTCATTTATGATTATGCTACACAGTTACCATTCTACAGGTGTGAAAGTAAAGACAGAGAGGCAAAGTAATTTTCTCAAGACCTCATAACTAGCATCCAAGATGATTGCATTTAAAATAAAAACTCCCTGGGTAAAATCTATAATCAGAACTGCTCTACTATACTAGCTAGAAATGTTGTAAATCTTTTTGAAGAATCAATTTTGCTTGAAGAGTTGAGGGAAACATTACTTTTATATTAAAATAAGCAAAGCTATATTATGGAGCAAAACGTAAAAAGTAGCGAATTTTTTATATGAGAAAGCACACTTCAAAGAATGTCTGTTCTTATTTCTGGCTTGCTGTAGGCTAAGAAACTTGATCTCAGGGTGGTATGCATTCTCTATCCTGTACTGATTGGACATTTCAGGGAAAAACATAAAATTACCACATTACACAAGGTTTTTTCTTGCTTTTTGTTGAATTTATTAATATTTATAGATTTCTTTTAGGCATGCATTTAGACAAAAGTCTTCAGAATTTATAGAAAAATGAAAACATTGAATTGATATAAAACTAAGTAAGGGAGGTTATATTGAAATACTTTGAATTATCTAATTTAGTATAATTTTACTTTCTCAGATTCTCAGAAGTTACAAACCCTTGTCTAGATTTAAAAGGAAGTTCCAAAACTAATCCTGTGGAAACCTGAACCCAAAAGTCTTTATAGTAAAGACAGTAAGAATCTCACCAAATTTCAACTTTGTATATCAGGGTGCCCTTTGAGACAGTTTAGGTAATCTAGTCTGCTTCCAGGACACTCAGCTCTTTTGTACTTGTTATAGGGTATTTCCAGTGATTTTATCCTAATTTAAAGAAATTCAGCTTCTGCATTTTCTGGCTTTTCCAGTAGGCTTGGATAATCTGAGCCTTTTCTAAGAATCACCACTGATCTCAGCATTTTCAGATCTGTCTTCACTGTTTATCTAATCTTGCAGAGTGATGATTCTTATGCATCTGGTGAGTCAGGGACCTGCTGAGGCTTCTCAGTCCTTTCTTCCTAAAACCTAAAGGGATAGCATCTATTGTTTCCAGAAAAAGAAAATAGCTTCACTTGAGAATGAAATGTTTCATCTCATTTTTGAATACTCCATCCAGATTGGAATGTTTTTACTTCTGAGAAAATTGCTACAAAAATCAGCATAAAATAACAGAAATCCATATCCACATCATGGTGCAAAGTAAAAAGAGGGGAGATTTGAAGACTAATGTCATCATGTGTAAATTTGGCAAATGAAATAAAAGTTGTTTTCAGAGTTGTGGGTTGTGAACTTTAGGAAACACAAAATAATTTTTATTCCATTGAATGGTAAATATTTTTCTTTCTTGAAAGCTTACTTGTTGAAGATGAGACAATATGTTTGAGAGAAAACTATAATTAATTGTTTTTTGTCCTAAATAATCAAGTATTTCTTACTTTTTGGCATTAATGTGATGCTTGGATCTTTTAAGAGAAAAGGAGAATATTTTATTTTTTTATTTGCTGTATACTTATATTCTTTGAGAATTTTATGCAGGTACATGATAGGATGTGATCACATGTATAGTCCAAATTCTTCCTTTGATTATCTCTGTAGCTCTCCCAATACCTTTCCTAGATCTATGTTCTCTTACCTTGCTCCATCAGCACTGTCATCATTATATTATTAATATTTTGTTGTGACTAAACTCAATTAATTTTACCTGATGTGAAAGATCTTGAGGTCATCCACTAGAGCCTAGACATATCTTCAAACTATAGATATTAATTTAAAAAACCTAATCTGATCTCTGTTAGCAATCTTGAAAATATATTGATTAGAGATTAGTCACACTCACAGAGAAAGAAAGAAGGACTTGATGGAGGGTGATACACACAGAGTGAGATAGAGAGGGACAGATGTAGGAAGAGAAGGAAAACTGTCCCTAAACATCCATAAAAGACTGTTTCTAAGACTCTTCAAAGATACTAGAATCTTCTAATGTGAATGTTTTCTGTATAAAATGACAGATTCTACCTATAACAACATATATATATATATACTCATATTTTAAATCACTTATAGATTGCATACAGTACCAAATATGCAATGGAAAAAATATCTGTTATACTCTATTGTAGGTAATAATGAAAAGAAAAAGAGATTTTAAAACCTATCATTCAAGTAGATATTATATTAGTTGATGCTCAACTAATGTAGGTTTAGCTTTTTTTAGATCTCTTTGAAAATATTAATATACACACATGCATATACATGAACATAAATATGCAACTTTGTTACTTATATGTTTGCATATATGCCCATGATATGAGATGTCCTTCTTTATATTTGTTGCTTTCTTTGTTGATGAATAAAGCTGTTTGGGTCAGTTAGAAGAGTGAAGCCAGGTGGGAAATCCAAACAGAGATAAAGAGAGAGAATAGGCAGAGTCAGAAAGACACTGTGTAGCTGCTGAAGGGGAAAGATGGAAGAACCTCATCTGATAAGCCACAGTCTTGTAGCAATACACAGAGTAATATAAATGGGTTAATTTAAGATGAAAGAGCTAGTTTGGAATATGCCTACACTATTGGCCAATTAGTGTTGTAATTAATATAGTGTCTGTGTGATTAGTTGAGTCTGGGTGGCCAGGAATGACCAAGCGACCTTGGTTTACAAAATGATGCAAACTGTCTGGTGCATGGATCTACATAAGACTTAAAAACAAAGCTTAAGAAAAAAGAAAAAGAAGTCTTCTAGACCCACAAACATGGGAGCTAAGCACAGCTTTTTGGTAGCAGCATTTTATTTTCTGATAGGCTCTGTTGGCTGGCAGAAAGCCTTAAGATAAAACTTCCTGACTCAATATTAGCAGGCAAAAGTTACTGGCATTTTTAAGAAATGGTGACTTCCTGGTTCATGCTGGCAGTATGAACTCTGACTCTGTCAGGGGTTTCTACACTTAAATCTGTTTGTGTGCAGTGTGATACTTGTAGCTCAGTGGCAGCATAGACCCACTGAATCCCTGGAGCTGGGGTGGTGATCATACCTTAGAGAGGCAGTGAACATACTGCTGCCAAGTTGGATGTGGTATAGCCAACAGGCACGACTGCAGAGTTGGTTCTAGCAATGCCCACTTACCATTTAAAAATAAGGCACTCCTGGTCAGAAAATGATTATAAATATACAAGAAAGACAGATTCAGGCAGAAATAAACTTCTAAATGGATCACAGTATCTTTTAAAAATGTACATAAGTTTGGGAGAGAGAGGAAAAAGAGTATAAACAAAATAAAGCAAAGACCTTGAAAAGGCAGTAAAATTAATATAAAAGAATAAAGATAGTCATAAATTAAAGGAATAAAGAAAGTAAAACAAAGCTATGTAAAGATGGAAAATAGATAAAGAGCATGGATTATGTATATTATTATGTTTTCTTTAAAATTTTTGACCGCAGAGAGACATTTGTTTCTGGGGACTGCTATGTTAAACCAACATTAAGGTGTCTTGACTTCAAAATTTGGAAATAAGGATATATTACTTTGAAAAAAAAAAGTTCTGCTTTTGTTTTCACAGAAGACAAGAACTTGTGGGTTCCTTCCAGGCTAATGTGCCTTGATGGAACGAGACCCCCTTGAAAGTCTCCTGAAAATACTTTGCCCAACAAACAAGAGAAAGCAGTTTGGAGAAAACTATGCACAAATACCCAAAATAAGTTTTTATAAGTATTTATTTTCATTTAAAGGGGGATATGTATAGAAATGAATATTTTATGTTGGTATGGACTTCGGTTTACTGACACAAATTCAAGGTCAATTGTGTTATATGTATTTCTGCTCTTGTTTAAGATATTGTATTTGTGCAGCTCATTTATTTATAATTAAAATTACCAGTTAATAGTCATTTATAATAACTGAACTTTTATTTATATCAGTTAGGCTTTCTAGATTTACAGAGATGTATTTCAATTTGTTTGATAATCTTCAACACTTCAAAGACCTATAGAATATGGCATTTAAAAGGTTTTAAGAACTTAGATTTTTTTCTCAGCAGTGAGACATGAGACATGTCTACTTCTGGTAGCAGCAATCTACTTCAAGAGGATGATGGGCATCAAAGAGTCACCTTATTTTATCCACAGGCAAGAAAGTTTATCTTCAATATGACATTTTGGCTCTTATAAAGAAGATAAGAAAAGAAAATATAGGTAGTGTATTAATTTATTTTCTATAGCTGTGATAAAAGTATCTGTCCCAAAACAACTTGGAGCTGTGGGAAAGGCTTTAGTTATCTTATACTTCCAATCATAGTCAGTAACTGAATATAATCTGGGCAGAAACTCAATGCAGAAAACTCCCAGCAGGAAATGAGGAAGAGACCTTGAATAAGCACTACTTACTTGCTTGGTCAGTCTGCCTTCTTAAATAAGCAAGGACCACCTATGCATAAATGTCACTACACAAGGTGAACTGGACCTCAAGGAATGCCCCACAGGCATTCCCATAGGCTAATATGTTTGAGGTAATTCTTAACGTGGGTATTATCCCTTCACAAATTTGTCTAGGTTTGTATAAAACTGACAAAATTTAAGAAACAAAAGAACTAACTTGAACAGGCAAGATATTTATTCTTTAATACAGAAAATAAATATAAACTAATATCAAATTTAAAATGTAACAGCATTATATAATATTTTGAAAGTGTTTTAACCATTTATTGCTTGTCTAAGAATTTTCCTTATTTTAGAGAAAACATATCTTAAGTCACTTTAAAACTTAGAATGTCACAAGGACATTCTAAGTATCCAAAATCAGAACTTGCTTGAAATATTTATAATTGTGCAAAATGAGTTTTTATCATATGAATTCTGCAGAAGACTTGAAAGAGAAATACCTGATTATAGCAGAATATCATCATTTATGCCTGCTTTCCTTTTTCAGCTCCCAAGAATACCCTCAGCTACCTCAAAGGATAAAAAAAAAAAAATCAGACAAATAAATATTTTTTCTTTTAAAATTGTTCATATTTGATATTATGCAGAGAAAAAAGTAAATAAATGTTCTAGTATATAATATCAGAAACCACATATTTGCAGGCTAAAGTTATTTGCAATAGAATAATTTTATATTATCAGACAAATTTTAAAATCTAAAGTGGAATTAGAAGAAAAAAGTTGTTTTTGTGACCTTTTGTCATCTATTGTGTAACCTTGTCCAACCTCCATGAAAGTGTTTTCACATTATCTTGTAACTGGTGTTGTCCCATCTGTCTGTAATCTCTCAGAAACCTGCTCTTTCTTAGTAGGGAACAGAATGAATGAAACTAGGGAAGAGGGAAGATAGGAGGAGCTAAGAGGAGTGGAGGCACAGGAAACTCTGTTGGGGTGCATTATATGAAAGAAGAATCTATTATCAAAATTTAAAGAAAAGAATTAGTCTATTTGTCAGTGTATTAAAAAGAAAGAAAGCCATTTCTTTTGTAAGGAAATATGAATTATAGATCATACAAGAAAAGCCACTAGAGAATTTAAGTTATATTTTGAAAGAAGTCTGCATGCAGTGAATGAATTTTGGTCTTTTTAGTTAAAATTGATCAACTCTATTACAAAATGACTATAAGAATGAAGACTCAGATCGAACACCCTTTGGTATTGATTAATTTCTTCATAATTCCCATTATAAGTGGTATAAAATACAACAAGTTGTTTTAGTAAAAATCAGTAACAACTGGTTTTTCAAAATGATTACCCTCTTTAGAACAGCACAAACAATATCTGTATGTTTCCCTGAGAATTTTATTGAAGAAAATTGAATAAAGGAAATGAGTGTACTTTTAGAATTTCTGTAAAAGACTCATCTTTGGCAAACAATATGTAAGTAATGTGGTAGGATGTAAGGTATCTTATGCATACTGCTACCAAAGATTTTCAACTAGTAATCTGAATTCCTATGAGTGAAATGAAATATATAAGCAGTTTTTAGGAGGATAAAGAATTTTTGTTTCTTTTGAAAATTCTCAATTACATGCTTGTTTCTTCTATTAAGTAGTTAGTGTACTGTTAAAAAGAAAAAAAATCTACACAATCCTCAGTGTAAATCAGACAAAATGATCCTGTTCATTGCTGTATTGTGTTTTCTTGTTTTTCCTTTTCTTTTTTTAACATATTCACAGCTACTGAAAATGTCAATATGCATCCATTTATTTGTCTTAAGTCTCTTAACTGGAATAGTAAATACCTTCCTGGTCACTCTCTTTCTTCCTTCTTAATTCTCTCCTGATGACTCTCCTCTTTTCTCTTGTTTTACCTTGTTTCCCACTCTGTTTTCTCAGCTTTGTCCCTGAAAAGTTTTATGCAAAAATTTACCTTGAGTAATAGTTTTATTGAGGTACAACTTGTATGAGAATAAATGAGCCTACTCATCATATAAAATCTGGTTAACCTGAACATATGCCAACCATGATTTCATGACACAGTAGAGTTAATGCCTTGCTGGCTGCTCAAAATTTGCAGTTGATCCTGGCCTGGCAGTTTTCTTCTAAATCTTGTTTAATATGCAGACTCTTACCTCACCCCACCAGGAGACTTCCTGCTCTCTACTTGTTCTTATCTGAAGAATGTCCCTGGGCTCAAAGGATTGATTTTATCCTAAAAACTGTCTCTAAGCCTGAATGCTGGATTTATCTCTGGGATGACCCTCTGCAGGTTCCTGCTAGAAGTTCCCTGTTACACCTATGGGTAACTGAGACTTGTGCTAAGAACTTTGTTCCCTGCTTCTACATAGGAAGCCTTATGATAGGCAATGCCACTTAATGCAAAGTAGGCTTTGTTCCTAGGCTTCCCAATTCTACATATTCTTTATACTCTGGAATAAAGTTGAGCTGAGTCACCAAAGTAATCTCCTTTAGGGCTGTCTCTATGGTCCATCTGAACTTGGTTTTTGGCTTCTGTTCCCTCCATCCTCGTGGAACAGTGCACTAACATTCAACCAACAAAGAAGCAGAACAGAAATAATCCAAGTGAAAACTTTTTCTTTTGTTGTTTTAATTTGTTTTGTTTTCTATTTATTGTTTTTGTGGTATATAATACCTACTCTGTTAATGACAACTGTGCAAATAATACCATGTTGTTAAATATGGGTACAATGTTTAATGATTGGACTGTATAAATTTATTCCTCTTGCAAATGCTATTGCTACAGTCTGCCACCATTGGAAAGAAAATCATTTCTCCAAAAATCCCATCCCTGACAAGAAGAACAGTATTCACTCTCCAGCAGTCTGGCACTTGTTTAACCTGCACTGCTTCTTTAACATTGAGTAACTAGCATTGTTTATCTATCTGTAATGTCCCATGACTGTTTCTGGGGAAGACCAATAGACAGGACAGTAACAGATAGAAGAAATACCATGCAAGTTCAGATTAGTGAATCAACAAATTTATTGAAATTACTTACAGGAGTGCTAGGTGACAACCAGTTACAGGAGAATGGATGACTCTCAGCAAGTTAAGTCATAGAAAAGTTCAACACTAGTAGGGGTGTTAACTCAAGAAAGCTGTATTGAATTCATCTCTCACATCACCGGCAGTTATTTATACCTTTGATCGGTTTTCTTTGCCACTGCAATTAGTTTCTTCTTATGTAACTTAAAGAATGGACTTAATGACTCTACTCACCTTTCTGAGCCTCTAAGTCTTGGAGTTTCTTGAGCCTCAGAAAGTTCATTGCACCTCCTGCCTCTGAAATGACTACGTCATATACACGAACAGTTACACAAATATAATGTTCTTCATAATCGTCAAAATTTTTATAAGCCTCATCACTTTTTTAGGTGTGTGTGTGTGTGTGTGTGTGTGTGTGTGTGTGTGTGTGTGTGCATAACACTTTTGCAATCTGCAAACCTGCTGTTGGATTTTGGGTTAATGTCATATCTTTTATTTTTATAAATAATGCATAAATAACATGAGACTAAAGATATTTATATTTGAGATTCATTCAATGAGTTTGTTATGAAGCACAACTGTTATGGGTGGAACATATCCAATGTTGTATGTTCCCAGTAGAAATCCTTCACATTGAATTTCTGAAATGCAGTATTATTTTAAAATCCACTAACATTGCTCAATAATTTGAATTTCTTCGTACCCTTTCTACAACTATCAGCTATGCTAACTGGAGTGAAATAATGCTTAATTATAGCATGAGTGTGAATTTGAAAGATGACCAAAATGATGAATGCCTTTCTCAGTTTTTCTTATGTCCATTTGTGTGTTAGTTTAGAAAAATGTCATTTTTTATGTTATGATTATTTATTACTCTTAGTTATAAAAGTTCCTTACATTTTGAATGGCAAATCTTGGTCATATGGATGGCTAGGAAATATGTTGCCTAATTCATAAGTTGCTCTTGTCATTCTGTTCAGTAATTCCCATACTCTAAAGATACTTTACATTTTGTATATTCTTACTTTCTATTTTTGCTTTCCATGTCTGTGCTTTTGGAATTTTATCCAATAAAAGTTTTCTACAATCAATGCCAAGATTTCTTTTACATTTTCTCCTAGAAGCTTAGAGTGGAAGATCCTATATTTAGAAATAAAGCCTAATTACTTTGCTAGGACTTACAGCGCTATGGAGCAGGGCAACGCTATAAATGATAGATCTGATATGAGAAAGAAAGCCTTCAGTTTTGCTATAAAAATTGGTTACTGCTGCAGGTTTATATTAGGTTGAGGTCTTTTTTATATAATTATTTTGCTTACTAATTTACCAGTAAGAAGTGGTGAACTTGGAGTGAACTTGGTGGTAAAGAGTTGAATTAGCACTTAGAGCATTGGCTGCTCTTCCATAGGACAAGTGTTGGATACCCAGCACCCACATACCAATTCACAACCATCTGGAATTCTAATTACAGGATGTCAATACTATCTCTTCTGGCCCCGTGCACATCAGACACACATATGGCACACAGACATGCATGCAGGAAACAAATTCACTTTCAAAAAAAATAAACCTAATTTTTAAAGTAGCATATTTTTCCCTGGGTAGAAGTCACAATGGACAAAGGACTCACTGTTCTATCCAGAGTTACGATTCTGATATTCTTTCTAAGGATAGAAAGGTATGGGGACTTCATGTACTTCCAGTTCATGGAGTCCAGGAAGGAGCTTGAAAAGCAAAATTCCCCCATTAGACATATTATTTTGGTGCACTCCAGGTTCAACTGAATGCACCTGTGTTATTGAATAATGTAGTGACCAATCAAGAAAAGCTCATGACATCAATATCAGCTCTCCACCTGATCACAACAAAAATGTTTATACCTACCTGCAATACATATCTGTTCACACACACAAAAAAAATCAGATACAACAAACATATACATATGCAAAACAATGTCTACAATTTTTGCCTGAAGTATGTTTTCTTTGCTTGGTGAGATGATATAAATTATATTACTTTCATATACTCCTGTACCACATCCTTCAATCTCACCCTGATGTACAACTCCCACCAGCAAGAGAAGGAAGGAAGAAGGAAGGAATTAAATTATGTCATTCTATCTCTTCTTTCTTTGAGTATGTGTGTTTTTTTTTCTCAAGCATTTAATATATTATATTTAAAGTCTCTGGATTCTGTAGTTTAGACTCAAACTAAAAATTCAACTAACTCAAATTTCAGCTCAGTTCTTTGGTCCTTCGCAGGAGTTCTTTGCCTCTGAACCACGTCTGTATAATTGAGTGATGAATCAGGTTTTTAATCATCGTTCGCAAACACTTGGAGACAACCTCCTTTACCTGAGTCTTCCCTGCTGAAGCACTGCCTTAACTTTGAGTTACTGCAGTTACTGTACACTTGCTCCTCTGATCCTAAGGCCCTGAAGACACTGAGTTTCCACTTCAAGTTTTGGCCAGTTTACATGACCTGCAAGTTTCTCAGTCTCTGGTTGTGGCATTGAAAACTCACCCTGTTTTGATGGCACCCCTAGTCTAAGTCTTGTCATCCATCACAATCCTAATACCTTCAGATGCACTTTCTTGTCCTAGATGTAAGGATGCTCTTCAAGATTATCAGTCTGGTAGTAATACATTTTACTTAAGAATAAATGAGTATCTCACCTATGACAGGAAAGTTACTTGCCAAATCTCTTAAAATGTCTTCAAAAGGCTTAATAATTTGGTTGCTACCTATTTCTCAAAACACACATTCTGTCTTATCTTTTTCACTTGCTTATTTTAAAAAGCAAAATGCTTTTTAGCATTCCAAGCTATATCCACATTGTAGGTGTTTCCCAGTAAGTATTCCAACCCTGGAATCTATTTACCTAAGACACTTTTAAATAGCAAGAAGTGTTTTTGGTTTCTTATAACAGCTTACCATTTCTCAAACAAAATATTACATTTGAAATCACTTAATAAACTCCCTGATGAATTATTTTATGCATAATTATTGTGTGTCCTTCCACGTTTAATTAATCCATTTGCATAAATGCTTTACCTCTGGAGGTAGATGTGAGAACTACAAGTGGACATGGTGCCTACAGAGGTCCGAATTCCCTGTTTTACAGGTAAATGTGAATCATTATGTAAAAGAATTAAACCTAGATCCTCTGCAAGATCAGCAAACGTACATTTTGTTGTTGAAACATCTCTCTAACCCCTCAGTTTGTGTTTTAAGACAGGTGTCATATAGTTTATGTAGGCCTTCTACTCTTAATTCTTTTTAAGAATTAGTTTTAATTAGTTTACCTCCACTTTCCAAGAATTGGGATCAAAGGCATTTACTGAGAGAAGAGATAAAATGCATTCTGTCCTCTTCTGCAATGTAAGAACACAGGTCAGCATTTCAATCATGTTGTTTTATTGAACCCTCACTATTCAAAATGATGCTTTTCTGTGTCAGAAATAGTTAGTGCACAAATTAAAAATTAATGTTGTATAAACATTGGTAAATGAATTTCAAGTTGATAGACTCAGATAATATTATTAAAAGATCAAACATGTACTAAATATACATTTAATAAATTCTGGGAATATTTGCTCTACATGCTCAAGAAGAAGCATTGCTCCATTGCTTTCTGTTGCAGTAAAATTGAAGAACTAATTATTCTTGGAGGTATATATTAGTAAAGATTAGTAAAGGTTCTTGAAGTCAATTAAATTAAAACAGAAAGAAAAACAAAGGGCTTTCTTTTATGTTATGCAATGACTTAAGTGACATAAATCAGTTTTTGACAAATGCTGCTTCCCACACAAAAGTGTACTGGGACCATGTTCAATGTCTTCACTATGAAGAGCCTGAGAAAAAAGGCAGACATGTTCAAATATATTCTGAATTGTGATTTATAAACTTTAGTTGTGTTTAATATATGTATTTTAGCTGTGATAAAATATTTTTATCTGATTTTTTGCAGTAGCAGTGTTCATGTACAGGGTATTTGCATATCTGTGGCACTCTGAAATACAGCTCAGGGTGATTTCCCTGTTTTCACTTCTGCCCTCTCTTTCCATCCTATTTACCAGTTTATATATAAATTGTTTGTGTCAGACAACTTATTTGAATCTGAATTGTGCTGACACCAGAGATATTTGCAAATATTTCTTGACATGTCATCAAGCATCTTGTCAATTTGTACCTTCAGAATTTATGCACAGACTGAAATTCCAAATGCTGTTCTCAACTCAAGCGAGACACATGCTCATTCTACAAGATACACATGAGGATATAATAATTTTCACAACTTAGATGGGGTTTTATCTATTTCAAGATTTTCATAACATTATGTACCAATATATAATAGTAAGTTGAAAGAAACAAAAATTAAATGAAAATTATGATTTGACAAGGAATCATTTTCTTGCTTATAATTGCATTTCATCTTGAAACATTATAGAAAGAGCACCAAATATTTCAAATATGTAGATAATCTATCATTTGCAAAACCAAGGTTATGAATAATCAATTTTTATTCATAAATTGTTAAGCTTTTTAGAAAAATGTTGATTTCTCTATCATCCAAGTGATATTAGTGAATAATTATACATGTCTGCTTTATCTCATTAAAGTATAGTTACATACATATATCACATATTGTAAATATTTATTCTTTGATGCTTTCGTATATATGTGTGAACTATGTAATATGTGGAAAATATTTACATATATTTAAAATGTATTTTGACCATATAGCCAGCACTTATTCCCTTCCCTCTCCTGCTGAATGCCTGCTTCACAACAAATTCCCCTTTCCTGTTTTTGTGTGTGTGTGTGTGTGTGTTTGTGTATTGTACTCTGTTGTGAATATGTGACTGTGAATGTTGGGTTTGAATGCTAACTGGTGCAGTTATTTTTTGGGTAACAATGACTACTCTGATGCACAAATAAATTGCCCACACCATGTCTAGGAGACAGCATTACACTTCTACACATGCTGTCATTTGTATACTCTTTCTACGCCCCTTTTAAGATACATCCTGAAGTTTTCATCATTTGGGGGAAGAGCAGATTTGCAGATGACTCATATAGAGCTGTTCACTTAAAACTTGCCAGCTCTCATCAGTGTGACCAGCCAGGAGTCTTTGCATTTGCCACTGTTTATTGAGAAGTGAAGCTTCAGAAATCAAATCTGAGAGCTGAACTGATATGTCTAGAGAAACATAAATATTTAGAGAACAGATATATCCCTTTAGCAAAATATAGTTATAGATTCTTCCCTAGTGCCAATTACCTCCCAAGTCATTGGCTTTTGAACAGGTTAAAAGTACTATCTACGTACTCTGTCCTGTGTAGAGTGATTTAGCTCCAAACAGAAAGTGACTGTTCACCTCCGGTCACTCATGCTGTTGTTAATTACTGAACTCACCTTGCCTGGCTATCTCGTGCTGTACCATAATGTACTACATCATAATGTACATAATGACTACATCTGGGTGAGGTCATTGATGACTTTTCCTACTGAACAGCACCCTCTTACACTACAAAACCTCGAAAGTTGGAAGTTTCCAGTGCAGTCTAGCTTCCTTTCCTATGTCCTTCAACCAGAGCATTCAGTGTCTGCTGCAAGACTTTCATCACCCATTTCAGCGAGACAGTCAAGAGCAATGACAATAGCCTGAACTAGTTCAGGGATCACCAGTACTCACTGCTTCATCAATCATAGAGAAGTATGCCATATCTGGAAGAGAATTTTGTTTAATATCCTATGGTTTCCTGGAGTACCAATATCCATGCATGCAATGTATCTTCATTTTATGGCCTTTGAAACACTACCATATTCTTAATGTTTAATTAGCATAGATCAGTATTCATAATAGTTTTTTATGAATTTTCATGCATGTAAATAATGTATGTCAATGATAGTCTCCATGCCCATTATCCTTTGTGTTGTCCTTCTCATTATTATTAGTATTTGTGGTCTTTAACCTAGCACTCTCTACTTTAATGTCTCTTTTGATGTGTGTGATTCAGTTTCATTAAGGTTATTTAAAGAATCATGGACCAAAGTTTATTTACAACAACATGTAAATGCATCTTACTAATACCACTGAAATAAATATTTCTCTTTCAAATCAACCACTATCTGCATATTTAAACAGAACAGGATTGGTTGGTCACTAGAAGTCTCTCCATCTTCACAAAAGTACTGACAGGCCCAGTCTTGAGGAGATTCTGTGCAGATAACAACGGCTGCTCTAAGTTCAAGAGAACAACAACAAGGTCATATCTAGAAGTCAGTTTTCATATCGTCTTTTCTCTCTCCCTCTATACTTCTGCTCTTACATTATTCCTGTCCCCTTTTAAATGATATTTCCTGATGAGAAACATCATTAAAGAAGGTTATCTTAATGGCCCATTTATAAATGGACTTTTAACATTTATTTAGAATGTGTGTTTCAACCAGTATTGAGTTTCTGGCTTTGTAGACCTATGTAAAAATAAATGTCTGTGACCAAAGCTCACAGCATCACTGTATGATAGACATAAACATAATTATTTAAAATGCCATTTGACACTAACATCATGAATGTTTAACAAAACAACTGCACTAACTTTCATACTACTAGCTATGACCACGCTAGCCACAAATTTATTTCCTCCTGTGAAATATCATCTAATCCATTGAGAAAACCCTTGTACCCCTGTAACAAGCTTTCCAGGATTGGAGCTGTTAGTTTACTTTGTCATTTTGATCATTGCTGTTGAAAACCAGATACACAAATAAGTAGCACATTGACCGTTTTTTCCCAATATTATATGTAGCACTTTGTGTCACTAATAGGACTAAACAGCAAGGAGGTGGTTTCTTAGTCAGGTCCAGCTTAACATAGAAGTGTTCTTTTACCAAAGCATTGTGTCTTTAAAGAGAGGGTATTAACAATGAGTATTGCTAGGCAATTAGTAGCATAGTTAATGGTAAAATTAAAACTTAGAGAAATAGATCTCCAAAATAAAGAAATCAATAAAGTAGACATACCAAATAATCCAATTAAAAAAATGAATACAGATCTAAACAGAGAATTCTCAGCAGAAGAATCTCAAATGATTAAAACACACCTAAGGAAATCTTCAACATCCTTAGACAACTTGGAAATGCAAATCAAAATGACTCTCAGATACCATCTTACTCCAGTCAGAATGACTAAGATAAAAACACCATGAATAGCTGACCTGAGAGGAGTGCATGGCACCTCCAGCTCCTGCTGCAGGGGCTTCTTGGCTCCACACAACTCTTCCCCCCAGAGTTCGCCCTTTTGCCTGCATGGTTCTTTGACCTCTAAGATTCCTGTTACTTTGTTGAGGACAACCTTTCAGACTGACCAGCCAACCGGGGAACAGTTACAGCACCTGCACTGAGGAGATCCACACAGAGTCAGTCACAGCAAAGGTTGGACCAAGACACCAAGACTCTCCTGGCTGCATTTGAAGGAAGAGATGGGCAGGCACCAATGCAAGAATTCCTCCAACAATTCTGAAATTGAAATTTCAGAAAGGCAACATGACATCACCTGAATCCACGGATCATGAAACAAGAAGAATGGAAAACCCTACTCCAGAAGAAATAGAAGAAATTGACTTTAAACAGAACTATATGAAAATGATAGAGGAACATAAGCAGGAGGTGAAAAACTGCCGTAACGAAATGGAGATAATAAAAAAAAGGTAGTTGAAATGAATAAATTTCTCAAAGAAAACAAAGAAAACCAAGAAAAAGCAATCAGCATGTAAGGGAAACAGTTCAAGACTTGAAAAATGAAATGGAGGTAATGAAGAAAACACAAACTGAGGAAAGGCTGGATATGGAAAATTAGGGTAAACAAGCAAGAACTGCAGAGACAAGTATTACCAACAGAATACAAGAGATAGAAGAAAGAATCTCAAGCACTGAAGATACTATAGAGGAAATAAACTCACTGATTAAAGAACAAAACAAATCTAACAAATTCTTAACACAAAACATCCAGGAAATCTGGGACACCATGAAAAGATCAAACCTAAAAATAATAGGGGTAGAGGAAGGAGAAGATTTACAGCTCAAAGGTCCAGAAAATATATTCAACAAAATTGTTGAAGAAAACTTTCCCAACCTAAAGAAGGATATTTCTATGAAGGTACAAGAAGCATACAGAACACCAAATAGACTGGATAAAAAAAAAATCCCCTTGCCATATAACAATCAAAAAACTAAACATACAGAATAAAGAACAAACATTAAGAGCTGCAAGGGAAAAAGGTTGAGTAACATATCAAGGTAAACATATCAGAATTACACCTGACTTCTCAATGGAAACCATGAAAGCCAGAAGGTCTTGGATAGATGTGCTACAGAAACTAAGAGATCATGGATGCAAGCCCAGACTACTATAACCAGCAAAGTTTGCATTCACCATCAATGGAGAAAACAAGATATTCCAGGACAAAAACAGATTTAAACAATACGTAGCCACAAAACCAACCTTACAGAAAATACTAGAAGGAAAATCACAAACCAAGGAATCCAAAAACACCCATAATAACACAAGCATCTGACAAACCTCCACCAGGACAACTCAAAGAAGGGAAACACACAAACACTACCAACAGGAAAAATAATCAGGGTTATCAACCACTGGCCATTAATATTGCTTAATATCAATGGACTCAACTCACCTATAAAAAGGCATAGGTTAAGAGATTGGATACGAAATCAGGACCCAACATTCTGCTGCCTACAAGAAACACACCTCAAACACAAAGACAGACACTACCTCAGAGTAAAGGGTTGGGAAAAGGTTTTCCAGTCAAATGGACAAAAGAAAAAAGCAGGTGAGGCTATAATAATATCTAACAAAATTTATTTCAAACTAAAACCAATCAGAAGAGACAGAGATGGACACTTTAACTCATATCAGGAACAATTCATCAGGAGGAAGTCTCAATCCTGAATATCTATGCCCCAATATAAAAACACCCACATATGTAAAAGAAACATTACTAGAACTAAGAGCATTAATCAAACCCCACACACTAATAGTGAGTGATTTCAACACTCCTCTATCACCAATGGACAGGTCAATTAGACAGAAACTTAACAGAGAAATAAGAGAACTAACAGATGTATTGAACCAAATGGACCTAACAGACAAGAATATAACATCTTCTCAGCATCTCATGGAATCTTCTCAAAAATTGATCACATAATTGGTAACAAAGCAAACATCCATAGATACAAAGAAATTGTAGTAATCATGTGTGTACTATCGGATCACCATAGAATAAAGTTAGAATTCAACAACAATTCTAACCCCAGAAAGCCCACAAACTCATGGAAACTGAATAGTTAACTACTGAACCATCCTTTGGTCAAGGAAGAACTAAATAGAGAAATTAAAATCTTCCTTAAATTCAACAAAAATAAAGACACAACATACTCAAACCTATGGGACACTGTGAAAGCAGTGAAAGTTCATAGCACTAAGGACCCACATAAAAGAAATGGAGAAAGCACACATTAGAGACTTAACAGCACACCTGAAAGCTCTAGAAAAAAAGAAGCAGACTCACCCAGGAGGAGTAGAAGACTGGAAATAATCAAACTGAGGGCTGAAATCAACAAAATTGAAACACAGAAAACAATCGAAAAAATCAATGAAACAAAGAGCTGGTTTGTTTCAAATCCCTATCCAAACTAATCAAATGGCAGAGAGAGAACATGCAAATTGATAATATCAGAAGTGAAAAGGGGGACATAACCACAGACACAGAGGAAATTCAGAGAATCATTAGATCTTACTACAAAAGCCTGTATGCCACAAAATTGGAAAATGTGAAAGAAATGGACACTTTTTAGATAAATACCATATATGAAAATTAAGTCAAGACCAGGTGAGCAGTTTAAATAGACCTGTAAGTCACAAGGAAATAGAAGCTGTCATCGAAAACCTCCCTACCAAAAAAAGCCCTGGACCAGATGGTTTCAATGCAGAATTCTATCAGATCTTCCATGAAGATCTGATATAAGGACCTATACTCCTTAATGTGTTTCACAAAATAGAAACAGAAGAATCATTGCCTAACTACTTTTATGAAGCTACAGTCAACCTGAAACCAAAACCACACAAAGACTTAAGCAAGGAAAAGAATTACAGACCGATCTCACTCATGAACATCAATGCAAAATTCTCAATAAAATGGTGGCAAAACGAATCCAAAAACACATCCAAAAAATTATACATTATGATCAAGTAGGCTTCATCCCAGAGAGGCAGGGCTGGTTCAACACACAAAAATCTATCAATGTAATCCATCATAAAAATAAACTGAAGGAAAACATCCATATGATCATTTCATTAGATGCTGAAAAGGCATTTGACAAAATTCAACACCCCTTTATGATAAAGGTCTTGGAGAGATTTGGGATACAAGGTTCATTCCTAAATATAATAAAGGCAATATACAGCTGACAGGTAACATTAAATAAATGGAGAGAAACTTAAAGCCATCCCACTAAAATCTGGAACAAGACAAGGCTGTTCACTCTCTCCATACCTCTTCAGTAAAGTGCTTGAAATTCTAGTAATAGCAATAAGGCAACATAAAGAGATCAAGGGGATTCGAATTGGAAAGGAAGAAGTCAAACTTTCTTTATTTGCAGATGATATGATAGTGTACATAAGTGACCACAAAAACTCTACCAAAGAACTCCTACAGCTGATCAACACCTATAGTACTGTGGCAGGATACAAGATCAACTCCAAAAAATCAGTTGCCCTCCTATACATAAAGAACAAAGATACAGAGAAGGAAATCAAAGAAACATCACTTTTCACGATAGTCACAAATAGCATAAAGTATCTTGGGGAACTCTAACCAAGGAAGTGAAAGATCTATGTGGTAAGATCTTTAAGGTTTTGAAGAATGAAATTGAAGAGGATACCAAAAAATGGAAGAATCTCCCATGCTTTTGGATTGGGAGGATCAACATAGTAATAATGGCAATTCTACCAAAAGAAATTTATAGATTCAATGCAATCCTCATCAAAATTCCAACAAAATTCTTCACAGACTTTTAGAGAACAATAATCAAGTTTATATGGCAAAACAAAAAACCTAGGAAAGACAAACATCCTATACAATAAAAGTACTTCCAGAGGCATTACCATCCCTGATTTCAAACTCTCTTACAGAGCTACACTAAAAAACAGAGATGTTGACTAATGGAATCGAATCGAAGACCCAGATATTAATCCACAAATCTATGAACACCTGATTTTTGACAAAGGAGCTAAAACTCTACCATGGAAGAAAGAAAGCATCTTTAACAAATGGTGCTGGCTTAACTGGATGTCAACCTGTAGAAGAATGAAAATAGATCCATGTCTATCACCATGCGCAAAACTCAAGTCCAAATGGATCAAAGATCTCAATATTAATCTGACCACATTGAACAGGATAGAAGAGAAAGTGGGAAGTAGTTTACAAGACATGGGCACAGGAGTCCATGTCCTAGGTAGAACCCCAGTAGCACAGACAATAAGAGCAACAATGAATAAATGGGACCTCCTGAAACTGAGAAGCTTTTGTAAAGCAAAGGACACTGTCAGTAAGACAAAAAGGCTACCTTCGGACTGGGAGAAGACCTTCACCAACCCCTCATCAGACAAAGGTCTGATCTCCAAAATATACAAAGAACTCAAGAAACTACATACTAAAACTCTAATTGACCCTATTAAAAAATGGGGTACTGAACTGCAGAGAGAATTCTCAAAAGAAGAAGTTCGAATGGCCAAAAGACACTTAAGGTCATGCTCAACCTCCTTAGCAATCAGGGAAATGCAAATCAAAACAACTTTGAGATATCATCTTACACCTGTCAGAATAGCTAAAATCAAAACACTAATGACAGCCTAAGATGGAGAGGATGTGGCGGAAGGGAAACACTCGTCCGTTGTTAGTGGGAATGCAAACTTGTGCAGCCACTTTGGAAATCAGTGTGGCGGTTTCTCAGGAAATTGGGGATCAACCTACCTCACGATCCAGCAATTCCATTCTTGGTAATATACCCAAGATATACCCTATCATTCTACAAAAGCATTCATTCAGCTATTCATAGCAGCACTATTTGTAATAGCCAGAACCTGGAAACAATCTAGGTGCCCCTCAATAGAAGAGTGGTTAAAGGAGGTGTGGAACATATACACATTAGAGTTTTACTCAGCGATAAAAAACAATGACATCTTGAATTTTGCATGCAAATGGATGGAAATAGAAAACGCTTTACTGAGTTGAGGTAACCCAGGCCCAAAAAGAGGAATATGGTTTGTACTCACTCATAAGTGGATTCTAGCCATAGTTAAAGGACATTGAGCCTATAATTCGTGATCCTAGAGAAGCTAAATAAGAAGTTTAACCCAAAGAAAATCAAGTAGTTATCCTCTTGGATATTGGAAGTAGACAAGATTGCCAGGCAAAAGTTGGGTGCACGGGGTGGGGGTGGGTATAAGGTGAGATGGGTAGAGAGAAGCGAGAAGGGGAGGATTCTGGAGAGGTTGGGGGAATGGGATGGGTGGGATGGAGGAACGGTGGATATGGGAGTAGGAAAGTAAATATCTTAATTAAGGGAGTCATTTTGGGGTTTGCAAGAGACGACTCTCGAGGGGTTTCCAGGTCCAAGGAGAGGTCCCCAGATTGATCCTTAGGCAGAAGAGGAGAGGGTGTGTTAACTGGCCTTGTCCCATAGTCACACTAATGAGTATCTTGCATATCACCATAGACCCTTCATCTGGTGATGGATGGAGATAGAGACAGAGGCCCACACTGGAGCACTGGACTGAGCTCCCAAGGTCCAAATGAGGAACAGAAGGAAGGCAAACATGAGCAAGGAAGTCAGGACCACGAGGGATGCGTCCTCCCACTGACACGGTGGGACTGATCTAATGGGAGCTCACCAAGGCCAGCTGGACTGGGAGTGATGGAGCTTGTGACCAAACTGGACACTCTGAATGTGGCTGGCAATGAGGACTTACTGAGAAGCCAAGAACAATGACACTGGGTTTTTATTTTACTGCATGTACTGACTTTGTAGGAGCATGTTTTGTTTGCATGCTCACCTTTATAGACCTGGATGGAGTGGGGAGGACCTTGAACTTTCCACAGGGCAGGGAATCCTGACTGCTCTTAGGAATAAAGAAGGAGGTTAGGTTGGGAAGGGGAGGGGAAAGGGAGGCGGGGAGGAGGTGGAAATTTTTAGTAAATTAATAACTAAAAAAATTTTTAAAAAGAGATGTGAGTCCTGCGTGGGTCAGCATAGACTAAGGAAGGATTGTCGAAGAAGAAATGCAAAGAAAAGAGTCTTAGAGTTCAACACAAGGGTGGACTCAGGGCACCAATCCCAGCCCTTCAACACTTCCCATGAGAAGACTTTCATTTCTTTCTGGGGTCATGGAAAGATTCTGACAACTCAAAAATCATATCAACTGGGAATCACCTGGGTGTCTTCACTGTAGGTGTTTCCCTCCTTCCTCCTCGAGACTACTCACTGTATGTAAGTTTAGGCTCATGGGACACTTTCTGTTGAAATGTCACCCATCATATATACATTATGCACTGCTTCATCAATGAACCTTATAAGAGCACTGCCATGATAGCCTAGTCTAAACGCCATGGAGAGTGACACCTTCATGCCATGATTGCGTTTTTCATTAGCCTACACCTCAGCCTCCGTGTCTACTGTTGGTCTTCTGGCATCTTCTCCAACCAATCCCATCTTCTATTTAGAAATCGGACCTTCACATTGGATGCTGTCTCATTTATGACATCATTCTTCTTCCAACACAACCAGTACCTGGGAGAATCTTGGTGTTTCTATGGTGATGACTGTAAACAAATTTGGATAATCACAGGGCACAGGTTACCAGTGACCATTGAGTGCTGTCTGATACTGGACACACTTGCCACTGAGGTCAGCTGATCAGACAAGGCTGACCAATTATCTTGCTTCATTTTACTTTGGATTACTAATCCTCTCCCCCTAACCATGTCAGGTAAGGATAGAGACTTTAAAACATGTCTTTTGATCTTCTCCACTGACTTTTACTATACTTTTAAATCTTGTTGAATGTGGATACTATTGATGTTGATATAGATATCTAGATTTGAATATCACATTTAGCTTTGGTTTTTACTAAGTAGGTAATTTTAGACAGAAAGTTTACTCTCAAGTGTTTTCCATCCACCTCAAGGAGAGAACAGTGTCACTGTGCTCTGGGTTCTGGACTGTCAGCTCTTAAGAAGGAAGAGAAGAAGGAATTAAATCAGGCCCTTCTTGATGGTATAAAAATCCAAAGACACAGGAACATGAACAAGGAGTGCAGAGATCAAGCTCTCTAGACCACTGATGGGACAGTCTCCTTCTACTACTACTTCTCCTTATGACATCAATTTCAGGGCTGCTCTGAAAGTCATATTCACACCAGGGATGGTAGAGACACCTGTAATCACAGTAAGGAGAGAGAACTTGATGGGAAAGAAGGTCACTTTAAGTCTAGCATGTTCTGTACTGCCCTGCCTCCACACTCACCAAATAAATATTAAATATGGACAAAAACCCCCACCATGAATAGCTTATGCTGGAGAGGGTGTAGAGTAAATGGGACACTTCTTCATTGCTAGTGGGAATGCAAACTTGTTCAAATACTTTGGAAATATATAAGTATGGTGATTTCTTAGAAAAAGTGGTAACCAACCTACCTCAAGACCCAGCAATACCGCTTTTGGGAATATACCTAAAATATGCTCAATCATACCATGAGAACATGTTCTTAACTATGTACATAGCAGCATTTTTGCAATATCCAGTACTTGAAAAAAATCTATTTGATCTTCAACCAATGAATAGATAAAGAAAATGTAACATGTTTGCACTATGATGTACTACTAGGTGGTAAAAAAAAAACTATGACATCTTGAAATTTGCATGCAAATGAATGGGACTAGAATAAACTATCCTTAGAGAAATAACCCAGACCTAGAAAGATGAACATGGCTTGTTATCACTTATAAGTGGATACTAGTTATAAAGCAAAGAATACCGAGCCTATCATCCATGACTGCATAGAAACTAGGTAACAAGAAGAAATGGAGAAATCTAAAAGAAACATACATAAATTCCCCCTAGAAAGGGGAAATAGACAAGATTTTCTAACAAAGTTGGGAGCATGGGGTTTGAGAAGAAATAAAGGCAAAAGAGAAGGAGGAGGGGAGAATGGGAGGAGGAAAGAAAACTTGAGGAAATGGGATGGTTGAGATGAGGGAATGCCAGGGATGGAGAAGAAGGAAATAGATGTCTTAATTGAGGGAGATATTATAGGACCAGCATGAAACCTGGCATTAGAGAAATTCTCATAATTCCACAAGAATGACCTCAGCTGAAAACTCTAAGCAATAGTGGAAAGGATACTCAAACTGGTATTGCCCTGTAGTCAAATTGATGACTACCTCAAATGTCATCATAAAAGCCTCATCCAGCAATTGATAGAAGCAGAGACAGAGATCCAGAACAGAGAAATGTACTGAGCTCCTGAGCTCCTGCACTCACAAAGTTCAGTCAAGGAGTGGGAAGAGTAAGAATATGTAATTGTTATATACATTTACTAACAGATTACTGATTTTCATCTGTACTATAAAAATATGTGCATTCTGTATTTGAGTGACATATTTAATGTTGCAAAAGGAGTAGTGGACTTTGTCCCGCCACCCGGCTAGCTTTACCTGAAATAATTACACAGAAACTGTATTCATTTAAATACTGCCTGGCCTATTATCTGTAGCCTCTTATTGGCTAATTCTCACATCTTAATTAACCCATTTCTATTAATGTGTGTAGCACCACAAGGTGGTGGCTTACTGGGAAGATTCTAACCTTTGCCCATCTTGGGCCAGAGCTTCATGGCACCTGCCTGCCTCTGCTTTCTTTCTTCCACAATTCTGTTCTGTCTTCTCCACCCACCTATGTTCTGACCTATCAGGCCAAGCAATTTCTTTATTAATTAACCAATGAAAGCAACACATAGAAAGAAGACCTACCTACATCATTTCCCTTTTTTCTGTTTAAACAAAAAAGAAAGGCTTTCATTTTGACACTGTAAAATTACATATAACAAAACAGTTATCAAGCAAGAATTACAGTGATAATATTTATATCTTTTTTATCTTTTATCATAACTACGGAAAACTATAACTAATCATTCTTCAACTCCACCAAAGACTCCAGAAGGATAAAATATTACCTAAGTAAACAAGAAATAAGCAACTTTCAAAACTCTAGAAATGACGGAGACATCTTACTGTCTGGACAGTCACCTAAAGTTTTTTTGTACCATTGGAGCATCCATCTTTGGCCTACAGGACCATAGTATCCAGAAGACATTTCCATGAAGCAGGGAATTCTAAAGACAGTTCAGTCACTTTCTGCTGGGTCCTGCAGTATTTCTTGCAGACTCTTTCATGAATCAGGGACCCTGAAAGACCACCTCACCTTTAGGCAAGTTCAGCAGTCCTCTCTCTGAAGGTTCTCTGTGTCTGGTTTATGCAACAGTCCAGACAAGAGCAGTTTCTTGCCCAAATGGCTAACCAACTCTCTAAGGAGTGTCTTTGATGCCCATCTTCCTCTTGAAGTAGATTGATGCTGCCAGGAGCAGATGTGTCTCATTGTCATGAGAAGCCCTAAGTTATTAAAATATTAAATGCCATATTTTGTCGTCTTTGAAAGATATGAAGAATGCCTATCTAACTGAAATATATCTCTCTATATACAGAAAATCCAACTAACATGACTACAAGCTTGACTATTATTGATGATTATCCAGTAACAACCTGTGTTTTCTAGTTATACATTAAAATTTTAAATGAACTACACAATCACAATACCTCAAACAAAAGCAGAAACAGATATACATATAACAAAATTGACCTTAAATTTCTATCAATAAGGCAAAATTTATATCAATGTAAATTTTTTATATCTATATCATATTTAGCAATATTAATGACATAACACAATGTCCACAAATACAGTGGCTATTTATATTTAATTTAAATATCAGAAAATATTTTAACAGAATGAAGGGATGAAGCAATTATTTATGATGTTAGAAATGAAGCATAACAGGTGAGCATCTAGTTGCTCTTGCACCGGCTGTTCCAAAGCCTGTAATTTATCTTCACCTAGAGGCCACTGCTTGATCTATATTGGCTTCTCATTTAACCATTTTAAAGGTAGGGCTGCTGGTACCTCTACTGATGTGCTAGTTGCTTTATGTTCTTGTACAGCATGAGTAGCTGGTAACTTTTGTGTATAGCACCTTATAATATTCTTCCCAGAATTATGAGTTCCTGGGAGTGCAGGAATGTTAATCTTGGTATTCCATTGCTGCAGCAGGTTTTGACCCCATAAATTTGCTGCAATGTTAGCCACATATGGCCTAAGCTTCCCTCTTTGACCTTCCGGCCCAGTACATTAAACCCATCGTGTGCTTTCTTTAACTTGAGATATATTTCCAATTCCTAGTAATTGAACATTTTCCTCATGAAGAGGCCAATTTGAATGCTAAAATTCTGGAAAATTGATTCTCACATCCACACCTGGGTCTATCAAACCAACAATTACAATGCCATTTGTACGCACTTATAGTTTTGGTCTCTGATAGTTTATAGAAGTCTGCCAGAATATGTGTTCTATTTCCCATCCAAATTTTTGATTATTTTTCATGTTTATGCTATCATCTAGAACAGAATGGACTTTTACAGAAGCCTCTGGGTGAATTTTTTTTTTAATTTTCATTGTATGACATGTCCTTTTCAATTACTAGGAATGACAGTGTCACTTTTGGCTTGGGGGCCTCCAAAAGGACCCACAAGAAGTTTCCCAACGGTATCAGGTTGCCTTATCTGTCTTTTATTTATCTGTATTCATTGGTCCAATGTCTGCCTTTGCTACTCCTTCTACATATACCTGAAGGTTGAGTCCTCCTATCCTTGTCATTCCCAGAGAAGATGTTATTCCTAGGAATTCCTAGTCTACAATCCCTTTTCAGATGTCTTATTTTACCACAATTAAAATATTTGGAATTTTGATGTCTCCTCATTCCTTTGAAAATTGCTTCTCCTACCCAAGATTCAGTATTATAGTCAAATGTCTCAATGTTCATTGTTTGCAGGATCCATTCATCCATGGGTGTTGATCTAACCTTTAAAGGCCCAAGTAACTTTTTGCATTCTAAGTTGGCATTTTCAAAATCCAGAGTTTCAATAAGTGCCCGTCTAGCATCTGGGTCTAGCATCTGTACTCCTATTTGTACAACCTTAGTTAATTTTTGTAAAAAGTAAGTACAGGGTTCCCTCTGGCCCTGTTTAACCCTGGTATATGATTCAATTCTATTTCTTAGTTCTTGTATCCTGTCCCAAGCATTTAAGGCTGCTTTGTGGCATAGGGACAGGATTTGTTCATCATAAAGAACTTGAACCTGTAGGTCAGCATAAGAGCCTTCACCAAGAATTTGACCTTGGGAAGTCTCATGGCCTTTTGCTTTTCCCTGTTATTCCTAAATGTTTGCAAAGTCTCAATGCCTTTTGCTTTTCCCTGTTATTCCAATATGTTTGCCTTTTCTCTGAAACAAATTTTAAACATTAATTGAGGCCCATCATCCAGGACTGCTGAAAGTAACTGTATGTGGCCATGAGGCATTGTTTTAATGATAGAAGACCATGTTTTTATCATCTCCCTAACAAATGTGGAGTGCACACCATAAGTTACAACAACTTGCTTAATTTATTTTAGATCATTCATTCCTATAGGTATCCATCTACCTTCTTTGGATCCCTTTGAGCCTTTAGAACTTGATGCTTTGTCAGAGTAGATTACAGGATAGGAAGCTAAAACCCTGAGTAAGTCATCTCTGACAGCTACTGGTCATGTTCCAATCTGTCCTTGTGCTTTCTTTCCCTGTTTATCAGCTCCCTTAATTTCCTCAATTATTTCAAATATTTTTATTATTGTCTTTTGTAAAGCCTAAATCTCCCGGCCTGTATATATTTCTAGTGATTTCAATGAGGCACCTAACCTCTGGTCCTCATTCTGCACATGTGATTTCAAGTTCTGAAGTTTCTCCTTTAAAGATAACAACTCACCCATGGACATTACTTGATTAGTGTTCAAATTGTCATCCTGGAGAGAACTCTATCTGCTAACTTTTCATAACTTTTTAACAAATTTTGATTGTCAAAATTCAACAGTATGAATTCTTTCAGATAACTTCTTAGTATCCTTAGATATGGATTCAATTTTGTCTGTAAAATTAATGCTTTCGTTTTTATTAGCATTAATTTTTCATGTAACTTTTGATATTCAATGGTATTAGTCCTGTCAAATAGCTGGTAATTGTTAATTTGTAAAGACTGTATCATTCCTAAAAGTGACATAGTCTTTCTTAATGATAGAATATGGAAAAGAAAATTGAGTTCTAATACTCAATAAATTGAAGTATAACCATAATCATATAAGCCTTGCTTGATAGTATTAGCAAAGAAATTTACTAAAAGTTTCAATATTAAAAGTAGTCTGTCATATTAATTTATTAATTACCTGTTATGTGATCCAGTAAACTGTAATCTTTATTATCCAGCAGATGTCATGCTTGCAATGTTGTGACAAGAAGCAATGCAACTGGTGGCAACAGGAATGGTTGTGGGCTGCTTTAGTTTTCCACCTTGGTACTAGTTAAATACTGAGAAATATGTTTTGCTTGACATATTAAAAGCAATTAAATCAATTCCATACGTGGAGAAAAAAAAACAAGCAAACAGAACTCACAGATAGGGAGCAGAAAACGGAAGCTTCACAAGTCACCACATGGCAAGGAACTGTGCCAAAGAATGCGACAATAGTGCATGAGCTTGGGAAATTTCCAATTTGTCACACAGAGTAAACTCTACTGTAGCGAACTTCTACAAAGAAACTGCTTAGGTAAAATCAAGCCAAGAAGGCAGGGTTGGGAGACTGTCTGGGCCATGGACCAGTTATGCCGCTAAGCTATTCTTCCAGTAGGTGTGAAGTTTGAATCCACATGGGTGTCACATGTGGAAGGATGCTTAAAAAATATTGCACACTAGCTCAGAATTGAGAAATAGACAGTTACTTATTTAGTGGTAGACTTACAAATCAGAATCCTCTGTTGAAATGGAGATCAGAAACTGAAGCACACAGTCAGAAAAGAGAGGCCGGATACATGCTCTTCTTTGGCATATATAGTGTAAGAGACCACGCCCCAGTCAGCAGGTAATCACTGGCTGTAAGACTTCCTACAGCAGTTATATGTGAGTTTTCAAATAGAGTGGGAATAGTGACAGACACAAAAAAAAGACATTTTTATGTGAACAATCTTCCCTCATACCTTAGTTTGTGAGGTGCAATCTGTCTCTTTTGTTTCAAATATTTATCATATGCACTTAGTACAAAGCATCCCTAAATTTTTAGAATGGTCATTACAATCTAATTCAGGTTATATTGTGCCCTAACTGCTGCCATTATCTATCAGGACTTTTGTTGTTATAAGAATGTTTAGCACAGGAATAGCTGTGCAGGAATATAGATACCTTCCATATGAGAAAAAAGAGTGGTTTCCTGAATAACCAACTTTGCCAGCAACTTTAACCTCTATATTATTAAAGATAAAATGATACTGCTTAAGCTACCCAGTCAGTGATATTTTGTTTTGTTATTGGTTACCCTAGGTGCCTGTAAATATTCCCATTCTTCTCTCCATTTAAAATTTTCTTGGGCAAGTGATAATAGAGAATGTTTGGGAACATATCATACGTTCACTCAATGAACTACATCATTGCATTTGGGTATGAATGTATACCACATGTAAACCAGCTTTTTGATTCATTGATTCTTTGGATTGTTTTCTCTGTTTCTATTTTGTTGATTTCAGCCCTCAGTTTGATTATTTCCAGTCTTCTAGACCTCCTGGGTGAATCAGCTTCTTTTTTTTCTAGAGCTTTCAAGTGTGCTGTTAAGTCTCCAATGTGTGCTTTCTCCATTTTCTTTAATTGGACACTTAGTGCTATGAACTTTCCTCTTAGCACTGCCTTCATAGTGTCCCATAGATTTGAGTATGTTGTGTCTTTATTTTCATTAAATTCAAGGAAGACTTTAATTTCTTTCTTAATTTTTTCCTTGACCCAGGGATGATTTAGTAGTTGACTGTTCAACTTCCATGAGTTTGTTGGTTTCCTGGGGGTAGCATTGTTGTTGAATTCTAACTTTAATCCATGGTGATCTGACAAGACACAGGTGGTTATTAATATTCTTTTGTATCTGTGGAAGTTTGCTTTGTTACCGAGTATGTGGTCAATTTTCGAGAAGGTTCTATGAGCTGCAGAGAAGAAGGTATATTCATTCCTATTTGTGTGGAGTATTCTGTAGATGTCTGTTAAGTCCATTTGATTCAATACCTCCAATAATTCTCTTATTTCTCTGTTAGGTTTCTGTCTGATTGACCTGTTCATTGGTGAGAGAGGAGTGTTGAAGTCTCCTACTATTAGTGTGTGTGGTTTAATGACTGCCTTGAGTTCTAGAAGAGTTTCTTTTACATATGTGGGTGCCTTTATATTAGGGGCATAGATAGTCCGGATTGAGACTTCTTCCTGATGAGTTGTTCCTGTTATGAGTATGAAATGTCCATCTCCATCTCTTCTGATTGATTTTAGTTTGAAGTCGATTTTGTTAGATATTAGAATGGCCACACCTGCCTGTTTCTTAGGTCCATTTGCTTGAAAAACCTTTTCCCAACACTTTACTCTGAGTAGGTGTCTGTCTTTGTGATTGAGGTGTGTTTCTTGTAAACAGCAGAATGTTGGATTCTGTTTTCGTATCCAATCTCTAAGTCTGTGCCTCTTTATAGGTGAATTGAGTCCATTGATATTAAGTGATATTAATGACCAGTGATTGTTGGCTCCGGTCATTTTTTTTGGGGTAGTAGAGTGTATGTGTTTTCCTTCTTTGAGTTGTGCTTGTGAAGGGTCGCTAGATGTCTGAGTTATTGTAGGCAGTGTTGGGAATGTTGGATTCCTTGGGTTGTGATTTTCCTTCTAATATTCTCTGTAAGGTTGGATTTGTATCTACGTATTGTTTAAATTTGTTTTTATCTTGGAATATTTTGTTTTCTCCGTTGATAGTGAGCAATAGCTTGCCTGGGTATAGTAGTCTGGGCTTGCATCCATGGTCTCTTAGTTTCTGCAGTACCTCTATCCAAGACCTTCTGGCTTTCATGCTTTCCACAGAGAAGTCTGGTGTAAGTCTGATAGGTTTACCTTTATAAGTTACTTGACATTTTACCTTTGCAGCTCTTAATATACTTTCATTAATCTGAATGCTTTGTGTTTTGATTATCATGTGGCAGGGGGATGTTTTTTTCTGATTCAGTCTATTCGGTGTTCTGTATGCTTCTTGAACCTTCATAGGAATATCGTTCTTTAGGTTGGAAAAGTTTTCTTCTATAATTTTGTTGAATATATTTTCTGGACCTTTGATCTGCAATTCTTCTCCTTCTTCTACCCCTATTATTCTTAGATATGGTTCTTTTATTATGTCCCAGATTTCCTGAATGTTTTGTGATGAGAATTTGTTGGATTTGCTGTTTTCTTTGGGCAGAGCGTTTATTTTCTATATGGTGTCTTCATAATCTGAGATTCGTTCTTCTATTTCTTGTATTCTATTGGTTATGCTTGTTCCTGAAGTCTCTGTTTACCTAGATTTTCCATATCCATCTGGCCCTCGGTTTGTGTTTTCTTCATTGCCTCCATTTCAGTTTTCAATTCTTGATCTGATTCCATTACCTGTTTGATTGTTTTTTCTTGGTTTCCCAGGGTTACGGTTGCGAATTTACTCATTTCTCTAAAATTTTTGTTATATTTCTCTTCCATTTCTTTACTCATTTCTTGAATCTTTTTGTTATATTTCTCTTCTATTTCTTTAAGTGAGTTATTCATACCCTCTATTGCTTTCATAATGACACTGTTTTCAACTTCTTCCATAATAGGGTGTTCAAGTCCTTTTGTACTAAGATTGCTGAGATGTGGTGTTTTCATGTTGTTTTTCAGATTCTTGGAGAAATTCTTGCCTTGGCGCCTGCCCATCTCTTCCTTCAGATGCTCTCCAATAGCTCTTCCCTCCGCTGGGTCTTCTGCTACAGGATTAGTGCCCCTTCTACCAGGAATCACTTTGCCTGCAATCCTACCTTGCTGCAGGCAGGCCCTCCATTTTATCTTCTGCTACATGAACAGTGCCACCTTTGGTCAGAAATCTCCCTGCCTGCAGTTTTATCTTGCTGAAGGCAGGCTATTAAAACAAAGGATCTCCCTCCCATTTGCACTCACCGCCCAGTCCTGGCGGAGCCCACACAGGCTGAGTTGGAGGATCGGTAGATTTTAAATGTATTATAAAGAACAGGCATGTATCCTAAACCAAAGTGGTTGGGGCTATTCAAATATCATTGAAATGAAGACAATTACTTTCATTTTTATTTTATTACATTTCAGAAAACATACAGAACCATAAAAATTGCAAAAATACTTGAATAAAATATTGGGCTTTAATTGCATAACTTCTATGGGTTATATCAATTATTATTAACTTTATAAGATTTAGAATCACTGTGAGCATGAATGTGAGAGTATTTATAGATTATATTATCGAAGGAAAGAAGATGTAGGCAGAGTTTTTATTTCCATCCACCAATAATCAAAAATCTGACACAGAGTCAATATCAACTATATGCTTGTCCAACAGCTCAGGCTTATTGCAATTAGACTCTTACAATTTAATTTAACTCAATTCTAATAATATATGTGCTGACACATAGTTTATAGTTTTACTTGTCCTCTAGCTTGTCTTGATTCCTCTGTTTTTCTTGGAGACTTTTCTGATTCTACCCTTCTGAGAATTCTCATAGTCCTGCTCTCCTGTCCAATCTCTCTTGCTTAGCTATATGCCAGTAACTTCTTTATTAACCAAGAAGGGCAATACATATTTACAATACACAAAGATTGTTTCACAGAATTTCTCTTTTTTGTTTCTATATAAAAAGGAAGATTTTAACTTTAACATAGTAAAATTAAGTACCACAAAAACTGATAGCAAGTACAAATTTCAGTAACAATATTCAGTACATTTGTTTTGGGCAGAATTAGAGAAAATACTTAATTATTATCTTATCACTGTGAATCTAAATTTTTATACTTTATTTACCCTTTCTCAGAACAAAACTACTTTTCAATCCATGATTGTCTCTATTCTTTCTCATTTCTCTCCAAAACCTTTTGAAACTCACTGTAACCTATCTGGAGGTTTTCTTTGTCTGGATCTGTTTTTAGCAGAACATCTGCATTATTTTCTGATTACATTAAATACATGTTAAACTGCACCACTGCTGTAGCTTCACTTAGTGCCTGGCAGTAGTACATGGTGACTGGCAGCTGGTTCTTCCTCCAAAGAGCTGTTGGGAGACACATCTAGATACTGTGGCTGGCATAAAAGGCAAAATACTAGTAAGCCACATTTGGCTCTGTTTATGTACAGTTAGAACATTTTCCTTTTCTTATTTTATTTTCATTTTTTTATTCAGTTTGTATACCAGCCACATTATCCATGTCATCCATTTCTCTTACTCTTCTCCCTAATCTCCCTCAACCCAGCCTTCATCCACTTCTTTGAAATGGTACGGCCTCCCTTAGGACAACAGTTTCAAGGATCATTTCAATAGTTTTTCACTAGAAGTGTTTTTAAAGCTTTCTCAGGCTTCATGTGGATGTACGTCGCCCTGGATTTTGAGTGTCATTTGTGAATGAAATTTTACTTTACAACCTACCATTTTACAAATAACTGAAACAGAGAATTAATATTAATTATAAGCTCTCATTTGATAGCTCAGGCTTATTATTAAGTAGCTCTTACAACTTAAATTAACTCATTTCTAGTTGTCTATGTGTCACCATGTGACTCATGGATTTACCAGTACTCCAGCACATCTTGCTTCCTCTCCATGTCTTGGAGACACTTTTGACTCTGCCTTTTCAAAATTCTCATACTCTGGCTCTCCAGACCAATTTCTGTTCAGCTATATGTCAGTCAGTTTTTATTAAATAATAAGAATAATACTTATTTATGATGTACAGAAATTGGTCCATAGCAGAAATATATATTTCAAATATGAGCAGCATCTCATGTGTTCATGTTCCCACACACAAAAAACCAAACAGAGAAAGAGATCAGAAGCAGCCAAAATTGTGTGTCTTCACTGGGGATGTAATGGAAAGTGTTTTGATCAACTCCACAATTACATTCTATCATGATGGACTACAACCAGAATAAACCCTTCTTTTCTTCAGTTACTTCTTGCATATTTGATAATAACATTAAAAATACCTGAAATTCTAAAGTAATATTATTCTTTTCTATAATCTTTTCCTATTGGTTTATTTTCATTAGTTAGTAGAAGCTGCATTTCACATAAAAATTGTAAATTTGGTTTTACAGGTTTAAATAATTTACAAGATGTAAATATGTGTTAATTTTGTATAATGTGATTATAGGAATATCTGCTTTTTTAACTATATAGATATATCTTTCTATATACCATCTCTCATGCATCTATGAATGTATATATCTTTCTGAGTTATTCTTTATATGAAATAAAAAAATTGTTATTAGATCCTGTAAATTAGATTCTGGAGTCTAAATATTAATGCTTGTCCTGGAATCTGCTAAATATACCCAGTGCTCAAGAAAACACCCTAGAAATACTTGGGAAAATATATACTTAAATGATTTGTTCACGTTGATGTCACTCAGTATGTTCCACAAGTGTTACCTGAGAGAAATTTTACATTTAATTTAACATATGATTAATGTCTATGTAAAAATTCCCAGCCCATTAGACAAAAGTATATTTCATGCTACAGTTCAGTTAGTAAGTTAATGATTCATGAATTAAATAATTTATGGAATGTGAATCACTATTCTAAAATAATCTGCTTTATGATTAAATTCATCCTCTGTTCTTTGAACTCTTCAGTAAATCAGAAAGTGCTTTTTCATCTAAATAAATCCAACAAAATATTAGGCTGAAGTTTCCTTTCTTACCTGAATGAAAATATTGCAATTGAAAATAATTATGACATAATTAAAATTTAATAAATAGTAAAAATAGTCTTACACAAGTAAATTCTGTATATATATATATATAAAGTAAACCATTTCTGAATCAATAATGCAAAATGTGGTAATTGTTCATGAAACTAATGATAATAAATATTTCATTTTAATCCAGCTCTTTTCTGAGCAGATATTTTTCAGGATAAAAGAAATTATATCCTGATTTGAGTGGTGGTAGAGGTTGTAAATTCTACTAACAACACACTACTGGTGAGAGTCATGATATATTTAAAATCCTCATGACAGGAGTTGAGAGATAGATCAGTGATTAAGAGAAGACACTGCTCTTGCAGAGGAACTGGATTCAATTCCTAGACCCACATGGTAGTTCACAATGGTCCCTAGTACCCAGAAATCTAGTACTGTCTTCCAAACTCTGCAAGCTGGAAGTATGCATATGGGATACATATGTACACAGAGGCACTCATATATACCCAGGAAACAAATAAATAAATCGTTCAAATACACACAAATGTAGTTTAAAAATAAAGCACTCTTGATATTGAAATATTTATCAGATATTTCTATTTTATGTTTTACAGACACAGATCTTACTAATCTAAAAAGCTAAATTTTCTCAAAATATTTTATGCTGATAGTTTTTGAATTTCACAAGAATGAAATGTGATCCAGAGTCTGCTATTGGAAAGAACTGGAAATAATTCTAATCTTGATTATGATAAATAAATCAACTACACATAAGAGATAAACTGTAACTTAAAAATGATAATACTTAAGTGACGCATATCATGATTTGTAAGGTAGGTATAATTATAGACATTTAGAGGTAGCACAAGGTAAATTATATGCTTATTAAATAGAATATACCTTGGAAATACAACCACCCTCTTTCAATTAATTTATGACAACTCATTGTGTCCTTTAGCAGCATGTTGAAAGGTTACACTGTCAAATAAATTCTATTTAAGTGTATAGTAGTTGAAAACAGAAAGTTTTATTTTGAACATGAAATTGAAGAGTTTGTTATTCAGCTTGCTAAAGATAAAATATGAATATATATGCAAGAAAATAGGCTAAATTGAATAATAATAATACATTGAATTTTATACTATTATATAACATTTTTCCAATCAATAAAGCAATGGCTCTGAAAAATATATATTTGATATTACAGGCATAATTTGCTTAAAGAGTCAAGTCTGAAATTAGTGTCATTTTTTTTCCTCAGGTTCAAACTAACACTTAAGTGAGAAACCTCCCAAAATTAGCTTTTTAAAAATGCAAAATTAACTGATTATCTGATTTGTTAGTGATATTATTTTGCTTTGTTTTTTTCTCAATCTATTAATTAAAACCCACACACTGGCACATTACTTTCAATAAATATGAAAGAAATATGTAGCAATCTTAATGCTTGACTTTAAAATCCAAGCTTTCATTCACATTGTATGGCTAGTAATATTCATATGATAGGAAATTGTTTGAGAAACCTCAGTTCCTCCCTAGGTACTGTTGTCTTTGGGTCATCCTCAATTCAGAGCTATTTGGAACTCTCTAAGAAAATACTGATAATAGGTATATGCAGAAAATTCATTGTGAACATCTGCTAAACAGCTATACCTTCACAAAGGTCTTAGAAAACAATGGCGAAAGTACCGGAGGATACTTTGCTTTTCCTTGTGGCTACTGAAAAAATAAATAGACATATTTATTTTAGCACTAACCTTAATATAGAACATTCCTTGTAGTGATCATCTTTCCTTAATCATCTTCTGAATAGACTGTAAGAACTATGCTATACTCTTCCCTTGCTAGTTTGGCTCATAAGAAATAACAAAGTATTAGTTTTTCTCCCTCACTGCAACTGAATCTTATACCAGAAACAACTTAAGGAGAAGGATTTGTTGGTTTGTGGCTTTGGAGGATAAGGTCCATCATTGCATAGACATCATAGCAACAGTCAGTTGTTTATTTACTAGAGAACATGGCAGGAATTCTGCACTTCTTCATGCCTCGGTGTAACAGAGAGCCAAATGTTTAATTGCTTAGAGATCTGTTTGTTTATCTAGGTTCCACCTGAGACCAGCTTTTTAAATACTTGAGCATTTGACGGAGGCTTCATATTTAAACCATGACAAAAACTAGTAATTGGAAATATCAGATTGGTGGGGCAACTGAATTATTTGTTTGTTTTGTTCTAGGAAGAACACACACTGTCACATACTGTGTCCTGTCAAACTCCAGGGGTAGCATGTCAAGTACTACCACTATCCCTCAATCTTTGGTTGATTGTCACAGGAAAATGAACTGATGACTTCCTGAAGCTTTGAGCAGAAGAACCAAAAAAGTGACTGAAAGATTTAAAACTAAAACGTTCAACCAAATTTAAAGTAGAAACTTGGCTGTATGTAGTACAAAACAAATTGTGATACATGTAGAAATGATGGCATTGAATTCAATATTGGTATTTAATGTATGATTAAAAATAATCAAAAATTTTGCATAATTTTTATTAGATCAGTATTCTGAAGAGACATGTTAGACTTTACAGTCCCTGAAATTAACTCTGAAAGGTTTCAATTAATAGACTGAGCAAGGAAACAATAATAATTAGGATAAGGAAGAAATTCCTTAGGGATAGAAACAAAATTTCACAACTAAAATGAAAACAGAAAGAAAAGCAATTTCTACTCAGTATATGGAATTTATATTTTAAAAAGATATTGAGATAATGAAAGAATAAGACTATGTCTTTTATGGACAGACCTATTCATTAAGACCCACAAAGTTTTTCTTAGGGAAAAAAAATCCTAGAAACAAAGTTTTTCTTAGGAAAAAGAAATCCTAGAAGGCTAAGTATCTTAAAGTGTTTGTTATCTTTAAATTGTTGTATAGTTCTAAATTGAGCATTTTAAGTTATTTGCAGTTTTTTCAATAATTGCTACTTTTGTAAGTTATATGCTTGGTATTTATAAGAAGTAAAAACAAATAAGATGCATCTCTTGAATGTACCTCTTTTATTGGATGTTAAAACTTTTAACTAAACTGAAAATTATGTGCATTGGGTTCTGTGAATAGCAAACAAACAAAAACAAAACAAAATAACACAAAAAGTCAGTCATACCACAGTATACCATAGCTTTTACTATGAATCTATAAACAATGTCTAAAATATTGTGCAAAATGGTTTATATTTAATAACAAGGCCAGATAGTTTTAGTACAGTTTCTCTAACTGTCAATGAAAAGTTAATACCAAAACTCTGAAATGTATTCCATAAAATAGGAATAGAAACATCATTGCTAAATCATTTTACGAGACCACAGTCACACTTATAAATAAAACACAAAGATTCCACAAAGAAACTAAAATACAAGCCAATTTACCTAATGAACACAAATGTAGAAATACTCAATAAAATAGACTCAAACCAAAACCAAGAGCATATTGTAAAGATCATCCAGCATAATGAAGTAGGCTTCATCCAAAAAATGTAGAGATGCCTCAACATACAAAAATGTGTCAATGAAATCCTCCATATAAAAATGAAGGAAAAAAATTATTACCTCAGATTCTGAAAAAGTCTTTGAATAAAATGATCACCTCATTAGATGGTGAAAAGCCTTTGACAAAACCTAACTTATTTTATGACAAGTCTTGGAGAGATCATTGATACAAGGAACATACCTAAACATAATAAAGGCACTTGATAGCAAGCCTATAACAAACATTCAAAACTCAAAACAATTCAAATAAAATCAGGAAAAAGTCAAGGCTGTCCATTTTCTCCATATCTATTCAACATAGTACTTTAAGTTCTAACACGAGGCAACTAAAGAAGGTGAAGGACATACAAACTGAAAAGAAAGAAGTCAAAGTATTGCTACTCACAGTTGATAATATAGTATACATGAGTGACCACAAATATTCCTTCAGAGAACTCTTATATCAAATAAACATTTTCAGTGAAGTGACTGGATACAAATTAGCTTTAAGAAATCAGTAACATTCCTAGATTCAAATGATAAATTGGCTGAGAAAGAAATCAGCAAAATAACATACTTTACAGTAGCCACAAATAACATACATTTGAAAGACTTCCATGACAAAATCTTCGTCTTTCAAGTAACAAATTGAAGAAGATATCAGAAGATAGAAAGATCTCCCATGCTCATGTATTTGAGGAGTTGACATACTAAAAATGGCAATCATATCAAAAACAAACTACACATTCAGCACAGTATTTTCATCAAGATATCAACAGAATTCTTTACAGATCTATTACAAAGAAAAATACTCAATTTTGCTGTGATTACCGTTAATGAATAAAGAAACTTCCTTAGACCTAAAGCAGGGCAGAACTTAGCTAGGCAGGGAAAACTAAGATAAATGCTTGGAGGAATAAGGGCAGAGTCAGAGAGAAGCCATGTAGCCCCGTCAGAGACAGATGCCTGTTGGACTCTTACCAGAAAGCCACAGGCAAGTGGTGATATACAGATTACTAGAAATGGGTTAAATTATGATGTAAGAGCTAGCCAATAATAAGTAAGAGCAAATGGGCCAAGCAGTGATTTAAATAAAACAGTTTCTGTGAGATTATTTGGGGGTTACGCGGCCAGGACAAACCAGTGGCCTTCCTACACAACTTCATATGATAAAACAGAAACCCAGGAGAGTGAACATAATCCTGTACAATAAAAGAACTTCTGGGCGTATCACCATCCCTGATTTAGGATAAACTACAGAATTTTAATAATAAAACTCTATAGTCAGAGGTTTCTCTCCCACCCATCAAATCCTGAATGAACACTCAGAGTCTTAATATTCCTTATAAATCTTTGACCAATGGCTCAGGCATATTATAAGCTAGTTCTCAACTAAACATTAATCCTTATATTTTATCTATGCTTGCCACATGGTTTGTTGCTTGCTACCTTCTTTTTTTACTTTCTGCTTTCTCAATAGTTTGTTGGAGGCTTCCACTTTTGTCCCTCTTCTTCTATACATCTGATTGGATTTCCTGTCTGGCTCTATCTTGCCTTGCCATAAGCCAAAGTGGCTTTACTTATTAACCAATGAGAGCAACACATATTCACATCATACAGAAAGACAGCCCACAGAAAAATCCATATAGTATTGATATAAAAACAGACAGGTTGATCAATGTAATTTAATCAAACGTCCCAGAAATAAAACCATACAGCTATGATGGTCTGATTTTCAACCAAGTATCTATAAATATGGATTGGAAAAAAGAGTCTATCTTCAACAAATGCTGCTGGTCTAACTGGATATAGATACAACTAATCCTGCCTACATTTTGTGTTGTGAGATAAAAATGAAGAGAATTTGTGGGAGTGATAAATCATTGACTGGTGTAGCTTGAGACATTTATCAAGGGAGGGAACAGAGCTCTGACACGGTCTGTAATGTCGGGACTCAAAGTCTGGATAGTCTAGAGACCTGAGACACAGCCAAATACTGAAAAAAAGAAAAACTCAATAGAACAATTCCTAATAATATTCTGATACATTCATAGATTAGTGTTTAGTCCAAGTGTCATCAGAGACACTTCATTCAGCAAGTCATGGAAACAGATACAGAGACCCACAGTGCTTGGAAAACTTTGAAGAGGGCTTGGAAAACCCTGTAGAAGAGAAGGATGAAGGGCTGTATGAGCTAGAGGGTCAAAGACACCAGAAGGAAACCCACACAGTTAACTAGCTTGGACTCCTAGGGACTCACAGAGGCTGAATTGATATCCAAGAGGTCTGCAGGAGACTGACCTACACCTTTTGAATATATGTGACAGTTGTGTAGTTTAGTCTTCTTGTGGGACTCTAACAGTGGGAGCAGATGCTATCTCTGAATCTTTTGTCAGCTTTTGGGTTCCTATTCCTCATTCTTGGCTGTCATATCTAACCTTAATGAGGTGGTGGTACCGAGTCTACTGCAACATGATATGCCATGTTTGCCTGATGTTCATGGAGCCCTGCCCTTTTATGAAAAGAAACAGAGTAGGAGTAGAGAAGAGAGTCAGAGGAGAGGTGGCAGATGGATTGGGAGGGGAGAAGTGAGGTGAAATGCCGGTCAGGATGTAATAAAATGATTTAAACTTTTTTCTCAATAAAGGTCTTTCTAAAATTAATATAGAAGTAATGTCTGAAACATTTTGAAATAGGATTGTCCATATCTCACCCCAATTTAGAAACATCAGCTTGAATGAAAAGATATCACATGTGTAAAAATGCCTTTACACATGCCAAGAAAGTCAGGTGTGTCATAATATTTGTTCGATGTAGTATAGATAAAAGAAAAGACACACTGAAAAGACCTGGGAGGGTAGTTCCCCACCACCCACATTTTAAATCTCTCAGGTCCAGGAACATTGGATTATGCCTTGGATGGCAACAGTGGATGTGTTTCAAAGGAACTAAAGAAACTTATATGCTACATGAATTATTTATTAATAAAATGTTTTAAAACAAGTGAGCAGAAAATAGGGTTTCTGACATGAAGAGAGAAATCTTTTGATCTTTTACTGTCCTTTAGAACAACAACAACAACAACAACAACAACAACAACAACAAAAACCCTCCATTTAGCATAGTCATCAAACAGGAATACAATAAAAATCAAAATCAGACCTGCCCCTTAATTCAGGGTCAGAGGTTAGGTTGGTAGGGAGGAGAGGGTAAGGGAACACTGCAGTAAGGATGTAAAGTAGCCAAAAACACTTAATTAACAAGAAAGTAAATAAAAAGTCAAAACTCAGGTCTGTGAAACTGCTCAGTAGACAAAGCTACTATGGCCAAACCTGCCAACCTGTTTCCATCCCCTAAACCTACAACATGGAAGGGAAGGAAAGAGCTGACTCTCTCAAGGTTTCTTTTTCCTGTCTTTTAAGACAGAAAACTAAATACAATTTTATCCAATTCTATAAAATAAGTCAAGGAATAAAACACCTTATTTTATTAATTATAAACAGTGAATTACCTTGGAATATTTGGTTAGGTAAATGTAAATAATAATGGAGCCATTTCTCATGTAAGACTCACATTTGTCAACTTTGACTTTTCACATACATGCTTGGTACAGCTTACTCATGGTCCAAATATTCAGAATGGACTTTAGGAACCATGGTTAATCTTGTTAGCTGTCATATTTTCACATTAGTTATTTTATAATGTTTCTGTGGCCCAAGCTCAATCTTATCTATTTTCTGTTTTGATATTGTTGTTTTGTAATTTTATCATATTTATTTTTTATAATTTTTTATTACTTTATAAATAAGACAAGTCAAAGTTTCCACTTCTTCCTCTCCTCTCACTTCCTTCCCTCCTCTCCACCCCATCCAGTTCTATAAGAGAGGGCAAAGTACCCTGCCCTGTGGGAAGTCTAAGGCCCTTCCCTCTACATCCAGACTTAGGAAGGTAAGGCCCTTTTCCCTACATCCAGACTTGGGAAGGTACACATTCAAATATAATAGGAACCCAAAAAGTCAGTACACGCATTAAAAATAAATCCCAGTGTCATTATCATTGGCCCCTCAGTCTGTCCCAATTGTCAGCCACATTCAGAGGGTCCAGTTTTATCCAATGCTCCTTCAGTTCCAGTCCAGCTGGAGTTGGTGAGCTCCCATTAGGTCTGGCACACTGTCTCAGTGGGTGAACCAACACATCGTGGTACTGACTTTCTTGTTCATATTCTCCCTTTTTCCACTCTTCTACTGGACCTTGGGAGCTTTAGGCACTTAAGTACTTAATATTTTGGTTTTTTGAGAAAAGATATCATTGCATGTCTTAGGTTTATATCATGAAAATAAAACAACATGATGAAGAAAGCAAGGGTTTATTTCAGTGTACAATTCTAATGTCATAGGCTATCACGGAAGGAAGTCAGGGCAAGATCTCAGTAAGTGTGGCAGGAATCCAGGGGAAGGAGCTGATTTAGATGCCAAGGAGAAGTACAGTTCACTCATTTATCTGACTTGTTAAGTGTGCTGTCTTAAACCGTTCATGACCACCTGCACATATGTGGTAGGGACACTTTTATTGAGAAGGACCATCCCACACTAATTATCAATAAAGAAAATGCATCATGGACATTTTCACAGGCTAGTTTGGTGAGAAACTCTTTCAGCTTAGGTTTCTTCTTTCCCACTCTAGCTTTTGTCAAGTTGGCATAAAACTAGCCAGCACCAGTGTGTTTCTTGCCATGCTTGAACTGTTTCTCTGCCCTCAGTTATTGGAAAACTGGGATGATAGGCACAGACTATCACACCCTGTTAGCAGGCATCATTTATCTACTCTAATGCCAGTTTATAAAAGAGAAACCCCGGAGTAGCCTGCGTGCATGGCCTTTGGTTTGGCTCAATCCCAAACTTCACCTGATCTTCAGTCAGGGCTTGAGTTTATTTGGTGTTTGACATTAAGTTCACACTAAAGATATGAAAAATAAATCCTTTAAATAATGCCTTTTGCAGTGTTTGGGGATTGTATGGAATTTTTATATCTGGACTATTGACTATGCTGTTGACCTTTACCTTGACTGTGACCTTCCTTGAGCAGTTTCAATAACTGTGAATTTCAGTACTAAAACATCTTTTAAAAAGATCTTTTAATTACTATACACCTATTTTCTTTGTGAATTTCAATCATGCTTTATCTAGATAGAAGGATTTAGAATGTCATGGAATTTAAGTGATTTCTAAAAAACAAAAATCTCTCTTATTTTAAAACTGGCAACTGGAATACTTAAAATTATAATTGTCATTCAATTAACAGAAAAGATAACAAATATTCATGAAATATGAATACCCCAAGCAGAAAGATTTTGGTCACTGAGATTGCTCATTGAGGAATGCTACTTATTGCCAAGACTCACACCTGATTCAAGCCCCAGACACACAAGGTGGAAGGAGAGAGATGACTCCCTCGAGTTGTCCTCTGCTCTACAGATGCATTTCATGATATGTGTCTACACACACATGCACATAAACATAAACAAAAGAAATAAATGTAATACAAATAAAGCATCTCCATCTTAGTTACACTAAATAGTCAAATCTCTAGAAACACCGTTTAAAACAAAATATATTTTAGGTATTTAAGATGTCCAAAAGAGTAATCCAGGCAAATAAAAAAATGTCTTTAATAAAAGTGTTTGATATGGTGTTGATAAATTCAAACACCAAGAATCTGAACCTTTTTCAAATAATATGGAGAATAAATGTTTCTTTATATAATGCATATATGGCCACTATTAATGCAAAATTATTAGTAAAATACTGTGGTTTTGCTCTTTTTTCTTTTTTTTTCTCTTGGTTTTAAGTGGCTCATGTTCTATGACTCAGGCCTGGGTATCCTACATGACTCTGAAGCTCTGATTTTAAAAGATGGGGGGGGGGTGTCAAGCCAATTCTTATAAATTCCCACAAAACTTACTCATAGCAGCTAGTATGTTCCTATGATAGTTCACATAGAAAAGAAAATTCAGTAGCAATTTCAGTGAAAGATTTAATTTCCTTTTATGTGTGCTAATTTGAAAACTCTATTCACTGACAAAATGCAGAAAATACTTGTGATTCTTATATTTTACACCAAGAATTGATTAAAAAAAGAAAACTTTCACTTCTGCATCTGTAAGTTTTTATATCTCCTGTCATGTTGAAAGACCCCCGAGGGGTGCCTTCCTTCGGGAGAGATCCCGTGCCCAAGGATCAGTTGAAACCACTCGTACGGATGCAAACAGCAAGAGGTTTTATTCAGATACACAGGTACCTGGGGCGACAAAGTCTCTCGGAGGACTTGCATACCGTCAGGCTGAGGCGATGGGTTTTTATAGGAGAGCAAAAGCGCGGGTACAGAAGCGAGATGCATCCTCCTTCCCCTAGCTGGAGACCAGATGTCTGATTGTAGATATCCTGACTCATTCTTTCTCCTTCCCCTAGCTGGAGACCAGATGTCTGATTCATGACAAGCCCTGACTTGTTTGTTTCTTAGGCCTTGCAATATGGCATTACTGCTACAACATCTAGAGTGGTATTTTCTTCTTTTTCTTCTTCAATGTTACCTAGCAACTGGGACTGAGCACCTTTATGGCTCAATTCATTTGTCTTGTACTGCTAATTTATGTACCCTCCTAAAGCAATAAATGCAATTTCTACTCTATTTTGCTAATATGGAATCAGTTCAGTTTTCTTTACCTCTTATATTACTAATGATTGATTTGATTCTCCAACATCATAATTTTCGTAGAAATATTCTGAAACAAGTATCAAACCCTGACCAGAAGAGCCTTGGGATTTGTGTGTACTGACTGTGCAGTACACATGCCTGCGAAGATGGCTGAGGAATAGAAACAGCCCTGTTCCATCAACACTCAGTAAACATTTGAATCAGAAAATAATAAAAGGATGAGGCACAATAACTGAAAATGGATTTTTTTCTAATAGTCATTGTTGTAAAACATGAAAGTACACAGAAAATGAGTATTTCAGTTTTATTTGAACTGATGTAATTTATGGCATAAAACTCTGTCAGAAGAAAATGGGAGGTTAAAATTGATTTTGTGATCCCTATTCAAGAATGTATTCTACTATGTTATAATTTTTTTGACTCTTTTTTATTCCAAACTGTAGTTTTGACCCTGGATGATTACTGCCAAGCTTTGAGTTTATATTTCGCTTTCTATAATTTTTTCTGTGCAACATTATCTTTTATCTTCATGAGCTGAATTGTCTTCATACAAAAAGAGTATTTCTTCATAGAATATTTTAAATTCAGAGCATTTATTAATTATTGCTAGGATGATGAATCAGAAGTGTGAAAGGTAAATGTTTTTAGAAACTTTCTAGTATGCTAAATGGTTGCTATTGAAGATATTGACATATGTACAGAGAAGAGCCTACATTTACCTATGTATATTCTATAAGCACTACTATACCCTTGAAGATTTAGTTTCCATATTTGTAAAATGGGAAAAGTAATATCTGTGACATAGAAATAAATGGAACAATATAACGAACAATTGTCTAAGAGGAAGCATGCAAGTTGAACAAATAAACCCTACAAGTGATGATAGCAGTAATTATCATCACTAGATGAATGCCAAACAGAGAGCATTGATAGCAATCACAGTATTATGCATTGATGCTAAAATCATCCCTTTGCATGGTTATTTATGATTATTGTACAATTTGCATATGACCCATGAAGCAAAACATAAAACCATTTGGTCATGTCTGTTTATTTTTATTAAATGAGTAAGGAGATGAGTCATTCATATATTGTATGATGTATCTAGGAAATTATGATTGTGAGATATGAAGAAGATTCATGATACCCTATTTCAGTGTTGAAGTTGCTAAAAACGTTAATTGATATCAACCCTCATTTTGAAAACATTTGTTCCATAACAGCAGATGGGCTTCTCCACCATCTAGTAATTCCACTAATATTACTGGTGGTTAATGTGTATGGAATACTTGCTATTTGCATACAATTTGCTTGATTAACAAGGCTTCATCAAACTATAAAGTACTTTTTATGATTGCTTTTGTTAATAAGAGGAAAAACAATAAGATAAAGGACTAAGGCAACTTCCTACAGGTCATTTGCAAAGCAACTGATAAGTATAAACTTGAGAGTTTGAGTCTTATGCAATGAAATTCTACACCATGTCCTCTGAGAGGTGAGAATCTCTAAAGAAAACTA